>NC_137455.1:320119964-320438964 GCF_964235325.1 Thermobia domestica
AATGTTAGAGGGGGCTAGAGTATCGGCACAAGTGAAATCCCATATTAAAGCCTTCCCTCGTTTCCATGGCACCGAAGACATTCCATCAGGTCTCTTGCCATCAGAACGACTACACCCCATTGGCTCTCTCACGGAAGGCGTTCCAGAAGAGATGAGGGCTCTCATGATGAGGTCATTGGCATCTGAGTGGCGAGAGTATCTACCAGCACTGTGGAGACATGAGAGGCCATGTATACCTTTCTTATCCACTAAACTTCTGCAAGCAAGGCACCGGTGTTGTTCGCAGACATCTGCTCCCAAACGTAACGCACAAGCGATTCGATAACTTTCGTCTGGAAGATGCAGTCCTAGGGATGGAGATGGAATAGTCTATATCCAGGCACCTGCTTCAGGGGATGAAGTAGCTAGAAGACGTGCCTTATCCTCAGGATTGGTGGAGGACTGAAGAAGAGAAGAAAATCTGGAGTTTATAAGAGGAGCGTCCCATGAAGATTGTAAACTTCTCTTATCAAGATCAGGTAGAGCAAGTCCGTCGCACGATCTCCACTGGGAGATGCAATCATTAATCTCAGCTTCAGAATCTTGATGAATATCCTGGCGAAGAAGAGAAGTGATCAATGGCATAGAGCTATGAATGGAAGAAAGGAAAGATGGAGTGGCCAAATCAAGGGCTCGACGAATACCTAGACCTCCGTGATCCACTGGGAGAGATGCCTGTAGCCATGACCTATCCGTAAGAGAGCAGTTGAGAAGAGATTCTAGGCCAAGTTGGATGGAATTGATTCAGAAGATCTGTCTCGCGCCAGGATGGAGAACTACGAAGGAAATATAACAGTCTAGGTATTGCTAATGAGGCCCGTAAGAGATAGACAGCTGAGTGTGCAGAAATCTTAGATAGGCGAGTGAAAAAGAAATCTAATTTGGATATTTTGTCTAGTAATACGATACGTCGAGTGTCAGTGTTTAGTGCTGCACCTAAAAGGGAGGCTCTGTCTGGTGATATAAGTTGAATTCCAGGTGCGACTTCGTTGAGAAAGGTGTACAGGGTGTTAGCCTGTTCGTTTGAGACTCCCAGGAAACCAACTTCACACTTGCTGAAACTGAGATTTAATCCAATCTCGCGAGATTGATTATGAATCTTTGTCAAACCTTCCAGGACATCTTCCTTGTCTCCAGCTATAGTTCCATCGTCTAGATACCAAATGTTTAACTCAGTATTGATGTTGCTGACAATAGATTGAAGTGCCAACGCAAATAAAGCAGGTCCTAGGGGGTCGCCTTGTTGAACACCTCGCTGGGAATGAGAATGTATGAGATAACGGGAGAATCTTGAGAAATCCACGAACATGAGATTGTCTACCACAAACTCATATGACTGGGAGAATGAAAACCAGTATAATTTATTTATGTCCGAAGTTAACGTTGTTAAGCTCGATGCAACTAGCTTTTTATTTGGAAGTGCATTTACTTCCATAGCTTGGATAATTATCATAATGCAACAATAGGTAATTGGGTTTGAAATTTTGAAATAAGAAGATGCCAATGAGAGATGTTTGGGGCATCTAGCATCTACTTATTTTACCCCAAAAAACGAGTAAATTGAACTAAACTTAATTAATTTGGTAAATAAAATCTCAAGAATTTAATATGAGATTTGATTCGATTCAAAAATTCGGTACAACGTTCTGTTTTAGAGAGGACAAGGAAATAATTTAGGGCAGAGACAGTCGCCTTTAGCTTCTTCCTGGCTACGATTTTGATACTGCACGTACGAACACGTCAACTTTTTCGTAACACAATATAACTTATGTAAAATTGATATTTTCACTTATGTAGGAACAACTTCTTAAAGGTAAATACTTCATATAATAAGACGCAGAACTTATTACAGATTGTAAGTATTACGTAATCAAGAACAGTAATGTTGCATTAATGAAAGGATAAGAAAAAATAAAAAATATAAATGTATCTTTGATTTTTGATACATAGATGGGTATTAGTAGAAAGTAATATATATATATATATATATATATATATATATATATATATATATATATATATATATATATAGAGAGAGAGAGAGAGAGAGAGAGAGAGAGAAATTTAAATGAAATTCATCTGTTGACCAATTGGAAAGGCTATTCATGTGAAGGTACACATTTGTATGAACAGGCTTTCCTACTCTATTCTGATTCAGAGCAATAATAATAATTATTATTATTATAATTAAGATTTGTCTAATTCTATGCAGGAAAACTATTATGCCATCAAAATAAACTATGGGTCAAAAATGACACCCATCATGTATACATACTACATACACAATATATGTAGTATACATAATAGGTATTCATAATGAAGTATTCATAATATATACTAACTTGCTGAAAATTGATTTAAAATACTTTATAGTTTTTAAGTGGGAAACATAACAATCTTGGATAGCTAAAAATGTACTAAGAATGTCTAAGTATACGTAAAAATATACAAATGTACTAAGAATAAAAGTAAAAAAGTACAATATAACATGTACTGGGTCATTTTTGACCCTTGTTTTGCATTCTAGGTTACGACCGTGATATCTAAGATGGCGGCTTGGTGTACTTGTATAGGAAATATGCATAGCTTTATAGTTGAAAAGCCTGTAAAAAAGGATTTTTTTTTTTTTTTTTTTTTTTTTTTTTTTTTTTTTTAGGGTAGAAGACGACTTGAGGATAATATAAAGTAGGATCTTTGGAAGAGGAATAACAATTTTGACTTGATGTCCACTGGTGAGCCTTCAAATTTGCAGTGATGATGTACTGGTTTCTTAAGCCATAAAGTTACTTGCAGCTTCCTAGTGAAAAATGAAATGATTGATTTATCGCCGAACTGTTAGGTTATAGGGGATGGATGATTAGTGAAAGAGAATGATTATGAAAGGTTTGATGGAATGAGAATGTATGAGATAACGGGAGAATTTTGAGAAATCCACGAATGAGATTGTCAACCACAAACTCATATGACTGGGTGAATGAAAACCAGTGACGTGTCGTACCAGAGGTGAGTGTTTTACCATTAAGTCATCTTGTTCCCTAGTTTTCTAGTACTATTTAGCAAATGTTCTATTTAGCAAAATATTTAGTGTTGTCGATTTGCTTCCTATTGTTAAAACGTAAGTTTTCAGGTTAAGTACCCTAACACTACAAGCTTAGGCGAAGAAATGTTCAACAACACGAGTATTCCTACTACATCAACATTTTTAAAAAGATAGACGCTTAACTGAGATATATTATAAATGCTTTCTGAGTTTTTTAATAGTGCTAGCTTTTACTAGATACTTTAAGATACTCTGATTCTCTTTTTCCAGTAGGATCGGACCTAAAGAATTCATGGAGTCAGATTACGGAATCCGGAATCTCAAATGTTTTCTCTCCACAAATTCTGCTCACTCCAACTTTGGAACTAAACTTTTTTTTTTTTTTTTTTTTTTTTTTTTTTTTTAAGGATTAAATCTGATGAGAGCAAACCCTTATTATTTCTAATCTGTATTACAGTTTCGGCAATAATTATTATCTTCATCTAACATGTTATCTGATGTCGTGTTTGATGAAGGCACTGATGTATCGTCGAAAATGTAGCACAGATTAGTAATAATAAGTGACTGGTTTAGTCAGATTTTAAGTACTAAACAAGGCAACGATTTCCACTTAAGTCTTCTTTAGTTTACAGAGCATTGTCGTGGAATAATAAAGATTTTTAATTTTATAACAGCCGCTACTCCACAGATCCAACCAACAATTAACTATTAGAATAGGAGAGGAAAAACAGAGGAGAGTGGAATTGGAAGCAGAGTTCGACAGAGATGCTGTCTCTGGCCTATATTATTTAAGCTCTATCTAGAAGAGATAGCGGAAAAGATCCTGTAGAATGAAGACAGCATTTCAGTAGGAGGTAGAATGGTTAGGTGTATACGGTTTGCAGATATGATATGACACTTGTTGCAGAATCTATGTAAAGAGAAAATTAATAAGATACTAGAAAACTTGAGGAAGGGCTATGAAGAATATGGGATGAAAATAAATGTTAGAAAGACAAAAGCTATGGTGATTGGAACGAATCGGTATCAAATATACAAGTAGGAGGGGAGAAAATAGAGCAACTGACTAGTTTTCGATACCTGAGTAGTATTATTAGGGATGATATGAAGTGTGAATGTGAAATAGAAGTAAGGATAGGAAGGACGAAAGAAGCATTTAGGAGGAAAAAAATACCATTTTGTGGGACCTTGAAGAAAGAGTTGAGAAAAAAAGACTCATAAAGTGTTTCGTGTGGAGTATTGTGCTGTATGGGTCAGAAACATGGACATTACGCAAAAATGATTTTAAAAAACCTGGAAACTTTCGAAATGAGGCTATGAAGAAGAATGGAGAAAATTAGATGGGTCGAGTGGAAAACGAATGAGAGGATGTTATAAATGGTGGGGGAGAAAACAGCAATTTAAGATAATACTGTATTAAGAAGAGGAAGAGAAACTTGTTGGGACATTGGGTAAAAAGGAACTTTATTATGAGGGAAGTTTTAGAGAGTATGGTGTATGGTGGCAGGAAAGAGAGGGAGCCGACAATTAATGCATGTTATCAAAACAGAGAAATCGTACGTGAAGACGAAGAGGTTAGCGGAAGACCGTGGAGCATGGAAGCTTCTCAGTTGCAACAAGTGACCTGCCAATAATGGCAGAATGCCTATGATGATGCTGCTGATGATGATGACTCTAGAGATCTAAGCATATTATTTTAAACATTACAGTAAATTTTAAATTATTCTGATTCTGTACAAACTGAACTTTCCTCTCTTTCAAACTTTTTTACAATATTATATATGGATAGATTCTGTGTAAAGGTGTATCTAATAGGATAGAGCTTTAATAACATTCTTTGAAATTCATTTTAATTCAAAGATGAAGTAAAAATCCATTTTTAGAATCCATTTAACAAGTTCAATGTAAATCTCGTTAGATAAATCCCAAACAAATATAGTTTTTACTCATTGTTAGTTGATAGAAAGCCTTATTTTATTTTGTGCAAGGAAAACAAATATTCATACTTCTGTGAACATGAATGTATAACAAGATATTTTTCAGATTTCTGTCACATTCTCTGAGTATAAGCAAAAGTTAATCCTGTTTTGATATATAGGAATAGTATTGAAAAGATTTAGTAAAAGTAATGTCAAATTTTAAATTGCTAACGGGTACGGTAATTATCATTCTTCTTTGAAAGAGAGGAAAAGATTATCATAGGATTAGTAATATCAATTACTTTAATTTTTTAAAATTTATTATACAAAATAGAAAGATGAAATAAGTTGTTCATTTTTGTAGGAGAATCTCTTGTCTTATGTGCACAAAAACATATTGTAAGTCAGTTTTTTTCTATGACATTTATTGAATTTTCACAAGTACTTAACAAGAAGTTCGCAGAATAAAAGTATTTATAAAACGTATTGAAAAAAATTGTTACATCCTTACCATGTGATAATATTCTGTGGACTTATTTGTTCTAAAGAATGCATTGGTATCCATCTTAAGAATGCGATTAATGTACTCTAATAAAGAAAGATAAAAAAGTAAATTAAATGATGGCTGTTATTAAGTAACATAAGTATTTTCTCCATATCTTAAAAATTACATCATTAGCTTGTTTATTGATTTTGTATTTACTGACAACATGTGGTACATAGATCTTTATAGGATGTATATATATGGATAAAGACATAATTTTTAATGTCAATAAATTCATTGATTTTCCTGTAAAATGATTTCCTGTAAAACGAAGTCAATAAATTATTAGCTGCTTTTTAAAATATTCTTCTCTCTAAACTTATCACTTTACGGTATAATACATATGTATCCTATAGTGGCGTATATTGGTTTGATGGCTTGGGGTATCGCTATCCTTTATAACACCTGTACATTACTACTACTACTACTACTACTACTACAACTACTACTACTACTACTACTACTACTACTACTACTACTACTACTACTACTACTACTACTAATAATAATAATAATAATAATAATAATAATAATACGAGCTCTCCTTCTTTGGGGTCATTAGTAATTGCTTGGGGCCTAGTTATTCCTACGTTTTCCCTACTGGTCTAGTCGCTAGCGTGCGAGCCCTTGCTGCACATGGTTCCGGATTGAATTCTCAGCGGGAGAGTGTTGACCACATTACGATGTATAAGATTCTACCTTAGACTGTCGGTCTATGTCTCATTTAGTCTCGATGCTGCAAAGGGGCACTTCTATTAAATAAACAAACAAGAATAACAATAATGCATAAAAATACGTAGTAATTTGCAAATAATATTGCTATAAATCAATTACTTACCTATTTACATTGTTGAGTAACAAATATAACCAACAAAATATTTTAGACAACTTAGAGCTACCACACAGACAATTAAACTTATCATACGAACATAATGTAAAATGGCATATGTATTCACTGTGTTGTTCTTTTACATCCTTAGATAAATTTAACTCAGGAGTTGGTCTTGACATTTTCACAATTTCTAGTTTTTCGTTATAGTTATGTACGACTGTATATTTAATAAACTTTCTATAATACAGTAATTGTCAATAGAAACCCCTCCTGAAATTTGCTCTGCCATTCTTTCCTCCACAATATCACAACAGAAGTGAACAATTTATTAACTTGGTTTCAGTTTTTACACTTAAACAGGACCCTACTTCAAAACACAAAGTACAAATTTAATTGCCTCCTCTGACGCTATTTTGCACCACTTTTTATTTATTTTTATTTATTTTACACTCGTATTTTTTATTTTTTAAATTTATTTTACACATTGTTTGGTACACTCGAAAAAATTATTTTCAGATTTTGTTATTCGAAAATTACCTTCACAGTCTTTCATTCACTTTTAAGCTTGCTTCTGTAACCACTCTATTGAATGCCAAATATAAAAACAGACATTTTGTTTCTTTAATTTATTTATAGCTTTTTCATTTTCCTACAGGAGGTACCATAACTCGTACATCACTCACCACCTTTACGATTTTGTCGAGACAATTCCGACTTCGGAGAAAATGAGTCGCTCCCGAAGTGGCTCTGTCGCGACTTTAAAATATCCCGACTTTCATGTTTATTGATGAAGTTGGTGACATTCTTCTTCTTCTTCTTCTTCTTCTTCTTCTTCTTATTATTATTATTATTATTATTATTATTATTATTATTATTATTATTATTATTATTATTATTATTATTATTATTATTATTATTATTATTATTATTATTATTGGCGTTTACTTTTCACGTTATTATACAATTTTCAAAATAAGAAAAAGAACTTACAACACATTGTCCTTTTATCAAGTAAATAAACATGATTTGCTCTTCACTAGAAAGACTTTCATTATCTTATTAGTCATTACGGAGAAACGATCGTACATTTCTACCTTCATTTGCCGCATGAAGTATCCCTACATTTTGCTTTGGATAGATTATAACCAGTGGTGCTATTCTAATTTTTAACAGCCGGTTCTCTATATACATGCATATATATATATAGGACTGGATTTAGGAGGGTGCACGTTCGCCTCCCTTTTGTGGTAAATATACGCTATTTCAAGTGAGAAGCTAGCAGTGAAAAAAACAATACTTTTTGAAAATTCCTGCTGTCATGTTTCCGTTTGGTGCATAAAAGAAAACGTAGTTTTGCAAAAGCAATTGTTTAAGTCAATTTTCTGAAGGTTGAAGAAAAACTATTCACTGAGTCCAAACACTTAGCATTTCCAGAGCAATTCCTCATTAGGGTGTCCACACAATTTGTCGAAAAAAAAAATCCTGACTTTCTATAATTTAAAAGTATAGAAAAAAGAAACCCCAGCCTCTACCCTCCCCATAGTTGGCCTTGTTCTCTCTCCCATCTTGTTTCTTTCTTTTTTCAATTTTCTTTAATCCAAAAGAATGTAAATTTACAAATATATGCATTAGGCCGATATTGATTACATATTACACAAAATGTAAAGTTACAAACGAAAGTGTGCAGTATACAGAGCACTTAAGGTATGAAAAAATTACACATTATAATACCAATTACAAAGCATTATAATATTGCTTATAGTAATAAACAGTTCATACATGATTTTACTGATCATTAAAAAAAATATGTTACACACTTGCCGGTGCAGTTGTTAAATGCAACCCATTTAACAACTTGTTTCATTCTTTCTCGCACAGTTTTCTTCTCATTGATCTGAATATCCTTCTTGTTGTCTCCACAGTTTATTTTCTACTCTTCTTCCTCCAGTTCCTTTAGTTGTTGCTGAATCTTCCGCTTCCCTCTTCTCTTCTCCTCTCCAGCATCATTCATTTCTCTTTTCTTTTCCAAATACACCTGATACTGTCTTCTTAAACTTCTCACTGAATTTATCATACCTCTTGTAATTGTTAATTCTCACGACGATCCACCTATTCTCATCAAAGAATCATATATGATCCATTGAGCCATTAGAGATTCTTCTTGTAAGTTCTCATCATGAGATTTTTGTTTATTGAAAAACCACTTTCAACAAATACGTTTCCGTGAGAGAAGATAAAACACAGCTTCATAACAGATCATAAGTGAACGAAGTTCTTCTCATTTCCTAAGAGTAAGAAAAAAAATTCAAGTCCAATACCATTTCCGTCCTTGGCTATTAAAGCATTGAAGTGCTCCTTAAATCTTTCAGTTTGAGACTTCACTATAAGCTGGAGACACTGTTTCTTCGCGTTTTCAGCCACTTGTCCAGATATCCTCTTGGCACCATGCAGAACAACATCCACTCTTTTGATCAAAATGCCAGGACGGAGTTAGATGTGTTTCTCGCAGAAAATTAGTTTCAACAACAATTTCAGAGAACACTGTCTTCCTCAACATCATAATTGGGATCCGTCTTATCACATCTTGCATCCAGTAATCCAGTAACAGTAAAGAAATTAACACTATTTCATAAATTCAGTAACTGAACAATTGACCTAAATCGATTTTTCCCTGACTTTTCCTGACCATCTACTGTTACTTTCCAATCTTTTTCTGACACATTTTTACTTCCATGATTTTCCAGAATGTAGACACCCTGCTCATTCACACCACAGATGCTCAAAGGTATTGAAAAATTCAAATTTAATTAAAAAATGTACTGGTACTTATTGGTACACACCCCATCAGAAAACCCTGGATAAAGCCCTATACAGTCGCGTATTTAGGGGGGTGGCTATCGGGCTCAAGCACCGTCCGAAACTGATAAATTTATATATATAGTTTATATAACTGTATAGCTACTGCATAGAGCAAGTATACAATATCCACTTAGGAGAATGTGTATAGCCCCCTCGAAACAAAATCCCAAATACGCCACTGTACATATATGTATATATATATATATATGAGACAGAGAGAGAGAGATAGTAGGTGGGTAGGTAGAAGATAGATATAATTATCTTAGGAAACAAACCATATAACGTAGACAGAAGTTTTTACTGGATAACACAAGTGACAAATTGTGACTTACACAGCATCCTAATACAAGGTGGTGTGAGGAAATCATGTAACACTGCGTATATATTGGAAACCATTTGTCCAACATATACGGTTGTCAAAAAGTATTGGAAAAAACATTCATGTTGCAATGGATCGACAATTGTTGATAATGGTATGTATGTTTCAAATATAAATAATGCTCACCACTTCACTCATTAACCCCAGTTCTTATTCTTGATATCTGAGCATTTGAGATTAAGGAATAAACACTTTTTAGTGTTCCGAGAGATCATATGTTTAACCTATAACTATAATAATTTCTGAAAACACAGACACTTAAGATAAAATTTACTGTTCCCCCATCCTGCCATTAATCTTCTGGTATGTACAGAGCAAAGCAAAGTTCTTTAACTTCGTCAATTGTTTCTGACTGTGAACAATTTGTATCTAACAAGGTCTCCAGCTCTGTCTGTGTGTGTGTTTGGTATAACAAACGGTTCTGCGAACTCGAAATATTTTAACAACCGGTTTTAGCGAACCGGTGCGAACCGGCTGAATAGCACCACTGGTTATAACCGTACTTACTAGAGTAAGTGGAAGTTGTGCTAGTGATAAAGAACACTGAAATAGGTGATTAACCAATGAAGGAGCCTCAGTCTTTAAGACCCTTCGCAACGTAATACAAATAATGAAACAAGTATATATAATAGCTATGCTGACTATCGTAAAATACAGTAAAACACAAAATTTGCGTTACATTGAGGCAAACCACTGTGGAACGAGGCTCAAGATGTCGGGGCAATTCCCCGAGTCCTCCAGAATGCACTGTCACTACTCGTATAAGGTATTGAAAAATTCTTATACAACTCCGCTCACGCTCAAGAAATCGATTTCTCTAGAAGGAACTGGTGTTACCTGGCAGCCCGTTCGTACGCTGTGGGGGGAGTTGGAGGCGTGGGGGAAGAAGAATGCGGTAATAACTAGGATTGTTGCTGGAGTAACCAGAAAAGAGGTTTCTTCTAGCTTGTCATGTCGATCTCTTAAGAAGCGAAACAGACTGTGTGCAAAGAAACTAGTGGATGTTTCTAAATTCATAAAGTTCTCAAACTTATATCATTGAAAGAAAATATATAAGGTATATAAGGTAGGTTAAGGTATAAAATTATCATTATAAATTAGTTAATATTATAATCACTTTATTTTGTAGTATTCTAGGGCTACCGCCGGTAGGCCGGATAACTCAGAAAATACACCACTGGTATCCTAAAGGAAATCTTCGATTTATTAATGCTGTTGAGTGTCACAATACATCCGTTGTTAATAGAAGTGGTTAAAACAAAAAACAAACAAAAAAAAAAGAATGTATTGAAAATAATAATCAAGTAGAGATAAAAAAAAGTAAGTAAATTGGTAAAAATGAATTACGTACGATGGGATTGAGAAAGACTTAACTGAGAATATAATTGAAGTAATTTAATGATCATCTAGTTGTTGAAGATAATTCTATACATTATTCTTTCGCTCTATTACATTATCTTAACTTCTGGAATTTTCCTTTTAGTTAATATCTTGTTTTAGTATTAATTCTTAGTATTATTAGTATTATTATTAGCTTTAGTATTATTAGTATTAGTTTATTCTTTAATAAATAAGTTAGAGAATAATAAAGTGCGCATTGCCTTTAGTATTGTTAAAAGGTTGCTTCAACTCTCCATTTGTGAGACTCTTCATACCAACTTCCCTGATTCTTGAACTTTTAGAGAACTCTAGAACACTTTGGTAATGCGTCTCTCTATATACCCAAGAAATAAACTTAACATGATAATTACTCACACTCCAATATACACATGATCTACTTTCTACCATTTACGTTTTATTTTACTTTCATTTTTGGACCAATGTTCAATCTAAGCGGATCGCAAAAACAGACCTTGAGGACCATTTTATGGTCAGTGGAACGCAGTTTGAGCACGCTGACTTAGACAAAATTGCCAAGTTAGAGAAGCGGATAAGGTAACCGTTTAAGTGTATCCTTATAACACTTATTATGACACAAAAATATATGATAATATGTGGAATTTTCTTTAAATAGTTCGTGACAAAGCTAATAAAGAAAGAATAGTTTTCAGATTATAGTTGAGTTGAGTTGATTTTGAGTTTACATCCAGTTCAGCAGAGAGGCTATATGAGACGTGACCTACTGATTAACGTGAAATTCGAACCACATGAGCTTTCGCCGGAAATCGAACTGTCTCCCACGCCAAAGGTGCGTATGCTAACCGCTTAGCCAGAATGAGCTCTACAGCTTTCAGATTAGAATTTGTACGTTGTTTCCAAATAAATAAATAAAAAATAAAACGTAAATAAATAAATAAAATAAAAGTCAACTCTACTGAAAGAGTATAGTGTACGTACCGTTCAGTGTGTTTTCATCCGATATTCTATCATGTACAATGGCTTCTACCAAAATTAGGAAGTAGTTCATGACTTTGTCTGTCGTTTTAGTAGCTAAAGTATGTAATAGGATTGCTTGATTCTTTCTCAACTTATTGGTCCACATACAAGTCTAGATAAATGAAGGAAAAACTATGTAAATAATAAGAACAGAATTAATATTCATTCTAAGTTTTATTTTCAGAAAATTACATTGTACGTGAATTAGTAACTGCAAATCTAATTCATTTACATGCGAGAAGTTTAACTGTAAGAAGTAGTAGAAAGATTTTAATTCTTCTGCCATAGAAATTATAGTTTTTAAGTAGTTTAATCAACATGTATGTAGTGAATTAATACTTTGGTTAATAATTACTTTCGGTTTTCACAAGGCTCCTAAATTAGTGAGATTATGAAAATGCAGAAATGAAGGACAGTTTAAATATGTAAATAACACCCTGAGATGGTTTTGGACTCAATGAATTGTCTTTATGGTGTTCCATATGAAATGTTCGAAAAGATGTAAAGATATAAATATATATCTTATAAAATACTCTCTATAATTTTTTCCTCCTTATCGATGAAGTATTTTACGAAAAATGCTTATAACGTAGTTATCTACAGATGTAGTTGCCAAAATAATAGAAACATATGGAGTTCGAAACATGTCACACGTCTGGATTGACAACAATCAGGGGAGTGATCTGCTGTTGGTAGCGGTGTTGTAAGAGAAACTTCGTACTACGTGAGGAGTGGTAGAACGGTAGTATGCAAACAGTAATAGTGTAAAATGGGAGACTTCTCTGATTTCCAAAGAGGGCAAATTGTTGGCGCTTGATTATGCAATGTAAGCGTGACGAAAGTGCTAAGTGTGTAGAATATGTCGCTGGGGACAGTATCCGAGGTGATGACGGTCTAGAATAATCACGACAAATTCATATCGGCGAAGAGGAACAGTGGCCTGAAGAAAACTTTAATGACAAGTTCCATGAGCATTAAAGCGAATTTTCATTCAACTGCGGTGTAAATGACGGAGGAACTCAGGCAGCACCTCCCACAGTCTGTGTCGACAATCATAGTCCGCCGCGAGTTACGTGACATGGATCAAGTTACACGGGCGAAAACGCTGATAAGGGACCATCACGCTTTAGCACGAGACAATGATGCCATGAACATACAGACTGCTGATGACTGAAAACGTGTGACATGGTTGGATGAGTCGTTGTTCACTGTATTTCAAGTCTCGGGTAGTGTTTATGTGGGCAGACACCCAAAGAAGTATGATCCAGAGTGACTCCGCCCAACAGCAGGCCGTATTTAGGTAAGTGCTATTCTCTGCTCGAACACAGGGCGGCAGAATTTAGGGGGTGGCAAAAATTTGGATTTTTTTAGATTCACAATAAAGTAATATTTAAAACTAGCAACCCACAGAGTCCCACCAAGCGCGAGAAAATATGTTAATGTGTTTAATTCGCTCTAATTACAATAGTTACTAAGTAGCTAGCTTATCTGATTATTTTTAAAATTCGTCCTCTCCCACTCCCAACCCCAAGGGGTGAGGATGAACTTCAACATAATGAAAACTAATACCGTTAAACTCAGCCACTCCAAAAACTACGAATTCAACTCTAATATTGGTCGTTTCCGATTATTTTTATAATTGCTCCATGTTATTCTTACGGGAGCTTTGCACTTCCATATCTCAGCTCAGGTGTGACTTAGGGACCTGGAACAGGTCATTTGGATCATTTCTCTGAGAGCTTTAAAACATATTAAAATTTCATGTTTCTATCTATTATGGTTCTCGTGTTAAAAAGCGCTACAGACAGACAGCTTATTATATTATTAATATAGATGCTATTAAACCATTACTGACGATAATGTAAACTATCGTTTTTCTTATCATTTAGGCCATTTAAAATTACGTTGTAACTTTTGTAACTTGTAATACTTAAACTGCTACTCAACAAGAGCTGGTATGTTTGCAAAATCACGGCTTGTTTCCTTGTTTGAGACACAAGTTTGTGCGATGAGGGAGAGGGACAAATTATTTAGAGCACAGGGGCGCACAATATATAAATACGGGCTTGCCTAACAGTAAAACCTGGCGGAACTTTGCGATACTGTAGACTCCATTAACCTGGTTCTCAGTGTGCCCTACACTAACGCTTAACGGTCGCGTCACTGCTCGTCATTATGTCACCATTTCAGGAGAGCATGTGTATTCTATGGTCCAGATGTTTATGGACAATAATAAGATATTCCAGGTTGATAATGTGCCCATTCACACAGATGGAGCTATTTCGGTGTGATTTGAGGATCACCGGAATGAAATTAAATACCCCATCTGGTCAGCCCAACCCCAGGACCTGAACATAATTCAACGTCTGTGGTCTGTTTTGGAGACACGAATCCGGCGCAGAATTCCGCCTCCATCCTTTCGTTGGAAGTGAACTGTGCACTACACGCAGAATAGTGTAATATTCCACTTGCAGCCATTCATGACCTTTATGACTCTATTTCACACCATAGCAGCTATTTTGATGGCGAAAGGTGATCCAATGTCATATTAACTTTAAGTTGCACTTTTTCAAGCGTTTCTATTATTTTGATAACCTATATATATATATATATATATATATATGTGTGTGTGTGTGTGTGTGTGTGTGCGTGTGTGTGTGTCGATCCCAGAAACTTCCGTGTTAACCTAGGGTTGTAAGGCGATTAGAGAGCTACTTGTTTTTAAAGGTAGCGAAGCTGTTCAAGTTACAAATAATACAGTTGTGAACTAGTAGCTCTGACTCACTCAACAGCCATCACTCAACAGAATATACGCCATTTCATTATGTTCATGAATTGTTTCTAGGTATTTTCAGAGAGTTTAGTTTAACTATTATAAATAACGGCTATGGGAATTAATTTACAGATCAGACTTAATTTGATTAAAAAATCATGTGGCTAGCCATAGCCTTTCGGAACTGTAATAGTAGTAATTAGTTTAGTTTGCACCACATGCAGGTAGTTTGTAAAATATGTATTTTCTTTAAACATTGTTTACTATACGATTGCGCTCCCATGCAATTAAGTTTGATTCTCAATTTTGACCTTCGGCGAAATCTAACCTATAAAATACTTACGATTTTTATTAAAAATAAAGTTATGGTTTATCATGGTATAACTGATGACGATAAAGTGTTGAAAAGTCCTTGAGCTGAAATAACACACTAGAATTCTTACACAGCAAAACTATTTATCTTTTGAATAAATTGAAACAGTACAAATTAACTTATTCTTCGTTTAATTTACAAAATATTCTGCTAGAAATGATAAGTCCATGTAAAAGTTGTTAGAAATGAAATTTTACTAAACAGAATGAATACTCTTTCTGATATTTTAATTTCTTCTTAGTTCAATTGAAATAATAAATTTCTCCCAAATAAAATTGGGTTTGAGGGAAACGTACTTTTGAATATGACTGAACGCACATTAAGTTATTGTGCAAAATTTAATTAGTTTTGATATTTGCTATTCATTGTTACTAAAGCATTATTATACTTTTCGCAAAACTTCAGAAAATACATAATGGCACAACTATAAAAATCGTTCGTAATAATGTATTAACTAGGTATTTAACATCCTTGTCTGTGTATTCTAAAAGAAAACGTTTAAGCATACAAGTTAACATGTATTATTCACAGTTGATATGCATTTATATCAGAAGATATTCTCCAAATCTCACTAATTTTGAAACCATTATGAATTCCAAATGAAGAGTCGTATCATCTTGAAACAAGTTGGAAAACTTCAGATTTTGACATTGACATTCAACTGTATCAACGCCAGACCTCTAACTACTTCATCGACGTTCAAGTATTCTCGCAGACTTTATAAAATTCCTTGCATATTCACGATCTGTACGTGTTGAATAACTTTCTAATATTCTCGTTTAAATCATGCTTAAAAAGTATTTTAATTTTTATTTTGACACTCCCTTCCTTCGCAACTAGAAATCGATGCATGTTAAATATGAAGATCTTGTAGATCAAGAAATGAGTTTTCTAAGAGAGATGAGTACAAATTAGTGACGCTTTCAAATTAGGCGAGACTATAAAACCAACTTATATATTTACACTCTTAACTTTGGAAGTTGTTCCTAACCCATTGGAACCATATGACAAGCTGTGATCGCTTCAAAGTATTTAAACTTTTAAGTCGTATGCCGGACGACAATAACTCTCGAAGTGTAGCCGGTCAACATAAACGAAAGTGCTATATTTTTCTGCGCAAAAATGTCTCTTTCGTTCAGTTTCTTTTATAGAGGAGACGTGGGTCGGGGATTTGGCTCTTAGGTGTCATGTGTTTTATTATAAAGAAATGACTGTATTTTGTGTGTGATATCTACTATTCAACATGGCATCAAAAAAGTGTGTAGAATGAAGAAATATCTCTAGCAGTATTCATAGAAAGTGTTAGAAAATAGTTTAGTGATTTTCAAGGCAATGATTCTTCTGATAATGACAGTGTAACCGTCACACGTGTTGAAAACAATAAGGAAGAGTTAAGTGATCAGATTAATGGAAAAAGTGATGTGAGGATGACACGCCCGATGCGTCTAAACATGTGAGACTTGCGACAAAAATAAACAGAATGACTAGAAATGGAGCCAAAAGGAAAACGATCCCGCAATAAACCTTTTAGTGAATACAAGGGTGTTTGCGAAGATCTAATTATTAAATGTGTCTCAGTCACCTACCAAATATGCTGTATTTCTTGAGTATATAGAGCCATTGTTCTCTAAGATTTCGGAGAAGACTAACGACTATGCGCATAGACAGTGAGGACAGTGACAAATGGTCCAACACATCAGGTGAAATTAAACGATATTTTGTATTGGTTATTTTTATATCACAAATGTGAAATCTAAAATACAATTGTGCTGGTGCAAATATAGAGACATTGCAACGTCAATATTCGAGGAGACAATAAAGAGATAGATACAAAAACCTGATTTCTCATTTTGTATATAACGGAAGTACAGATAAAAGTAAAAAAAATCAAAACAAATTGGGATATAAAATAAATTTTTTACTTTGTATTTTCATGCAGTGAAGACTCCTAGGACACCTAATCCTTTAATGTGCTGCTTTTCATATCTGGAAAGTTAATTAAATCGTTTTTTATACGTTCATTGCTTTGACAGACACTATTGCAAATATCTTTTCTGTCACGTTAAATCTCCAGTGTTTTATGTGTCGATTATTGCATGAGCAGATAGTGCTGCAAATTGACAATCGCTTGTTTTGTTCGTTGCAGCACTGAACTTGGAGACATGCATGTTTTGAAAATGTTTACATTTTAGTGTTAAATCTTATTTCTATGCAAATAGCAGAACATTTAAATATGATTGCAATGGGTTAAGGAAATAAATTCAATCAATTAAAGAATATAAATATATTGGTTCTCATTCATTTTTGCTATACGTATACTTGAGTAACACTTTAGACCTAGTAATTGTCATACAATCATATGAACATAATTATGAAACAATTCTAAACATTATTTAAGAACGTAAATCTTCAGTCATGTACTTCATGCAGAAGGAAGTGGCAATTTATCGTTTAAGATTGAACTGAAATTATTAATTCTTCAAGCGAATTTCTGTAAAGGCTTGATAAATTAAATTAGTTACGAATTTAGTCAACTTTATGAAGTATAAAAACTTCATTAATTTATCCTCATCGTTTTTTCAAACAAAAATTTCCTAACTTTCCAGGTCTGTTGGTTTCTAACTTTTCACGTATGTTGGTTCCTAACTTTTCACGTCTGTTGAAAATATTTTGGAACCTATGAGAAAGCAGGGATAGGTTTTTCAAAGTTTAAAACCCTTGTGTTACACTAGTGGTGAAAACGCAGCCCAGTTCTTGTTAGGACAGTGGCGGTTGAACATTGTCACTTTCTAAACCATATTAAGAACAAATGAAGAAAACAACTAGAAAATGAAGACATAAATAACTTCTGCAGAAAAGAGGGCAATAGACAATCTTTTATTACGTTTTCCCCCTATCAAACGAGGTCCAGCTCTAGTTTTCTGGTGTTTAAATGGTGTTGAAAGGAGATGGAACAGTGTAGAGGTTGCAACCATATCCTGAAATTAAAGATTTCTTGTTTGGAATAATCTATAAAAGGATGAGTATTGAGCTGCTTCACTCATTCGTTCATAATTTCAGATTTAAATAGTGATATACAAACTCTTCCCTCATACAATGTAACACCATGCTCAGGAATTATAACTATCATTCTACTAACAGATTTCTGTAATTCCTGAATATGCTTTATGTTTCCAAACTTTCGACTCTCATCTGGTATCTTGGTCACGGAGGTTAAAAACAGGAAGAAGAACAAAAAATCAAGAAATAAAATGGAACGAACTTACCAAGGAAAGAACTGTGCTGGAAAACACATTATCAAATACGCCGAGGACCTTCAAATGGTGATAATGCAACTTGTAATATAGTGGATATATTTGTGTAATCTTTTGTTATTTGTTGGAAGGTTAACAGCTCATGATATTATTTTTGTTGTTATCACAATGCTGTGAAAATTTTGTAATCATCACATCCCATTCATCGCTTAACTATCCCTTGTCCAAATTTAATTTAATTTCTTTTTTTCTTCTTTTTTTTTATGAAGGGTAAATATATGAAAATGAATAAAAATAACTCTTGAACTACCCGACCAATTTCGATCAAACTTTCAACATAGGTAAGGTTCGGACCTGGGATTTTTCATCATTTTACTTTGACGGCACAACGTAGATGAGGAGACGTGGGACATATATGCAAAAAAAAAAAAAAAAATAAAATAAAATAAAATAAAATAAAATAAAATAAAATAAAATAAAATAATATAAAATAAAATAAAAAAAATAAATAAAATAAAATAAAATAAAATAAAAGTTCGGGCCTGAGATAATTTTTATCATTTAACTTTGACGATTCAACGTAGGGGAGTGAAAGGAGATGATCAAATTTTCAACCACCCGACCGATCTCGATCAAATTTTCAACATATCACTTCGACGTGTAACTTAAGGGAGGGAGAGAGACATTTGAAAATGATCGAAAATGACCGATATTAGTGTCGAATCTATAGTTTTTGGGGTCGCTGAGATGAACAGTGACACTTCTGTTTTTGGGGTCGCTGAGATGAACAATGATATTTCCGATGCCGTTCCCCGCAATATGGGGAGGGGAGAGGGATATATAAAAAATCAACGAAAATGACCAGTAACAAAGACCGCTTTAGTAATAGTAAAAACGGAACATATTACTATTTTTCCTTAGTTTAATCCAGTGAAATCGGGGTGCTTCTTAGATTCAAGGACATCTTAAATTCGAGCAATTATAGAAAAATTCTTAATTAAAACTACTTTGTTAGCCATAAATATTTTAAATTTTGTATCATATTCAATCATTCAGACAATAATAGTGTTCTGCGCTTGCGCAGGACGTGTGGGTTTGCTTGTAATACTTCTTTCTCTGAAGTGCCGGCTTCTTTAGATATTTCGTTGTTGTTCTTCGATTGCTGTTTCTGGACATTTTCTTCGCAAAAATTACCACCACTACTGTCGTCTAGCAACTTTCCTACAGCGTTTTTCAACTCATTCTCTGAATTAATATCTTGTTTAGATTTTTCTCCGTTGCTTTCTTTGGGGGAGGGGGTTCTTTGATTGCATATTTTCCTCACCGAAATTAACACAGTTGTCTTTTTTCCACTTTAACCAATATTGCAAAACGTTTTCAATAAGTATTCAATAAACGGTTCAAATTGCAAAGTAACTTCTTATTTCGACACTCTAAACAGGTGTCTCTCAAGCAAATCTTCTGAACTGCTCTAATTGATCAAACATCAAGCTGTGACAAGTCACACATTTTTTCTTCTTGTAAGTTAAGAAAACTAAATTAGCTGCTGAGCATTTACTGAAATTCATTGATCACCGCTTTCTTTAATGTTAATTGCGGTTAGAAGTGAATGGTATTAAACCGAGGTTTGTTGTAGTTAATCCTATTGCGAACGGCGGTGAATGATTCAAAATAGACGATGACAGGTCACGTGTTTTGTTATTTTTATCGAGGCCATTGGTTTCTTGTGTTCAAACATGTCCACTCCCTCTTAACCCTTCAACTAAAGTAAAGTAACTTTTTTTTTGGAATTTCCTTTTATGATCAGAAAGGAACTGATTCTTTTCAGTATTGCCTGGATGAGTCTGGAAAGGCTTTGGGTCAAAGAAGACACGTGAAAACTGTGGTCATTTCTACGTCAAACAGTAGAACAATAACTTCAAGGTCACCGTATGCATTAGGCCCTCACTCTCTTTCCTTCCTTCCCTTTGAACAACAGGGATTCCTGGAGAACTCAATTTCCATACTTCTCAAAATGCAAACATTTTTAAAGAATAAAGTCGACGTTGGCGAACATAACTTGTCTAGGTACTGTTTAGTGACATATTTTGTTTTCAAATAGAGTACATGAAAGGCAATTGCTATTTCTTCTGAGAAAAAATTACGAACATCAAAGTACCAAAGTACATTGTCGAAATCCTTTGGGGGACCCGGTCCCCCTGGGCCCACCCCTTCCCTACGCCACTAATAGACCTGATACCGGGTTTTCTGCTTTTAAATCTGTAATATGTTCCTTGACTGGGCTTTTAGATTTCTTTTCGTTTTGCCTATGCATCTCTCATGGTAACTGCATTTTATTTCGTAAGTACACGATTTTTCGGTTGAATCCGTGTAATAACTCTTAAATTCAGTAATATTCTTTCCTAAAGTTTTGGGGGTTTTAAAGCTGTTCGAAAACCGTATTGTGTATAAATCTTTTTCAATGCAGTTGTCAATATAGGAACAATACATTTCAATAAAACTGAAATCGGGAGGAAAGACAAAAATGGGTGGGATTGCCTATTTTTCCTAGATTGATAATTGAATTGAATAAGATTTACACATAATACGATTTTAGAACAGCTTTAAAACCCCCCAAAACTTTAGAAAAGAATATCACCCAATTTAAGAGTTATTAGACGGATTCCAACGAAAAATCGGGTATTTAGGAAATAAAATGCAGTTGCCTGAGAGTTACATGAGGTAAAGAAATCTGAAAGTCCGAGTCAAAGAACATGCTACAGATTTAAAAGCGGAAAATTTGGTGTCAGGTTTATCAAGACATGTAAAAGAAACACAACAAAAAGTAGAAGATTCAAAAATTTTATTGAGTGCTAGAAATGAAGTAGAGATATTTGTTTCTGAAAATTTATCTATTCATTAAATAAATAAATATATATATATAAAAAAAAAACGAAATTAAATTTGGATAAGGGATGGGTAAGTGATGAATGGGACGCGATAATTTCAAAATTCTCACAGCATTGGTATAAGAACAAAAATAATATTACGAGTTGTCAACCTTCCAGCAAAGAACAAAAGAGTTCACAAATAGACTCAAGTCATATTGCAGGTTGCATCATCACCATTTGAAGACTACCAGCGTACTTGACAACATATTTTCCAGCACAACTCTTCCCTTGGTAAGTCCGTTCCTTTTTATTCCTTGATGTTTTTGTTCTTTTTCTTCCTGTTTTTAACTTTCCTGACTAAGACTACAGGGAGAGTCGAAAGCTCGGAAAAATATAAATATATTCAGGAATTACAGAAATCTGTAATTTGAATGATGGTTCCCACATAATTTAATGTCTATGCTCCTGGTATTGGATTGGAAACCTGGCGATTGTTCATGTTTTGTTTTGTGATGATAGATTGTTTATTGTGTATTTATGAAAGATGCAGAAAAGCCAGCAAGAGATTTTTTTCATAAAAGCTGAGTATTTCCCGGAAATGTTTGGTCTTTTTCTTTTAGTTTTTTGTGACCTTCTTATTTAAGTACCAACTTAGTTTTACTTCAGTGGGTTCTACAATTAAAAAAAAAAGTACCTTCACAACATTCACTACTTGTGAGTCCTAATTTCAACCTGGGGCTGTCTTTGCCATCAAGTGTGCTATGCAGCCTAACATAACATTAGTATCAGGTTGATTACCCAAGAATTTATCAAGTTTCTGAAAATTATATATATATATATCTTGTTATATGTATTTTACGGGTTACCTAAAGTCAAACTTGCAGACAAGGAAAGGCATCATTAACCAAGAATCAGATACATAAATTAATTTTGATATAAAATTTTGCGTAAATTTCGTTCTCCGTTAGGAAACACTATTTGGAGCTTCAGATTTTCTAACTTATATTAGGTTCTAATAGAATATTTGTACTTCATTGTATATAATTAAAGCTATTGACTGCAGTTTTGGGTTTGATGTCAGTTTGAGGGTAGTGAAACTTCATTATTCACAGAACTACTTTCTTCTTACAGCTATATCGTGTCAATATGTTTAAAACACTTCACTTTAGCATTACATTTTTAACCGCCTCTCCTTCAAATTTTAATGATCTTCATATACTTGTCCCGCATAATTTTCTACATAAAATGTGTTTTTAGCTTTTAAAAATGGGCATATATTTAGTTTCGGGGGTCATCCTTTTTTTTTTTTTTTTTTTTTTTAAAGAAAAAGTTAAAATTACGCTGACTTTAGGTTGTCCTCGGGTTAGGTTAGGTTAGGTTAGATTTAACCAGAATTTCCATTTACCTTCACGGTTTGTATAAATCGGACACTGCCTTTAAAAATTGTGTATATCTCACTTCCATGCAATGTATTTTTATTCAATTGACCTCTCAAATTATACACGAATCAATTACCCTTATATAACATCAACTTATTTCTCATGTAAACCTTCTTTTTTAATTACTTTTGGCCCCCACATCTAAACATAGCCCTTAAAATGCTATCAACTGAAGTTTTAGTTTGTGCATAAATCATAAGCAATAATGTTGTTCCTAGAAATTACTATATTTTCATAACCGTTTTGCTAACACTTATCTTTCTTACTAAAATATTCTTGTTGTTGAATATTGTTTTAATAGTTCTCAAACAATTCATTGGAACTAGAAACCTACTGCGTTTACTGATTCGCCTTTTTAATTTCCTATCGAGTGACCGATTTTCTCTGATTCTTGAATTTTTGCGTTTTTTCTTCAAAATAGAGTAATTAAATATTTTTTGTGTTATAATGAGAAAAGAGAGTAGAACTACTGTTATTTCTTCAGTAAACTTGAAATAAATAATAATAATAATAATAATAATAATAATAATAATAATAATAATAATAATAATAATAATAATAATAATAATAATAATAATAATAATAATAATAATAATAATAATAATAATTCCCTATAAATAAAATACCGAGTCCTTACATCTCTAGTATGTAGTATATCATATGTTGTACAACACAGTACAGTACAGTTTAGTATATAGATCATTGTGTTGTGTGTTATAAACAAATGGAGAGAGCAATGTTTCCTGTTATAATCTTGGTTGAAGCATAATAAGAACTCAGTGTTAGTGAAACAAGGTTTTGAGAAAAAAAGTCGTAATGTCCATCCATTGTTACATCGAATGATGAGAAATTCGAAAAGTCGATTTGAGGAAACTGGTACTGTTATGGTTCTGCTGCTAAGAGGACGACTACTAACTGTTCGAACGTGAGAAAAGTCTCATTTCGTTACTGAGAATTGTGTCGTGAAACATCGAACTAAAGATTACGTAAAGAAAGCTGTTACGAGATCAGGAACTGAGATCATATCGACTGAAACTTCTATACAGATTACTGTAATAGTGAATAATCTGTGAAGAATGTGGAAGAGTTAAATAGTGAGTAATCTGTGGAGAATGTGGTATAGCAAATAGTCTGTGAAGAGTGTGACACTACTGTCAATAGTCTGTGATGAGCATGAGGATGGCCGGCTTTGGCATGAGTCAAAGAGTTCGTGGGAGCAAGAATGAAGTTGGAGTATGCAAGTGGGCTTGTTAGAAGTACTGTGAAGAATATTATTTAGTAGCATGGGGATAAAAATTAGTAAAGTACTTTTGAAGTTTGTGTGCATGTACCCTTGTCCGTAAATAAAGATTACCTTAGTTTGGAAGTAGTTATTTTCAATAGTAAAAGTAATATAAGTATAGCAGGTGAATAGTCTGTGATGAGCATGAGGATGGCTGGCTTTGGCATGAGTCAAAGAGTTCGTGTGTCCAAGAATGAAGTTGGAGTATGCAAGTGGGCTTGTTAGAAGTAATGTGAAGAATATTAATTAGTAGCATGGGGATAAAAATTAGTAAAGTACTTTTGAAGTTTGTGTGCATGTACCCGTGTCCTTAAATAAAGAGTACCTTAGTTTGGAAGTAGTTATTTTAATGGTAAAAGTAATAGCAGTATAGCAAGTAAAAGTTATAGCCGTATAGCAATTACAAAAGAAAAATATTGCGTTTCATCGTTTGACGTTCTGCAAATGGTTTCTAGTCCATCATGAAGGTGATATTAGCTTTTGTAAATCAATTGTAAAGATTGATAAAGTCTCATTTAAGCTGAATGACCGAGTAAACCAGCAGAATTACGTTTGCTGAGTAGCAAAATTTATATGAAATTATTACGGGGAACTACGCATTCCTGGTGTGACAATGAGAGGTGACCATTTGGCGTGAAGATGTCTCAGGAGCATTATTTTAAGAAGAAACGGTACCAACTATCCATATCTTGAGAGGATATAAGAGATGGTTACTCCGGAACTTATATATATATATTAAAAATAAAAATAAATAAATAAATGCCAAAACCCAATTCATAAGGCAACATGATGGAACACCTTATTTTTGTGTTCAGGTGAAGAACTTCTTAAACCAGCATTCTATAAACAGATTGGTCATTGCTGAACAATAGAATGGTTACTCAGATCATGCGACCTAACTCCATGTTAAGTTTTTGGTACAGCATATCGTGAAAGATGATTTCTTTGCTCAAAAACAACCAAATATGCATCAGTTGCAACAGTTGATCGAACTGTCGCTTGAGAGATTCGATACAAATGGGAAGTTACGTTCTGTCATTTGTGATCTGGAGATTGAAAGATGTAAATTCTGTATCAAGATTAATGGTCTCTACTTTGAACAAACTCTCTAAAGAAATGTGAAATAATAATAATAATAATAATAATAATAATAATAATAATAATAATAATAATAATAATAATTGTTTGTCTCCGTTTCTAACTTTGGTGAAAATAACTTTTTTCCCTTGTCTTATCCTATGTAAAAATTGAAATACTAAAGAATCATGATCAATCTAAAAAAAAAGTAGTTTAACGTCCCACGTTTATGCTCTTTAGGTAAAAGGAAACGAATCATTAAAGCAAGTGAATGATGATGGAAGAATTGGTGGAACGAGAAAGTGGGGACGGAAGTACCCCCGAGAAAATCGACGGACACGATGTTATCCACCACGAGCTTACTTGACCGGGTATCGTACCAGGAACTCCACGTACCAGAGGTAAGCGCTCTACCCATTAAGCCACCGTATCTCTCTCATCAATCTATCAAAAACCAGCCTAGAATATTATTTAACGTTATTAATGTAAGATTGACATTATTTTAGAAAGAAGAGCCTGAAACATTTAACGTTATTAATGTAAGATTGATATTATTTTAGAAAGAAGAGCCTGAAACATTTAACGTTATTAATGTAAGATTGACATTATTTTAGAAAGAAGAGCCTGAAACATTTAACGTTATTAATGTAAGATTGACATTATTTTAGAAAGAAGAGCCTGAAACATTTAACGCTATTAATGTAAGATTGACATTATTTTAGAAAGAAAAGCCTGAAACATTTAACGTTATTAATGTAAGATTGACATTATTTTAGAAAGAAGAGCCTGAAACATTTAACGTTATTAATGTAAGATTGACATTATTTTAGAAAGAAGAGCCTGAAACATTTAACGCTATTAATGTAAGATTGACATTATTTTAGAAAGAAAAGCCTGAAACATTTAACGTTATTAATGTAAGATTGACATTATTTTAGAAAGAAGAGCCTGAAACATTTAACGCTATGAATGTAAGATTGACATTATTTTAGAAAGAAGAGCCTGAAACATCTAAAAGTGAAATTAAATCGTTCTTTTAAGTTCTATGCTTATGCCTCGTAGGCTAAAGAAGGCAGCTGATATAATGCAAGAGATTGTTTATGGAAGAGAAATTGGTGTAAAAAGAATATAGAAAGAAACGATTGATCTCTGAAAAAAAAAGGACTTTTTATATAAAACAGGAAAACTCCTTCACTTAGTCACTATGCTTCCTCAGATACATTTAAATTTAAATTTAATCTATATTTATTTACTTGTAAATTTAATCCATACCGCAACCAATGTTGTTTTCATTCTGCGTTTCATAGTTTCATCACTCATCAATTCGATAGCCTCTTTCTCCGTGTAGCCAATTTTTTTAAGAAACTCGGTAGGTTCATCCCTTTCAGAGATTATAACAGTACATACTTTCTTTTGTGATATTGAAGCATCCGGAAATGAATCGTCTGATAAAAGTGCAGTTTGTAAATTAATATTGAATTTTAAACTTTCTCTTGACTGTGATGTTTTCCCTTCTTGAGAAGAATGTTTGAAAACTTCTTCTGATGCTGAGTAAGAATCATACGATCTTTCATCTGTACTAGTAGATTTATTGATATTACTAGTAGATTTTGAAAATTTATTCAAGAAACTATTTATAGATCTTACAAAATTCTGTTGAGAAGGTAAAACAGACGGTAAACTACCTCTTTTATTAACAAATGAGCGATGAGAGTGAGCATCAATATATGCAAATAGTGGCATTCCTTTAGTTCCCTTTAAAGAATACAGTTGTCCGTTATCAACGCGATGAGTACTAGAAGCAGCGTCCGAACCGTTGTTTTCTTCCTCGCATTTCAATGAGGTTACATTTGAGTCCGAGATCATCAAGTCATTTTTGTTTACATTTAGAGAGTCGTCAAGATTTTCTTCTCGTTCTATACAACTCGTTAGTTCCTGAGTTGCGTTTTGAGAATTATCGGAGGATTCGTTTTCATGTTCTTCACCACTTACTGTTTCAGTAGATTCAATAAAAGGACTAATTGATTGCTCGATTCCTCGCATTCTATCAAATATTACTTGTTGAGATTTATTTAGAGTATTATCATCAACCATTTTTTTTTTTTTTTGTTCTTTATCTTTTATTAGTTGCTGAGATTTATTTGGTGAATTATTATCGACATTTTTATTTTCTACTTTACTACTTATTACTTCAAGACCCCAAGATATTTTACTTTTTCTTCTAGAACTGACAAGTTAAAAGCTGATTTTCATGTAATAAGAGTATATTTCATGTTATATTTTCTGCACCAATATCTTTTTCTTTCTTGATAGAACCTTTGCTTTTGTACTCAAATTATTTTTCGATTACTACATTAATTATATGAATATGTAGAAGTATTATAACTATCGTTACAACTATTAAAAGAAACAAAAAGCTCGTATTGATGGTCTAACTTGCACAACTATGTTGCATAGAAAGATTGTTCAATAAAGTTGTAGATATTTTAGAGTGTCGTTTTTCTTCTTACCCTCAATTGAGGTTTCATATTTTCAGGTACAGATCTAGGTCCCAGTCGCCTGTATTACTGAGTTTTTTTATAAATAAATGTTTTGTAATATAGTAATTTTAATGTAAACTTTTACCAAGGATGATGTTATAAAATAGGATGCTATTTTATAACATCCTTGATAAAGGTTTGTGGATGATGATGAATATCGGTCTTCTTCTTCTCCATCCCATATCGGATTAAAAATGTTTAAAGTCATGATATTACAGACTGATTGACTATATCACTGAGTGTGCTATAATATCAGAAGTTGTTTTAAAATATGAAGTAGTTTCAATAGTTACAGCACATACTGCAACCATAATAACACGAGTCCAAATTACCCGTTTTAAGTTGAAATATTTAAATTATTGAATTATTGTAAATAAATATTGATATCGTGCCTAATATGTTTTAGTTGAACTATGTGTATAAAATTCACAAGAAAATATAAATTGTTTAAAGTAAAAACTGTTTTAAAATATAAAATTTAATTAATTGTGAGTTTAAAACTCTGGTACTTATCCGAGAACCATTTTTGGAAATGCTAGTATATAGTTTTCTACTTCTTGTCCAATCCTTTTTAGTTAGAAATATTTCGAGTCGTGGTATTAGAGGCAGATCGACTATATTACTGAGATTGTAGGAATGTCAAAAATTGTTTAAAATATAAACTACTTTCAATAGAATAGAATAGAATAGAATAGAATAGAATATTTTTATTGTCGTTAAGTCTGTATACAGACAATAGACAACGTCAAATGCAGTTTTACAACTATTTTTTAAATCCTTATTTCAATATACTCTTATCTTCTTCAAATTCCTTAATATTATAATATGGTACAGTAATTAACCAATCATACAGTTTGCTTTTAAAATGAGTGAGCGGTAACTTTTGGATGTCTATTGGTACCCTATTCATAAATTTTGTACCCTGTATTGCAGAGTATATACTGTAACAATAGTTAGAGTATATACTGTAACAAAATTGTACAAACCTAAATCCGAATTGCTTGTTATAAGTTGAAATATTTAAACTAGGGGTCTTCGAACTACAGCCCGCCACAGTTTATTTTGATTAAATTGTAAAATTTACTAAGTAAGTCACACAAAATAATAAACAGATGTTTTTGTACGACCAATTAAGAAACACAATAGCTGACATACATAATAATATTGAACATTTTAACTGTAATTAAAGATACGAGATTTATCCTAAAAACTTACAACAAGTGACATATATAGGTAATTAACGTAATGAAATTAAATATTACAATATGATTAATAGGATTTATATAGCTGTACTTTCCACTGACAATTGTTTGAAGTTGTGGATCAAGTTTACTAGTGGAAATTTGTCAGCAGCGACTTTAAATGCTCGTCCATTAACTTGGATCTATCTATCTATCTATCTATCTATCTATCTATCTATCTATCTATCTATCTATCTATCTATCTATCTATCTATCTATCTATCTAAAATATTTCATTTTAGAGAATGTTTTTGATACAGATAAGTAGTTCTGAAAGTGGAAAGAGTACGATGAGCAAATTTATACATCTGATCAAACTGTGTGAGTGGAAGAATGTTATAAAGTTCCAGCAATTATAAATTTAAATATATGTCTTGAAAAATGCCACTACACTGCAAATTAATCATTTTCATTTGAAGTTCTAGGTCAAGAGCTTCTATGTTGGCGTTAAAAAGATTTTTTTTTTTTTAAGAAAAAGAACTTGATATCGTTTGCAGTTTCATCCGAATCTAAAAACGAGACGAAAAACGAATTTATTTTTAAAGCACTCAAAGCTTCAATTGCAAAATCTACTGGAAATGGAGTCTCAGTTTGCTGACTGAAGTTTTGGCATGTGTTAAAATACGTGAAACATTTTTTTTTTAACTTTAATTGGCATTGAAACAGAACACAAAATTACTTAATGTGAGTGTATAAATTACGCAGAAGCTGGTTGTCTCCTTGAAATTTTAAATTAAGGTCATTCATATATGTTGAGTTAAATCTGTATAAGATGATAACTTTGATAACCACTCATTGTTGTGTAACTAACCAGAAGACTATTGTTTCTTTCGTTCAAGAAACTTTCGTTATTATTCAGAACTAAAAAGAAAAGTCATGTTAAAACTTTTCCGCAGCTAAACCAGCTTACTGCAATGTAATATGATATGTCATTTTCTCCAATCTCTTCAATAAACTCGATGAACAGACAATGATTGAGCGGATATGATCAGGGATTTATTTGTAGCCAGGGAAGTCTGGGAATTTCCCTCCTTCTAACTTTTGACTTCCCTGTCTCTAAGTTTAATTCAGTCTTCCCAGCCTGGAAAGATATTTTCCCCCTTTCATAGGCTACACAATCTGTTTTGAAGTACAATAATTCAAGTTCATGTTTTAGTAGCAATCCTTCATAAATATTTCCCCCCTTCTACAAAATTCACAAATAAATCGCTGGATATGATCTAGTCTAATTAACAGCTGATACAATTGGCTTTAAAATTTCTGACATATTCAAGTATGTTCCACACAAACACTGTTAATGAATGATGAAATGTACGATTAATGGTTTTGAGCCATCGTCACGTTTTACGGTTTTTGATACTAGAGCAATGACACCTTGATTGCTTGTACACATGCTTTTGCCCCATCAGTAGTGATACACTTTAATTTTTCCCGTTCAAAATTGTTTTTCTGAACAGAATTTTCAACTTCATTAAAAATATCTTCTCCAGTGGTCGTGCAGGGATTGCTATGAATATCAAGAAGTTCTTCATATATTTCATAATTTTTATATATATCTCGAATAAAAGGTAACACTTAAGCAGTATCTGAATCTGTTGACTCATCCAGGGCTAAAGAGAAGAACCACTGTAAGTGCCAGTTTTTGTTAGACAATTGAGTCAATATATTTTGTGCAGTATCATCTATTTTCAAGCCATAACGTTTGTTGATAAACTGATATTTTTAAGTAAATTAGCTTTTTTTTTGGACGCATTTCTTCTGCTGCTGCGACCATGCAATACAGTTTATATAAACTCACAATTATTTTATTCGTCTCAATCACAATTGGCACTAAGCAACTCCAGCACAAAATATAATCGACAGCAACTTGTAATCTTTTACATTTAGAACAGAGCAGTATTAAATAAGTATTATCACCAATCCACCAGAAGCATACTACCATATTAACATTAACTCCATTGGCAATAAACAAATAAATACATAAATATTAACATTTAAATAAAGATGTCCCTTGACTGATATTCCCGATAACTGATCCATTGTCTACCCTAGCTGTTACTGCTGTGGAGACTTACGCTGACAACCTTAGCTGCTGTGTAGACTCAGCTGATACGATGGACATCATATTATCGTCGTGTACGCCACTGAACCTCAGCTGCAACAACAAGCGTGATTGTCGATGACGGTACATATCAGGTAGATCGCGGTATACTTCAAGATGTTTTGGTTGTTCCGACAGTTTACTTTCATTTTTACGGTATCTTTGCAACATATGTCCACGCACTCATTATGTTCACGAAAATTTACTAATTTATGTCTATTTGTATCGAAGTTAAAATCTTGCCATCTTCAATTACGTTAGTTTACTCCATGATACTACGTTTGTTCTGCTCTGTACTTGAACAGTATAACAGTTTCGTGGAATACACCAACAAGTAGGACATCACTGTGAATTGCTTAAAAAACTTCAATTCGTTGGAAATAGGCCAACGATTTGTTTCTTCGGACTGCTATGCGTAAACAGCTGCTTAACATTATACTGCTGTGTGTAGTGATAAATACTGGAAATCAATGGACTGCTTTAAGAAGTAATAATGTGTAGAAAATAGTTTATTTATTTATTTATTAGATATAAGCGTAAAGAACAATATTCTTCTTTCTTTAAAACAAGAGATTCTTTAGAAAGTACGATCAGGTAGGCCTTTCTTTCTAGGTCATTTGAACAAAGCAATCATGTGGTCTACCCTCACGTGTTTTCTTCGCATCGAGACGGTTATCGAGGAGTAGCCCTATTTGAAGATCTGTACCTCTGTAATGCGCCTGGCCTGCAGTTACACGATTGTGTAATGGTTGTTGTGCACAAGGTGCACCTGCTAGGCTAGTCTCTGAAATCTTTCTGCCATACGACGTAGGGGAATAAGATACGCCCGTTTCGCGAGAGGTCGAAACCAGAGTCTCTCCCAGTTACTGGTGGAGGGGACTACCCAAGCAAATAGGAGTCAACCGTCATAAGCAGTGTTGGTACCCGCGTGTTGAGGAAAACTAATTTCCCTCTTGTACAGAAACATCAAGGTACCGAATTCCACTGTATGACCACAACCTTACAGAGTCCAAACCAAATCCGGGAACCACCGGGATTCCAGTGGGTCCTTGCTAATTTTCGGTACTGATTATCTCATGTCATTCAAGCTTGTGCAAAGGTACTATGAACACGTTCAGATATTCCCGTACTTCTTCCGGGACCTATGGTACGTGAAAGTCACCATTTGAAAGAAGATTCATATGAGTTTATTTCAGTTTTTATATGTTATTGAATGTTTATCTCTATTATCTCAAGCTATATTTTAGTGTCAACCTTCTGCCAATTAGATCATAGATGCCTATTTTCCATTCTTTTAGAGCCTAAACACCTTTGTCTCTGTCTCTAATAATGAAGTTACACCAATAAGGCTAGGATGACACTAGGTAGTAGGCATCAACACCTAAGTGAAGAGAGGAAATGGCTTATGCGTTTGAGGTAAGTGGAAAACTCCGAACGTTCGGCTTAAAATAGCAATGGAGAAAAGCAGAGATGCGCTCGGTATTGCTAACAATGAAGTTAAAAGTGAATCTTTTTAATTAGTTGGTTGCGAATTTTACGTACTAGTTAGAATTTGTGATTTTCTAAAATAAATAAATAAATAATAACAAAACGATGACAGGAGATAAAACCTCAACTAGACTATAGTTGGCCAGATAAGAGAGGATTTTAGCAAGAAAATCATGAACTGGATTCCTTCTATTTTTTAATGTTGCTTCTTCGGAGTCCATTCATTTCTACCACACCTATATAGGGTGGGAACAAAGAATCCTGTAATGAGAATTATAAAAAGTACACCACAAGATTTTTAAAACACTTAACATGTGAAATCAAAGAGAAAAGCGCTTTCGCCAGGCCTTCATCAGATTGTAGATAAAGGAAAAGAGAAAAAGAAATAATTGTGGCATGAGGAGTTTTTGACTACGTAAGAACTTGGACCATGTTGGTACCAGGTCACGTGATAATAGTACTTGGTTGAAAGTTGAGGAAATTCAGTGGAAATGGATAAATGCTCATGGTATAGTCGGCTTGAATATTGTAGGAAAGAATTATTGGCAATGGTGTCATTCAAATTATTTAATAACCAGTTTTATGACTATTATGGTAAATTGATTTAGTATTAATATTATTACTATATTATTATTAATAGAAATATAAATTTTCTCCACTCCTCATCCGAGCAGGCTATATAGTAATATACGAGTAAACCAAGTATATTACTTTTCCTCTTTGTTTTTCCTTTTTACTCTGAGGTTTGCAGGAAGTTTATTACAATTCTACGTGTGTTCATCAATTCCAATTGTTTCAAGTGCATTTTTCAACGTCTTATGGAACCCTCCGGTATTCAATATTACAACTGGTATTATTTCCGTATTTCTGGTCTTGCATTCTTCATTTATGTTTTGGTCTAAATGTTTGTATTTTTTAATTTTTTTTCTCTATGTATTTTCTGCAAGTTTGTTGTGTTTGGTATTGTTGTCTATTAGATGTACCTTTCCTTTTCTTTGCTTATTTCTGTGATGTCCAGCCTGTTATGATGTTCTCTTCTTGGATATTACTGTTCTCCTCTCTTAGGATACCCATTTAATCAAAGTAGCATTAGTAGCTGAGAGAAGATATGTTTGCTTAACGCTCTGGTGTTCAGTGAAGTGTGAGTGGGAGTATTAATAGGTATGTGGAGGACTAGAATTGACTTGTTGAGAAATACTGGGAAGAAAATATTGCGTAATAACCCAGGTGTGGGTAGTAACTCAAAATCTAATAAAGCATACTACGTGTATGGATTTGTGGTTCTTGTTATGCTAGTGATTTCAGGAATAAAGAACCCTATACCCCTATCTCACATAAAAATGATGTAACAGAGATTAAAGATATACTCTCGTGCTTTGCGTAATTCAAATAGTCAGAAGTGAAAGTATTAAATGACTGCGGCTGGACTAGTGCACAGACTTGAAAACAGTGAGGGTATGTTTGAAAGAATGTCAAAGGATATTGGTGAGTTACAAGATTAGACGAGGTTTTTTGAAATAAAATAAAAGACTTTGAAAATAGAAGCAGAAGACAAAATTTAACTTTTTTTTTTTTTTTTTTATGGAATCAGTAAAAGTGCTCATGGAACATGTGAAGAAAGTGAACGGAAAGTTTCTGAGATTATACGGAACAGACGGGAAGTGGAAATAAATCAACTTTGTCTCGACCTAGATTAGTGAAAAAGACCGAAACGGGAAAACGTCTTATAATTGTAACTTTTAAGCGACAAGAGAAAAGAGGATGTAGTACGAAATAGGATCAAGCTGAAAGGTTCAAACATTTATATTGAGCAGCAGATTACTCTGACAAACTAGGCAGAAACGCAGGAAACTGCAGTTTTATTTAAATGATGCTAGGAGAGTAGGAAATTATGTATATCTGCAGTTCAAGTATTTATAAATAGACGGGAGGAAATTTACGTTATGGGAGTTGGAGGTCGTAGAGACCTGGAGCGCGAAGACAATAGAACACATGTGTCGCCAGCTGACAAGCCAGAGGTCACGGTCGTTCAACTTTCAACTGTCAGTCCAAAAACCTAAAATTGCCTCATCCCTAACTCGTCTCCTTCCCTCAAAACAACGGGGGTAGAGTGTAAATTTGGACAAGCGGAAATCAGACAGAACAAGGTGAGAAAAATACCACACGGAATTGTTACATGCAAGTACAAACAACAAACCCACCTACCTTATCTTTCGTGTGACCGTGTTGAAGAAAAAAGTAATGAAAGAGTGAAAGCAAAATTCAAACGAGAAATAAACCTTTTTCGTCTTATTTTCAGAATGTGAATTGGTTTAGGAGCAAACAATCTGAGTTTTTACAAGTGTGCTGTTAAATAAATATGATATAATAATTGAATTGTTGAAAGTGGGCTGTGTGATAGTTTTCAAAATTATTTCTCTTCTTTTAGCAAGAAATTACAAGAAAAAAAAGGCAATTAGATTCTTCCAATAAGGTAAATGGCGTAAATAATCTAATAACAAGTATAGTAGCAGCAAACAAAATTATACCTAAAGTTGGCAATATTAGTAGAGATAAAAATTAAAAATACACTAAAGATTCATAAAAACTTTTTACCAACAAATTTATTACAATTCAAAATTATTCGACATTCAACTAACATAACAACAGGCATAAATGAGGAATGAAACAATAATTGCTAACAGAATAACAGAAAAATATAATAATTTGAATAAAATTGTAACAATTGCATTAAATAAATTTACGAAACAATTAAGAAAAAATAATGAAGTCAACAGGAAATATATTTCGATAGTCGAGTGTTACTGTCTGCTTTTCTACGCCATCCAATGATATTACACCTTATTTGTATAGTATGTCGTCCAGTTGTATAAATGTTCAGTGTTGTCCTTTGTATTAGAGAAGAAATACCTCATCTAGTTTTTTTTCCATGTGGTAAGGTGCCAAGAACCGACGACACGTTGCCACGTTGGATAGCAATAGATATGCGTTGAATTAGGAAAGATGTTGAACGAATATCTCCAGTAACCATAGAAATGCGTCTGCCTACTTCTCTAATAAAATCAAGGCTTGCAGATCCTCAAGCACCATTAGTCTCGATGGCAATTGGAGCAAAAATAAATTTATCAAGGAGGTTGTTATATTTCCTTTGCTTTTCTACTTCTCTACGACTAGCAACAGCTCCAGCATTCATAACAGCTAAAGGGAGACTTGAATGGGCAAATGTATCTGAACACGTAAAGTCCCATACTAGTGATTTGCCTTTCAACCAAGGATTTTATAAAAACTTATATGGTATTTGGAAAACTCAAAATGGACAGAAAGGAATTAATCTTTGAGAGAAATCTTTTCAAAAATTTGCTAAATCAAAAAAATATTTAGACTTCATCACATACAAAAGAATTAAATTAGTAACAAAAGAAGTAGTTAATCAGATTAAAAGATATAATTACGCACACTTTTCCAATAATCGATCCGTTAAATTGTGAAAACAAAAATATGGAAGTATTTAAATCAACATCTAAATAAACGTTAAAGTCAAAATCAACAATATCAATTTACAAATAGAGGTGATAGTTGAAATCAATATTTTCATCAAATGCTTAGGCGAATTTCAAACAGAGACAGAAATTCTACAAAAGCATTTTTTTAAAAATATTAATAAAACAACAAATACAGAAGCTTTGTTTTCACTTTTGTAACTCGAATTAATCTTAAAAACTTTATGAAAAATTCAACATCTTGTATCGAAGGAGTACATGATCTACATTATAAAAATGCACCAAAAACGATGACAACTAGTATTAACACCATACAGTAATACCTGGAAAAGTGGTCATAATCCTTCTACTTGGAGAAAAGGTATATAACAAAACGAATATTGAAACTCTATAACCGATATTGAAACTAAATAAACAAAAATAATTATTGTTATTGCTTTAGTATCCTCTTATCTTAAAATATTCGAGCAATAGATTAAATAGACTGCAATGGTATGTGAAAATCCGACAAATTCTACCTGTGTATATCACTGGATTCAGGAAATATGATACGATACAAACCTTTAATTATTCCTTTAACTATCCCAATTTAAAATTCCATCTAAATTTATTCAAGTTTTCATAATGTTCTTTTCAATAGATTAGTTTGTGTAAAGAAAAATTATAAGTACTCTTCACTAAGAACCACATCTTTGAACCTTATATCGGGTATCAAAGGCAGATTGATTTAATTTGACTTATATCTAACAGATTTAGTCAAGTGTCTGCAAAATAAAACAAATATTTTTGTACGTGATGACGTAATTCTTTAAAATGAAATATCAAGTAATATTAAACAAGAAAAATACTAAATTGAACACATCGTGTTTTTAAAAACATACTTGTGTTGAAAATGGCTTAGAAATAAATTAGACGAAATCTTCCTACACAATATTTACTAGGAAAATCATTCAACAGTTGCTTACAGTTTCAATGTTGATCAATATTTTATCATATGTAAAACAAATTGAATACCTAAGACAAAACATAGACAAAAACGAACCTGGAAGTCGCACCTGCAATATCTCACAAAGGAAGCATTCAAATATAACAATATATTTAAAGTATTTATTGAAGCTTTCCTGGCGACGTATTGTGAACAGGTCTTCTCGGGCTAGCAGCCAGGTAAATACTGTTATATCTTGCGACGTTTCGAGGGCTGACATCGTCTTCATCTTCAGGCGAATATGATGGTGCAATAGAGTGTATGGAATATATATACTCATGTATGTATGATTGGACTCTTCTGATTGGTGGTTGAAATGGCTTCTGATTGGTACTTGAAACGGCGGGATATGATTGGTGTCCATGTTTTACTCAGTTGGAATCCTGTGTCTCTGTTCAGGTTCGTTTTTTCTTGTGTGATTGCAACGGCTTCTTTTATCTTCCTGTCCCAAACTCTTGAGCATTTTGCTATTATTTCGGCATCTGTGAACAAAATCTTATGTTGCTGTTTGATGCTACGTTCAGCCAGTCCGGATTTATCTGGTTGGTTTAGTCTGATGTAACTGTTGTGTTCTTTGCATCTGGCTTCAATGGTTCGTCCTGTTTGTCCAATATATGACTTACCACATTCACACGGAATGCGGTAAACTCCAGGAGTTCGGAGGCCCAGGTCGTCTTTGGTTGGTCGTATTAAGTTTTTTTATTTTTGCTGGAGGTTTGCGTATTGTCCTGATGTTATACCTGGCAAATAGTCTGCTAAGCTTTCCAGAAGTGTTCCCGGCGTATGGGAGGCAGATTGTGTTCTTCCGTTCTTCATTCACAGTTTCTTCTGCACTTTTGTCCTTGTCAGTGTCCTTCGTTCTGGTCCTTTTCAGGGCCATATTTATATCTCGCATTGAGTATCCATTCTGTAGCATGGCGCTGCGAAGGTGATTAAGTTCCTCTGTTAAACAATCCTTGTCGGACCTGGAGAATGCTCTATGTGCTAAAGTGTTGAGAACTCCAAGCTGTTGAGCTTTGTGATGGAAACTGTTTGCGTTCAGATATAAATCTGTATGTGTTGGTTTCCTGTATACGCTATGGACTAGGCTGCCATCCGGTCTTCTGAATATCATGATGTCAAGAAATGGTAGACGTCCTTCTTGTTCAACTTCTATCGCGAATTTAATATTTGGATGCTGGTTATTGAGGTGCTGCAGGAATTCCTGTAAGGAGTTGCGTCCATGTGGCCAGATGGTGAACGTGTCATCAACATATCTATAGAAATGTGTGGGTGCAAATGGTGCTTTCTTCAGTGCTTCATGTTCAAAGTGCTCCATATAAAAATTGGCTACTGCAGTTGAGAGTGGAGAACCCATGACGACGCCGTCTGTTTCTTCATAGTACTGACCACGGTATAGGAAGAAGGTTGAAGTGAGAACATGTTGAAAGAGATCCAATATCTCAGGCCGGAAGTGTTTCCCAAGAAGCAGTATTGTATCCTTGATCGGAACTCTGGTAAACAATGATACCACGTCGAAACTAACCATAAGATCTTTGGAAGAGATCTTCATCGTCTTCAGGCTTTTTACAAACTCTGTTGAGTTTTTCACATGGTGTTCACACTTGCCCACGTATGGTCGGGTAATGTTGTAAGATACTTGGTCAAAGAGTAGGTTGGGCTTCCTATTGCACTAACAATTGGTCTCAGGGTTATCCCTTCTTTATGTATTTTTGGTAAGCCATATACTCTCGGAGGTATGCTGCAGTGTGGTGTAAGTTGTTTGCGTGTATCTTCGTCCAGTCCCGACTTCTTTAGTAGTGAGGCTGTTCTTCTTTCTACTGCAGACGTTGGCTCTCGTGACAAGGTGGTATATGCTGGATCTGGAAGTAACTGTGAAATCTTCTCTTGATAGACATCTGTGGGAAGCACTACAGTCATGTTTCCTTTGTCGTTGGTAGAATAGTGATACTTGCGTCTTCTCTTAATACTTTAAGTGCGATCCATTCTGCTTTGCTAATGTTTGGTCTGGGCAAGACGGCTCTTTTCAGGACCACGCTGGCTTCCTGACGTATTTCTTCTGTTGTATCGTTGGGAAGATTGCTAACTGCTTGTTCTATGCTGGCAATGATGTCTATGCCCAGAAGTTTCTTCGGTGTGATGGCAAAATTTAGCCCTTTCTTTAGTAAACCGGTAGTATTTTCATCCAAAGGTACATTGGTGAGATATACGACCACTAAAGAAAGGACTAAATTTTGCCATGTATCAATTTAAGATAGGCAATGAAAATCATTCACTCACAGTCCGAAAAAAGCAATAATAAATGCCACTGGTAATATGGTAAGAGAAATAAGTATTAATAGAAGAGAATAATAAATGACACTGATATTAAGAGAAATAAGTATTTACAAACTAATTACAAACTTTGTAATTTCCAGAATTTCCTAATAAAATTTTCCTGTTTCAGTATTTGGAAAATATGAAAATAATCAATGCAAAGAAAGGAATTGCCATAGTACAAAAATATTCCCTTAATTTACAAGACAATTTCACTTGTTAATTCACTTACAAACGAAAATATCTAAACTTCCTTCTACTCTTGCCTTTATATTTCAATACAGAAACAATTTAACTAAAATTCCTATTATAATTCTAAATTATATTCAATTGCATGGACAGGAAAACTTGACGAACACATGCCGTACTATATAAACATATATATAGCATTACCACACTTATTAGTTGCCAAAATACTGCAAATTAATATTTACTGCCGCTTCAAAGGAGCCAAACAAACCTCTATACATTAATATAGTTAAACAATTGAAATTACCTACCTCATTCTCTATTATCGAAGGAGTGGCATTTGTACCACAAAACATTAAACAATACACTATTATGTATGCTCAGATGGATTGTGTGTAATGGTAACATTAAATAAGGTACATTGGTATAATAATTGATTATGAAATACAGGGTGTCCGGAATGGGACTGACGGTTTTTAAAAGTCTATAGTTTTAATATGGTCAGAGATACAAAAAAAAAAAAAGAAAGAAAAACATATTGAATGGAAACTCAAAAAGTTTTGTTCAGCAAATTTTCATACTTGAACAACTATCGGTGACTGTGCTAGTATCTCCGATAAACAGAAATGGCATCGGCAATCGAAAAGGCGCAATGCATGTGGTGGTTTGCAGAGACAAAAAGGGTTGTTCAAGTTCTTCCTTTGGGGGTATGTGAAAGACCTTGTGTATTCTGGTGAAAAGGTTCGTAACTATGATGAAGAACCGTATTAGGAATGCGATTGGTTCAATAACATTTCAGATATTACAGAATACGTGGAGAGAGATTGAGTTCAGGCTAGATATTGTAAGAGTTACAAATGGAGCTCACGTGGAGTTACACTGAGTTAGAATGACTTGTAAGTACGACCAAATAAACTTTTTGAGTTCTCCTTTAAAATAAATGTTTTTTCCTTCTGTATTTCTGACCATATTAAAACTATACACTTTTAAAAGCCGTCAGTCCCATTCCGGACACATCATCAAAACAATTGAACAATATTTATTCATTAGCAATTTTTATATCGTATGTTTGAAAGCTAACGTTGGTAAAACTTTGAATGAGCAAATCGATAAATTATCCGAACCAGCGTCAAAGTGGGGCAGATTAATTACAACTTCAAGAACATTATAATGATTTCACCAGAGATAAAGTTCATCAATGGAAAACCAAAAATAGAACAAACCCTGGCAAACATTATTGGAAAATTACTGAATTAAATTATACAAACATGGCGAATGATGCTTCAAAGTGGTCAAGATCCAGGACAATTCTCTCAGGCAGGTTCCTGCTCAATAGGGCTCTTACGCTTGTTAAATTAAATTTACTTTAATATAGGTTTAAATACAAATATCTATGGTGAGATGAAAAAGTAAGAACATAGAATGGAGCTATTGAAAAACTACATAAAATATGTAAATACTGTGACAGTCAGTCTTATGCTTATAGTACCATCTGTTGATACAATTCATGCAGGAAAATAATTTAACATTATGATCTTGACAACATAGTAAGAACAATTCACTCCTAAGAAAAACTGGTTTATTCTTTCAATGATGAATCCAAGAGTTGTTTAAAACAAATGAAACATTAATAAATAACAAGTATTTATAAAATATTTCTATACAAAGTAAAAATTTAACAATATAAAACATTTATCGATTCTAAAGACAAGAAGAAAATTTATGTTCAAATTATTATAGGTCTAGCTACGAATCCTATTTTAGGTCAACCTATGAGCTTTAATTTCACTCATATAGTGCCACTTTCAAATGCATTTAACTTCAATGTTAGTATTTAGCATTACCTACTAGAAACATACAATTCGACAAAGTCTGTGCCATTTTGATTACACTATAGACTATACCTAGTGAATCCAATTAATGATATAAAACAATTTCTGCACAAGACACTTTTAGTAATGTGGTCGACCTGGATTACTGTGCTGGGACCTATTTGTATGACCCAATAAGTTTATTGAAGAAGAAGATTTCGTTCAAGCAACATTGATGAGCAAATTCTTAATGTCTTACAGAAAGCACCGTTTAATTGTGTGACTGTTTCCATATTCGTACCCTTTTGTGGGCTTTATTGTGAAAGGAATATCCAAAATAATACAATAAATTAATAAATATAAATTATTTGTCTCTCAGTGAAACATACGGGGCATTCAATGCATAAGGCAATCAAGTCCACTTTTAGTCATTTTATGCATATTTCATACATCAGATTTCTACCATAAGCTTTTTTTGAGTTCTTAAAAGATTGTTCAGATATTGTGAATAAATTATAATTGAAAAAGATTTAACTTTTTTCCTTTGTATTAAACGACACATACCAACTTCATGTCACTGTTTCTCATAATTTGGATAATTTCATCTAATCCCCTTGTGCTCTGAACGCTCCATATTAGTGAAATTACGAGAAAATGTAAATACAAATTGTGTTCTTGTAAAGTAAGGTAAAATTAATAGTAATGAAGTTCATATAGTAGAAGTTCGTAAAATATTTTATTTTTGAACTTAAAGCTTCTTGCGATGATAATATAATTAATACCACATGTGGAAAATATATTAGTGGATGAATATCAGTACAAGAAATGAACAATATTGACAATACGCATATATTGAGTTCCTTCACATATATACCTACAGGTTATTATCAGTGTCAGTGTTTACGTCACGTGCTGAAATGAGTAACAGTGCAATTCGATCCTTGGATACCTGTATGTGTATTCAGGGGTTAGCTTGACAACTAGAGCAGTACTAAAACGAGTAACTTGGAATCGCAACCTTCCGTATGTTCTATGAATACTCTTTACGAACTCTACAAGGCCGTATCTGTACTGTAACGCATACCGATAAAGTGCCTGACCCATCTATTAAGAATGTGCGAGCCGTAGCCCTTAGAAAGCGCGATCCGACAGAAGTTATGAGTACGATATAAAGTTAACGCGAGTCTCAATTAAGTGTATCGAGCCCGAATTCAGGGGAATGACAGTCAGAACGTAAATGTCATTGAGGTTAGGATAGTAAGCCTGATTAGTACCGCAACAAATCTTTTTGGAACTTAGGTGAAGAAGAGTGTTTGTGCTCAACCCAATCAGCAAGTTATTTTGAAAATCTGACAGTTGAAGCTTAATCCATTTGCTAGAAGCCATAACAATTGCATCAATGAATTGGTTTTATATATACCTAGGTATATAGTTCATTTGTTGGTTCTATGGGATATATTGATGATCGGTTTCGCCGTCATTTAAGATATTTAAGATAGGCCTACCTTCTTACTATTCTATATTCAAGGGCCAAGTCTAAGCGGGATATTTGTAAGATATTGTATACTGTATAAAGGTAACCAAGAATGTTCTGCCACTTTTTGTGGAGGTGTATGTTCCATGGAGCTAAGGTGAAGGCTAGTTGTTTGTGTGGGCATATCCAACATAATACCTGGTTGTGGTAGTTCAGTTACACCGTGAACTTGGGTAAGGACAGAGTGAATATGGGACCTCCACAGAGCGTCATAAGGACGTGCATGCTATACGAGTTCAACCTGGGGTCAAACGCCACTACAGCAGGCCGGAAGATATGCTAAGCCTTTGGTAAGGGTGTCGAGACTACGCGGATAATGCAGCGGTGGTTTAACCAGTTTAAGGACGGTGACGAAACACTCGAAGACGCAAGCCGGAAGAACAATACATGTACAAAATAAATATCTTCAGGCAGAAATTGAGGCGAATAGTGGCCAGACATGTGAGGAACTGGGACTACAATTCAGTGTGAGTGAGAAACCATTCGACAGCACCTTCATCAACTTGGGAAGCATTACAAGTTGAGTTGATGGGTCCCACTGATTTCACTCCGGGCCAGAAGGCAACGCGAGCAGACACCTGTGTTTCTTAACTGTCTCGTCTGAGGAAGGAACCATTTTTGGACAGGGTGTTGACATTTGATAAGAAGTGGGTCCTGTAAGGAGCTCTACGGCGTCGTCATCATTGGTTAGATCCCATAAACCGGTTCCAAAACAGCCGAAACCAGCACTGCACCAGAAGAAGGCCCTCCTGTGTGTTTGTTGTACTGCTCGCGGCATCGTGCATTGGGAACTGCTACCAACTGGTCAGAGAATCAATACAACTATGTACTGTCAGCAGTTGATCCGTGTTCAAGAAAAACTCAAAACTCTGGAGCCAGCACTTCTGAATTTCAAACGGGTCTTCCTGTTACATGACAACGCTAAGCCCCACGTAGCTAGAATGACCCGAGACACCATTCAACGCCTTGGATGGGAAACATGATTACATCCACCATACTCCACGAGAAACACTATTGCACCGTCTGATTATCTCCTATTCCATTCCTTGGAGAATCACCTTAGAGGACGCCAGTTGAAATCCCTAATAGAGGTGCAGAATGCACTTGATACCTTCTTTGCTTCACGGTCCACCAAGTTCTATCGCGATGGAATCCATGGCCTTCCAGAACGTTGGCAGAAGGTGATTGATGCTGATGGGGACTATTTGTGATCTTCCAGGTACGTCTTAGGTGATATATCGATGTTCGAAGGTAGTGGGTGAAAAAGCGATAGAACTTTCTTGGTTACCTTTATATAATGCCACCTCTTTTAGTCATTTTTAATATTTAAATGGTTTTTACTTTTGAACATTACTTGCATTTTAACAATGAGGGAAGAAGGGACCAACCCATGTTTTGCTATTAATCCGAAATTTTATAATATACGAATCTCACCTAGAATGAATAACAGGCCATTTAAATATTCAGTAAGTACTCTGAGCTTCAAAGAGAGGGTGTGTGGTCCGTTCGACCACGGGCCACAGTGTACTGTATCGCTTGCACCACCAATTGTCACGGCTCTGAGTATGACCACATGCGTGTTCGAGTAAGAAAAAATGGCCATTTTCACATTGCTGAATGACAAAATTCATGGCATTATCTATAACTACAAATGAATAAGTAAATGCTTTACAACTGAAGAAAAGTAATAAAATCCATATTTTCCATGAAGATACAAGTACCATGTTGTTTGTACAGACATAATACTCATTCGTTAGTACTCACATGGATAACCGTCCATGTCATAACGAGGTTATCCATAAGATGGCAACCTTCATAAGAGGGCAAACAGGGCATGAGCTCTCCCTGCTGGTCTTGTTGCCGATGGCAATAGCCGAGTGTCTCAGGCGTTTGGTTTCTGATCACTATGCCTAATCCAGGGGGAGGATCCAGGGGATGGGGCGATCGCTTCCCCCCAGAAGAGGAAACTTTCTTATTACTTGTATAAATAAAACTCATCCCAGAGTTTGGAGCTCTTAAAAGTAGCTCTAAGTAGCAGCATTACAACCCACCGCCTCCCAAAACTCCCTCCTGGATCTGCCCCTGGCCTAATCCATCGTGGCTTCGAGCTACACTAAAGAGCAGGGTCGTTTTTAACTATCCTTACAATGTCTGTGTTTGTGTCTCCGTCGTGGTAGATTAAGTAAAATATTTAATAGAGTTAATTAAAAGAACATGGAGACAAGTTTCTGAGTTGGGGGAGAGCTTAAAAAGAAATTATTAGCGACCATGCGTTCCGTGCATGTGGTCCCCGGCTCGATTCCGGGTAGGAGAACATTGAAGGCATTACTGTGGTTGTAATAGAACCATTAATTGTAGATTAATGTCTCATATAACTACTGTCAAATTTATGAATGGCCCAATAGAACACAACTGATCGTGGTATCATGACGTGTCTTGATCTGAGTTATTCCTAAATGTCTCCATCAGATTTGTGTATTTCTATTTCAATGTATTTAGCAGATGACAGGTGTATATTTAAGATGATTTCTCAACATAATATGCAAATACCTTAACAATTTAATGGAAATACCTGAAGAAGTTGAAGTTACCAGATGAATATGGTGCTGGCCCACGTCTCGCTTTCAGCACGGTTGTTAAGAGACGTAGGATACAGTTATAAAGGTTGCGAATACTAGCAATTGGAATATTACACCATTTCGTGTGCACTACATTACTCAGGTCTGTAAGAAAGGAGGAAGATGGAAATCTGAGTCAGATTTGTGTCTCCAAAACGGAAAACAGATGTTCAAAAATGTTCAGATCCGGTGATTGGGCAGGCCAAGAGAAGTGTTGAACAATCTCGATGTTTCTGAAGCAACGCGGCAACGGCGCCAACTGTGTGATGGGCGCATTATCATCCTAGAATGGCGTCATTGCCCGGAAACAACATCTGAACTGTAGGATGCACATGTTCTTCTAAAGTGACAATATGTTTAGAGGTAGTCATGAGGCCGACAAGTCCAATTGAAAACCAGGATATTGAGACTCACTGAACCGCCACCATATTTCATGGTTGAGCGGAGATTGCTGATTATATGCTTCTTTGGGTGCATGTGTTTGCCACACATGCAGTTTGAAACACGGCTCGTAGTTTGAAATAAGGCGAACGATAGCTTATCTGATCATATCTCACATGCTTCCAGTCAAAAGCGGTGCATGTAGTGTGTTCGAGATACCTTTGGTGTCGTGCTTTAGCTCTATAATCTATAATTTGGAAATCATATATATTTCCTCTTTTATATTATTAGCGTATGTTCAGCTCACTTCACACTACCGTTAGACTACTCCTTATGTAGTACGGAGTTTACCCTAAGACACCGCTACCAAAGGTCTGGCGTTGTAATCGCCGCTTCGCCGTTACCAACCGATATATTCAATGTGTTTCCAACTCCAGGTTTTCCCCTTAAATTGATAAGTATTTCTACGTACACACACATAGATCGTTGAAATAATTGCGTCAGCACGTTTTCCAATCTGGATGTTCCTTCGGTCTGCATTCAACTGGACATTCAACTCTTAAAGGTTTCAGATCAACTGCAATTCTAGATCCCACAAAGTTGAAAAGTGAGTCGTTCCGTTTTACTGGCCAAGGTGACGTGTCGTTAAACTTGTTGCAGTTGTAGCTGTCATGCTGGAGAGACCTGCCTGTTAATTTTAAAAAAATGTAGGCTGATCAGTTACAAATAACATATAATCTTTTTTATAAGTAGGAATATTATTGTATAGTTAAGTAAATAATTTTTAAAACTAATCTTAAAAGCATAAATATTGTAAATAGAGTACATGATATACTTTTGATAATAGGAAAAGTAATTCCCGTTGCTACAACATGATATCACAGAATGTAAATTTTGTAACATTTTATTATTATAATACAGTTCAAAATTTGAAGATTAAGAAAATGGGATTGTATGACATTAAATTGTTCACTTTTTTCTTAGATTGTAGAAAAACAACGGATCAAGCATTAGTGAGTTAGGAAAAATTACAAATTTTTCGTTGTTGTTGGTACGGTGAGATTTGCTTTCACTATTCTCATGTTATTGATCAATTGCAAATAACAGTTAAGCTTCTTTGGTATTGTACATACATACATGCATACACACACATATGTATATACAAGAAAGTTTCAAAAGTTTCGTAGTTGTAACTTTTGAGCAAAGGCACAATTTCTAAAAGAAAAAAAAAACCTAAAATTTGATTTGTATGCCCATTAATGTTTGACAGTTTAAAGTTTTGCAAGGTTACTTAGAATCTACTGAAAGAGCAAAAATTAAGCTTTCATTTGACACCTAAATGAGCCCAATAACATCAAAAATAAGGAAGTTATGGTAATTTTAGTTCCATGATGCTGAGTGCCAAAAAGTGAAATTGAAGCAATCTCCCCTGCCCATTTCTCATCCAAAAAATTGGAAAAAAAATAATTTAGCATAATTTCATTGGTATTAATGTACGAAAAAAAATTGAAGAAAATCTGAGACATTGAAGCACGGTCATGTTTTAAAATTAGGTGATTTGACATGACCCATATATGAGTTTTTTTCTTAAAATATCGTTATTCTATAAACTTTGTTAACTCATTGTAATAATATATGGCAGTTTGAGTTATTCATTATGCTAGTATTGTTTTATTTATATGTAATTAATAATTGGGAGAGGCGCTGCAGTGTTTGATTTATGTGTTTGTATATTTTCGTATGATCGTTTGTCTGTTGCTTTCTTATTGTTTCCAAGAATGGATGTTTGTCGGTGATCATAATGTTTCAATTGTTGTGTTTCCTTAGGTCAAATATGTGAGTACTTCTGTTTGATTATTCATTCTAGCTTTGTATGAAAAATGGTTTGCATATATAAATTGGGATCGTAGATGAAAGTTTAATAAGTTTTGGTTTGATAGGTGAATATTTTTATTAGAGAAACGTTGCGTTTGACTTTTCGTATTTGGTGTCAAATGAGTGGCAGTTTGAGTTATTCAGTATGCTAGTATTGTTTTATTTATATGTAATTAATAATTGGGAGAGGCACTGCAGTGTTTGATTGATGTGTTTGTATATTTTCGTATGATCGTTTGTCTGTTGCTTTCTTATTGTTTCCAAGAATGGATGTTTGTCGGTGATCATAATGTTTCAATTGTTGTGTTTCCTTAGGTCAAATATGTGAGTACTTCTGTTTGATTATTCATTCTAGCTTTGTATGAAAGATGGTTTGCATATATAAATTGGGATCGTAGATGAAAGTTTAATAAGTTTTGGTTTGATAGGTGAATATTTTTATTTGAGAAACGTTGCGTTTGACTTTTCGTATTTGGTGTCAAATGAAGTAATTGCAAGGAATAGTGAAATTCCAGGTGTTTATTTAATATTTGTTGATGAGTAAATTGTATAATTGTAGGGAATTATTATTGTGATATATATCTATAGTCTGTCATAGTTAATTGTTCTCATACTTTCCGAAAACATACAAACACCAAATTGCACACACATGTTCAACGTGTTGGTGTGCGTAACGGGAACGGCGAAGAAAGAAACGTCGTTTATGTTTGAAAAAACAGCATTAAAATTTGTTTTCGTTTGGCAGCTCAAGTCGAAAAAATGTGAAATTTGAAACGGCTGTTACTACAAAGTCGAAATTTCGTACTCACGTTTATTCTGTTGTGTAGTTTGCGAGACGGTGTTTAAAGTTGAAAAAATAGTCATTTTGGGTGTAAGATTGTCTATTCAAAGACTCAAGGGAGCTCTAATTCTAGCCTACTTGCAGATATGGTGGAAACACGAAATTCCGTTCAAATGTGCAGATTAAAGTGTAAGTAAGGGAAAAAAATCGATCATGTTGGCCAAGTCCTCATCTTCGATTCAATAAGCGGGTCAAAAGTTTGTAACCGTGAAAATTGTAACCTGTGCTCACGGTAAATCAATCAAGCTTATGTACGGTATATAATTAAGGATGAAGGGCAGCTTAAGTGAAGCAACAAATCGTTGGAAAAGACGCCATGTTGAATGCAGTAGCTTGGCTCACAGGTAACGCATCCGCTTACTAAATAGGCGGCCTGGGTTCGATTCCGGCAAAACCTTGTTTGTCTGATTTTTTTCCCTATCACGATTGTTTTGTATTAGGAAAGAAGATTTTGTTTGTATTGCGCGAACCAAGTATTTTCGTTTTTACATGCGTTTTCTAAAGAATATCTAATTAAATATTATAAATAGCTTCAAACAATAAGAACTAAAAATGAAAATAATAAAGAGGATAATTCAATACTACATAAACCAATTAAAGTTTTCTGCCTACTTATTGTCTATATACGAAGTTTCTTGAGCATGTCCCAGTTCTACGTTGCTCATCCACGCTAAATCATTGTTAACGGTTGTAAAGGATTTTGAATACATTGTTTACTAGCAGTTCAAGATGATATTAAGGAAATAATGAAGTTTGAATTGAAGTGTGTTTGGTGAGAGGTCTCTGCAGTAAAAGGATGTAAATTCATCTACACTACTTTTTCACAAATTAACACAGTCCATGTCAAAGCCATGAGCGGTGGTGTGGGGGCGAAGCCCCCAGCGAGCGTCAGCGAGTAAACATCTATTATCAAATTTTAATTACAGATTCACATATATGTAGATCTGTGAAACTTTAGTACACAACTCAAGTAAGTAAGTTCTGTAAAGTTTAGGAGTATGTTAACGCATAAAATTGGTTAATAAATACGTAGTAATTTAAACTGCTACTCACCAATCGTTACAGGCCAAAGAATACCCGCAAGGATAGCCTGATCCAATCCTTTCCATCCAGCTTTTCTTCCTCTTTTTAACATTTGCTCCCATGTGCTCGTAAATTGCGATCTGTTAGTCTTTACCACTGCACCCCACATTCCAGCTAGAACGTTTAAACACAAATTAAAATTTTGTAACTTTTATACATTGACATTAAATAGTGAGGATTACGAGGTAACAGATAACTGCTGTTTTAGTGGCAGGTAAGTCGACTGGTGGAAGACAGTAAAATATATTTACTTGCTATGTCGATTTTCTAATTGAGATGGGTAGTTTGATTCATGTTACTATATACTGTGATATTAAGATAAGAGTGCTGTAGTACTTTTCAAAGTATTCACGTCGTGTACAATCATAGGTTGAATAAATTTGATAAGTGATTTAATAGAATTTCTGGTAATTACAGGTAGTGATCTTAGCGACATCGCTTTAATGTTTAGTAATTGCAACAAGTCTGACCTAACAAATGTTAATTCCTTCTATACTTACTCTTAAACAGGTACGTTCTGTGTTTTTTTTATGTGGAATTCCTAGTCATAGAGAATTACAATGTAGATATAAGTTTGGAACTGATGGCGGTAGTATTTTATTTTTATGAATGGTCTGCGATACTACGGACAGACGTCTGGAGACTTTCTTTGGATAAGAGAATTGAACTCTGAGGGAGAAGTGGCGGCCGATATATATATATATATATATATATATATATATATATATATATATATATATATATATATATATGTATGTATGTCACGGAACATGATTGCTTTACAACAAACAATATTGAAACAAAACTTCAGTGGTTTTCAATCTTTGTGACAATCTACGGTAACCCAAATAGGCTCGATCAAACTTCTAAATTACGTAGTTGAACTGTACAAGACAAAACTTGACTGACAGATGAAACTTAATCAATCCAAAAATGGATGATGAGAAAATCTTACTTCTTAAATTGGAAGCCCGTTTCTAGTATGCAATATACAAACATTCACACATTCCATATTTATCAATTTTCTAGTTGTTCAATCAGAATTGCAATATTTCACGTCGTATCACTACGTTTATGTATTTGATATATTCTACTTTCACAGTGCTTTAAGTTACTTTTCTGTTTGTTTACTTGTTAGTTTAGAACAGCGTTTCCCAACCTTTTTCAACTTGCGGCACACTTCAGGGTAACTTGAATTCTCGCGGCACACATATTATTATTATTATTATTATTATTATTATTATTATTATTATTATTATTATTATTATTATTATTTTTTTTTTGAAAATATAAAATACTGTAGTATTTTTTTCTGATTACTGACATCCTTCTCACAGAGAAGAAAGCTAGACCACTGTTTTTTCCCCGTGGTAAATCATTATGCTTATTTTTCATTTTAATTTAAAAATAGAAAACAATTACAATCAGATATAGGGCTCAAGTTGTTAAAAATACACTTTTTTTTTTTCGAAAACTCTATCCAACCTTTCATTAAGAAGGAGGATCACTAAATAACGAACGAACAAACGAATCTCTTTTACTTTTAAAACACAAATATAGGTAATTCGTATGCATGTTTACTTTGCCGGAAGGATTTAATAATATTTTAAAATTTCAAGTTACGAAATAGTCTGCAACAATAAAGAAGCAATAATGGTCATAACAATGATAACAAATACTTTTTTTTTCAAAATTAGAAATGTACAGAAAAATGTTCTACAGAAAAGTAACACAGTATGAAACTTTAAATTTTAGATTCATAGTAGTAATTTGAAATACAAATATACCTTTTTCTGTATGTCTTGCAATTTGATTGCTATAGAATTAATAATTTTGTTCCGATTTCCTCGCGGCACACCAGCGACCCATTCGCGGCACACCACTGTGCCGCGGCACACCGGTTGGGAAACGCTGGTTTAGAAACTTAGAACTTAAATTTTACGCACTTCCGTATCAATTAGAGTCCTAGAATTTTGTACAACTACGTAGCTCCGATGACAATAGAATATTTTAGCATAATCTTTGTTCTAACTTATCATCTTACCGTAAGGTTGAGTTATTACAAATCTATTTAGATTGTATATTAGTATAAGCAACGTCAGTTAACAAATTACGGATTATTTCAAAGGATGACAGAGTGGATCAGAATTGGTTCGAGTCATGTGGCGCCTCTAATGGAACAGCAAGACCATCTCCAAACTTACAAATAGCTCCCTGATTGACGTGATACTCTATCAGATTTTCAGAATTGGAAAGCTTCTGCTTAAAAATCTGACATGATGTCCAGTTTAAGTGTAATCGGATAATTGGAAAATGAAATTCTCAACTTTAGCGCTGAGAACAATCTCTATACAGTATGGCCTCGAGAGACTTTTTGTCAGGTAATTTGTTCTCAGAACATATTTATGTTTTTGGAGAATAGTTCTACTTTATGAAAATAATAATAATTAATAATAATAATAATAATAATAATAATAATAATAATAATAATAATAATAATAATAATAATAATAATAATAATAATAATAATAATAATATCTAAAGCGACAGATGCAGCGTTCGTTTACTCTTGGATTAAATAGTGGTAGTGATACAATTATTACTTTTCAGTGTCTAGTTTCAAATTTTCTAATTTATAGGAAGTGCCTTGTAAGTTTTTATTGGTTTTCATATGGGACACAAAATCAGTGGCCCAATATGCAGTGCCAGTTTTAAGTACGTACGTATCTGCGCTCCGAAAATTGGTATAGTTTACATTTTTAGATTTTTTAAATCTTTTTGTTTGAACAAATACCTACATTTGTGTAGAATTTTGAATTTCTTTGTTTACAGGAAATATCCTATTATAACTTACGTGTTTGAATTATTATTTATAAGTGATTCAGACCTGAAAGTTTCCATGCTTACAGGAAGGACGCTGTAAGTTTTTAATCGTTTTCACAAGTTAGTGTTAATGTGATTTTGTTATTTCACTAATCCTCCCTTGGAACAGGATTTTTTTTTTACTTTTCTTGCAGCTTATGTATTTTGTGTGTGTGTGTGTGTGTATGTGTTAGATTTCAATTGTGCGCATTTACAGAAGGTATCGTACAAATTTTGAATCGTCTCCATAAGTGACCTAACAATATGAAATTTTTGTCATTTTCCCCTAACTTTCCTCCACTGATTGGAAATTACGAATTTTCAAGTCTTTTTCTTTTTTTTCTTTTTTTTTTCTTTTTTTTTTTTTTTACTTATAGCCTACCATGAAACCTATGTTTGTGCCAAATTTCAAGTTTCCTTGTATACAGGCGCTATACTATAGGTTCCAAATGCCGTAATTATTTATAATCTTGCCGTTTCCACCGAATTTTCCTCCTTGGAAGGGAATGTTCCAGTTTTCAGATTTTTTCCCCTTCTTTCATAAATCCTACCTTTGTACCAAATTCAAGTTTTCATATCTGCAGGTTTTGAATACACTATAGGTTTTGCAGTGTTGGGTAAGTTACTTGTAAAAATGTAACGCGTTACAAGTTACTTTACTTTCTCTTAAAATGTAACGCATTACTAACGCGTTACTTGCCTCAAAAAAGTAACTGTTACTTTACTTCGAAAGTAACGCGTTACTAACGCGTTACCGTACTTTTAGGTCCGAAACTTTGAATATGTGAAAAAATCCTATTACTTCAGTTTTCCGTACTACTATTAGTACCGCTATTATTATTATTATTATTATTATTATTATTATTATTATTATTATTATTATTATTATTATTATTATTATTATTACACTGTGTATAAACATGAAAGATAGGCGGTTTATATCTGAATACTAAAAAAAATAGTTGAATGCCAACCTCGGTAGTCGTGAAGTGTAGGAGTCAAGGACATTGTTCACGAGCTTCTGAATTTGGGTTGGGAGTCTAGGTTGAGTATTCGGACTCAAGCCAAACATTGTTAAAAGTTATAGGTCAGTGGCCAAATATCTTCAAAACTGCTCGGCCCGGGTTTAGAATAGTCAACGACTCGAGCAGATCGGCTCACAGCTCATTCATTATCGACCCAAACCGAGGAGTGAGCCGAGCCAACAGCTCATCTAACCGAGTCGGCTAGAGCCCTTCGCTCAGTTGAGTCGAACCGAGAAGATGGCTCATCCCAACCAAGCCAGCTCAAGCCGATGGTTCACCCCAAGCGAGCCGGCTCGAGCCATCGGCTCAGTTAAGCCGAGCCGAGCTAAGTTTGTTATAAAAAATCTCTTGTAGTCTCGCTATCGAGACGAGACGAGATGCGAGCAGTATCCCCTCTCGTGAGCTACACTAAAAGTATTCCATATTATTGCTTAGCTTACATTTCTCATGGTTTTCGCTTTTCCAGTGTAATCAGGCCATGATTTCAAAATAAGTTAAAACGATCGAGCCATTTATCAAACTCTACTCGACTCGAAACTCGACGCCAAAAACAGTGAATTGGCTCGGAACTCGACTCGAGAATATTACTTTTAAATCGACTCGAAACTCGACTTGGATTCGAGTCGAGTTTTAGCTTGACTTGTGCCCATCCCTATGCGTCAGAAAAATAGTTGCTTATTATTATTCTGCTAAACTAATTATATAATAATAACAATGTTGCTATGTAAAATTAAAAATACAGAATATAGAGAAACATTACACTACAACTGACAAAATGAGAACACATGAACTGGGGGTGAATCGAAACTTGCCAATAACTGTAAAATCGATACATGCTTTTTAAAGCTAGTAGTTCCAAACTCTATAATCAACGGGACTTTAGGATTTGCAAACTGATCTAAAAGAACTCTAATATTACATACCATCAATAAAGTAGGCCCTCTCATCAGAACACAGTTTATTCATATTAACCCCTTACTGAATGTCGTTAATTATGACACCCTAGTTGTTGATAAATATTTCCCTCCGGGGCACCACTTTACTTTTAAATTCTGTTCACTATCATCTTCAGCTTTTAAGAGAAAGTATTCTTTCAAATGTTCGAACGATAAAATATTTTCGTTCTCCATCTTTATAAAAACAACACCAAACAAAGTAAAACAGACTACCAGTACCATTGCACTCGTAGTTCACTCACTGAATGTATTGGTTTGGAGCTGTCAAAATCTAAGACAAAATCTTCCAGGTGCTTGCAATCAGTACACGTTATTTCCCTGAGGCTGTCTTCATCTTCCGAAAGCAGCAAGCGGCACTATATTTTGTTATATAAATAAACAAATCAAATTGTATCTATGAATGTATTTGCAAGCCTACCAACGTAAAGTTCGTAAGTCGAAACGGGAAAATGCACATCGAGATTTCCCGTTCCGCCTTACATTAAGATGAAAAGTGATAACAGGTTTTACGTGCAAATTTCATTGCTAGAGGTCATAAGGCGAAATTGGAAAAGACGAACAGTGCAGGAATCGTCGGTCACTGACATCGTTCATGCTCCATTGTTCCATTCTGAGAAATTCACTTACAGGAAAGAAACATTTGTTTCCGAAAAAATGTATACATATATTGTAGTTACTCATCCGAAATGTAACGCGAAAAAGTAACTCAAACTAGGTACGTTACTTAAAAAATTTGTAACGCGTTACCGTTACAGTTACTTTGGAAAAAATTTAACGCGTTACTAGGAAACGTTACTTAAAAAGTAACGCGTTACGTGCGTTACGTTACTTCCCAAGACTGAGGTTTTGAATCAAGGAGGTAATTATATGTAATTTTGCCCTTGCCCTGTAATTTTTTTTCCTTGGAGGGGTAGATTTCCAGCTTTCAGATCCCCCCCCTTTACTTGCATCACAAATCCTACATTTGTGACAAATTTCAAGTTCCCTTGTCTACAAGAAGCACCTTAGAGGTTTTGAGTTATGTTATGTAACTATATGTCACTTTGCCTTTGCTCCCTAATTTTCTTCCTTGGAGAGAAAATTTCTTTTTTGTATGAGGTGCCCCAGCAAAAGAGATGAACTTAGTTTGATTACTGAATACCTAATTGAGGAAGAGTGACAAATAGTTTTACATCATTATAACGGGTAAATGTTTTGGTTTAAGAATATCAAATTTAATTTACACTTTCCGTGTGGTTTCAACAATACACTTTCCGTGTTGTTTCAACAAGATGGATTTACCTGCCACACCTCCCACGAGATGATCGCTTTCTGCGTGAGAAATTCCCAGGTTGAGTTTTCTCTAGCAATGGCTATCAGATCTGGCCAGCTGGGTCATCTGCCCTTATTCCTTGTGAATACTTCCTTTGAAGATTTCTAAAATCAAAAACCTGAGCAGATATAGCGAGAAATTGAAGTGTTATCAGCTGCATCGATGAGCAAGTGTGTGAAAAACATTATAAATGCCAAAATAAAGTGCTGGTTTTTGTCATCTTTTATTTTTTAATAGTAACATTCGCCCATTATAATGATATAACAATGTTTGCCATTATACATAGACTTCTACAATGGCAAGGCAAAAACGGGGGGGGGGGGGGGGGGCAGTTTGTGCCAAATTTCAATTGTCCACGTTTACAAGAAGTACCCAATAGGTTTTAGTGAGTGCCAAAATTTTAAGTTGTTTGAACCTTCACGACCCTTCATCTCATAAAAGATTTAATATTGAACACTGAAATTTTATATATGTCATGATCTTGTACAGGTTAGTGACGTAGACAATTTTCTTTGCACTATTTACATGGGAAACAAAATTATGAATGTCTTAAAGAGGCGTGAGTTGCTTCGTGTAGATGACATACGGTCTGCTCCAGCTCTGAGTAAGCGAGAAATTGACTAGGTTCACCAGTATGTGCTTAAATTTACCACAATGCATAAATTTCGTCAATGGTTAACTGCATTCAGGGAAACAGGAAGTGTGCGTGTGCGTGAAGCACTGGACGCTCGGCTCGGCAACAGACGGATTGGAAGGGAGGGACCTATTCCATGGCCTCCAAGGAGCCCTGATATGACTCCATTGGACATTTTTTCTTCTGGGGGCATATCAAGAATCTTGTGTATGCAGAGAAAATTCGTAATGTTCGCCATCTCATCGAACGAATAGTGAATTGCGTGGCAACCGTCCCCCCAGACATGCTGGCCAGGACATGGCAAGAGATAGAGTACCGTTACGATGTGTGCCGTGCCACTAACGGGGCTCATATTGAACTTTATTAAATTGTTAAAACAAACGTGAAAATGTAAGCTTTCCAATCATGTATAACACATGTATGTACGTTTTTTACTTAATTAAAATATTTTGCCTCAAAATCCCGGAGTTCTTTTATAGACACACTGTATTTTTCTTTAGTACTCATATTGAAGTAAATGGCACGAGATAACTCAGGATAGAAGTCAATATTTTTTTCTACCTTTTTTTCTGTACATTAGTAATGATTTATACAGAAATAATTTAAATATATACTACCCTGCATTCAAACTGCTAAAACGAACAATAAAAAAATTAGTACTTTTGCTTAAAAAAGTTAATTTCAGCCATAAGGGTTTAGAAGTTCTTTAACGGTTGTTATCATAATGTTCATAGATTTTCTCAGTTACTTACTCACTGGTGGGTGCTTATTTTGTAGTTTAATATCCCACGATTATGCACCAATGCTAAGGAAGATGATAATGATGAGATAGTTGATAATGACGGTTCTATTTCTAAGGATCCCAGATTTTGCGACAAAAAACAGGGACATCCTGCGATATAATTTATACTACAGAATCCGCGATGAAAATTTACGATATACATTGTATACAATTACGATCACATTTACTGACCGATTACCGTCAATTCTGGCTACCATTGGATGTCGTTCTATCTCTCACCTTTCAGTGTCTAATGGATCGGGATATTATTAAGAATTGGACGGAAGTGTTGAAACTTCTTCTTAAAAAAAAAAAAATAATAATTAAGAATGACATCTTTCAGGTCCGAATGTATATCTAAATGAAGTACACAAACGTTGGTACATTGTTTTGTTTTCAAGATTTTCAATGAAATCTACATATCATTCAGAATATGGGAAAGACGAAATCCAGATGTAATTGAGCTGAGCGAAGCGAAGCTCTTATACTCGGGTTAGCCGTTTGGTTGTCCGCGAACTCCTCCTAGACCGTTTGGCCGATCTCAACCAAACTTAGCACGCTGATAGAGTATGTCGTGCTGAGTGACAACATAGGTCGAAATCAAAAATCCGATGTACCATCGAGGAATAATCACCGAAAAACGCTTCCTCCTAGACCGTTTGGCCGATCTCAACCAAACTTAGCACGCTGATAGAGTATGTCGTGCTGAGTGACAACATAGGTCGAAATCAAAAATCCGATGTACCATCGAGGAATAATCACCGAAAAACGCTTCCTGATTACGTAGTTTAAGCTCGCTCAGCTCATTTCATTGCAATCGGGTATATCCATTGCATTCCTAGTTATATTCTTGAATCTGGTTCCTTATAGTAGCATTAATCTGGCAAAAGTGGAAGTATTCAAGATTGAGTTTTCATACTATCCACAGACAGGAAGTGAATCGATTGTGTTATGAAGTAAATTCTAGTAAATTACATGTAAATGTGGTAACATATTTCTTTTCTGTACATTCATGTAGTTTTCAGTACAACGTGTATTGAATTTCAGTACTATTTTTCGTTTTATTAATTTATTTATTTTTGTTCTTTGGAACAAGGGCAAAGAACACAAAATATGTTGTAGTATGTAATATATATCCAGTGGCGTATTTAGGGGGCTATCGGGCTCAAGCCCCTCGAGATGAATTTGTTAGTTTTTCGCATTCCACGTACAACAATAATAATCCTTCTTACCATTTCTAAGAATTTCACTGACTTTCTATTTTCCTATGCTGTTTGTTCAGAAATAATACTGTATTTGTCAGATTCCATTCCATGTAAGAACTGCATTCTTTTTTCTTTCTTTCGTCCATTCTACTCTTCTGTTTCTTTTTCTTAGTTGTTACTTTCTTTCGTTGCTACCATCATACTTTCGACCGTTGCTAGTTGTGAATCAAGTCGGCCGTCGTCGGTAACACCAAAACTGAGAGAAGCTTATAAGCGAAACTGGTGTTCCACACCAACTTGCACTGATATCAACATAACGGGACTTTAGTTATTATAGTAAAGGAATATTTTACATCGTTTAGTTATAAAGAAAAATAAATGTTTGAATTAAAGAAAAGAAAGAGGAGGGAATAAGTAGCCCTTGAAATTAGGTACGTCAAAAGGATGCTTCCTTTTTCTTCTATGAATATAATAAAAGGTCAGATTCACTGCTAAATTTTTGTGGGTATCATATCATATAAGATTCACCAGTCTGTAATTCTTGCCATTAAAACTGCAACCAGTATATTTCAGCTTCAACTTGTCTCAGCATTTTCTTTCAGGTACAGATAAATAAAAACTGAATATTTCCATTTTTTTTCTAAAATGAAATCATTAAGTTGAAATGAGATTAGAAATATTCAACATGTGTTTGCAAGAGCGTCATTTTAGATTTGCCTGGGGAAGAGGAGGGAGTAAGATCCTCAACCAACATACGAGTTTCACGTTCTTTTCTAGTATATTAGTAGACAATCGATTGAAATATATTTAATTCTCAAATTCAGGTGGGTAATTGCCCCCTGCTTCCTCGTGTTGTGCATAGCCCCCGAAACAAAATCCAAAATGCGTCACTAATATATAAAGAATTATTTTGTCAAAGTGCTTATTATATCTATGTGACTTGATGTGACTTAAGTCCTGTTGAATAAAACTAATACCAACTTTTAATTGCGTTTTCCTCAAACCATCATTTTGACTATCGACCATTTGTCAGAAGAAAAAAAAACAATTCAATTTATATTGGCAGAAACTTTTAAACTTTTCTCTCGTTGTCTAGATAATTAAGTGTTGTTAGTGATGCTATATTATTTCTGAATTACCGAGAATTTTGGAAGTGTGAACAGGATGATCCCTCATAATATGAAATGTAAGATTGGATTCCAGCCACTCGTTGACTGCAGCTAATTCCCTGCTAGAAAACCGGCTGTCGAGATCTCTGCTTACAAATACGTCCACTAATGGGTCTGCTAATGGAAGGAATCGCCACATGTTCTCTTGGCTACCTGTGAAAAAAGCATAAGTAAATTACATCTGATATAACACTAGCAGCATACTTAAGCTAATAGTCAGGACATGGTCACGACTAGGGACATTTTCTGAGAATTACTAAATAGTTTTCTCGAGGCTCATACCTGTCATAATAATTGCCGATTAGGATTGTTTCATACTAAGTTTTTAAATTTGTCAACAGGTGGCAGCACACCTGACAACTACTTATCAAATCATTCTATATACAGTGCTACAGTGCTGGAGAGTGTGTATTTAGAACACGTACACATCTGTGAGCTGTTATTATCTGGGTTGTTTCCGAAGCCTTTCATACACTGTTATTGTAAGCTACATAGGAGTATGTGGATATTGCATTTTGTACGAGTTTGGAACAATACTTTTCATGAAAACCAGAGGAACGTAACTCCAAAAGTGCGGTTTTCGTTTTCTTTATGTTTGGACATAATCTTTAAAGCCCCATTTGGTTTAAATAGAATGGAATGCCATCTGTTCTCCTTGTCGATCATCTGTTGTAATGTAGTTCAATTACCATCTTATTAAAAACACATCTTTCTAAGAAAATAGTATTTTTGTCTTCGCCTGCCTGTAAACCTACGAAAATGGAGTTACGTCCCTCTGGTTCTCATGCGACAGATTCTCAGTACTAAAGAGACTTCAAAACGTGAAACCAGACAATGTGAAAGAATGGAAGGAAATAATTGCCCCGGTGCAATGAAGCCCTACCACAAGTACCAGATGAATATCAATACGTCTCGGTATTCCACATATGCACACGTAGCGGACAATCCGTATCCATTTTTCAGCAACCGGTGCAATACTTAAACGTGGTGTGGTGTTGGCCACTTTATCCTTCATAAACGCTTAAATGCACAGCAGCATACCTTCATCTGTTACATGCTTATTTGACGGATCAGTTAGATGATGTTCCTTTGTATACAAGACGGAATCTCATCTTGCAGCATGATGGAACACTAACTAACACCAGTCGGTTGATCATTGAACATCTGAATGCCTCCTATCATATTCTATGGATTGGTCATAGTAGACCTAGTTTGGTTACTTGGACATCTCGCTCTTCTGACCTCACCTCTTTTCATTTCTGTTTGTGGGGTGGATGAAGTAAGAGGTTTACAAGGAAAGGATGAATACAAAAAATGAACTGCCCGTTCACATTATGAATGCTGCTGAGTTAATCCGCCGCGAACATCATCGGGAGTTTCGTAGAGCAACGCAAGATGTCCTCTGATATGCTCACAAGTGCATTAATGTTGGTGGCTGCATTTTTGAGAATCTGCTGCGATTTGCTATGAGGGCTTTTCACCTCCTTACAATCGTACATGTCAGTACTGACCATCGTTGTTAACATTCCACTTTTGACCATTGATTACTTACTGAATTACGATGTACTGATTGCTGCTACAACAGAAATAAATGCAATAACAATTAGTTCACTACTCTTCTTGTAGTTTTTACTTACAAAAGTATGTCTACAACTTCATGTTTTACATGTTACTCTTGTTCTTTACGTTTTTCTACTTCGTTTTTATTTCTGTTCGTATCTAAATTATCGTTTAAAACCGGTCTCATGTTCATATATATGCTTAGAATCACCCATACTATCATTTCCCAGAATATGACCATCTTCTCGGGCACCCTGCATTTAGTTGTGGAAAGAACATACGAAAAATTTCTCTTATAGAATTTTGTAAAAACCGTGAGTTTAAAATTTGGTCCGAATACTTTGAAATGTATGGCCTCAGGTTAGGTACATACATTAGGACGAATAACCGGAGAAACATCCACAAGTAACTTTTGTGTTATGTAAAGACCATGAAATGTAAAAAAAATCCGTTGAAATTTAGAATTTGATATTTTCACGACCACCATACTTCACCATACTTCTTTCTCTGTTATCGTTTCTCAAAAACTAAAATTGTAGTATTTCCGTGCAATATCCCGTTTTTCTATGCCTTATTTCCTAACTTTCCTGATTATATTATTGGCTGGTACCAAGTAACTGAAGAATAAGTAGGTATTCCGCGACCATAAAAAAGAAACGAACTTTCCAATTTTGGAAAAGTTGTCCTTACCGGTTGAGTAGTTTGAAAGAGTGTCTCTAACAAACGCAAGTTCAGGAAGTTCTCTGTACATAATATACGAGATTTTATGAAAAGGTAAACGTACCTCCATTTCTCTACAGTAGATTTGAGTGAACAATTAAAGAAGAAATTGAAAACGTCATGCACAAAATCATGATCTTGACTGTTGTTATTTATGGACGTTGTGGCTTTGACACTGATTTAGAGAGACAATAGTGATTCCCTTGTCTCTTGAACAGTACTACATCCAGACTCAAATTCCATCTTTCATCACTGGCATACTAACAACAATTCACAAAATTTTTGTATTACGTATAATCAAACTATTATTAATAGTATGTAACGCATTGTATCTTAGATGCAGGAGACCAAATGTCCCGTTTTCAAAAGTTTTGTCCCTGTTTTTCAGAAACTCTCCGGTGTAGCAAGGAATACGCAAACTAGGAGCAAAATGTCTATATTTTTTTCTAAAAAAGAAAAACAGAAGTGTCCTGTTTTTGACTCACAGCTACATAGTAATTTCTTTTATGAACTTCAACAGTGTTCTCAAGAAATGCCCACTATTCTACAAGAACTTCAATCATCAAAAATATGAAAACTAACGACAATAAATTCAAGTTCCTGTTAAACGTTAAAAGATAACATAAGAATTAAAAGCAGAATAAGCTTAAATGAATATAAACTGATTATTTTGAAAACGCTCAAGACTTCCTTCTCACTGGGATGCATAACAATGCAACACTGACCACACGTGGAGGACTGCCAAAATATGCCACTTTGTCGAATCTCATTTCTTGATTTTCTAAATCTATTTATCCTGTCTTAGAACTTAGTTTTCATTAGCGATTTTCTTTTTATTTACATCATATTTTACTTCAATTTAGTCACTTTAAAGCACTGATTGAAAGAGATCATACTATTGGAATAAGTTAATATTCTAGATAATACTAATAATAATAATAGTGAGAGATTCTTACCTGAAATATTCCCTTCTCTTGGTAAATTTGATATATTACAGAAATCCAGAAAGTTGAATTTCTTTTCCAAGTCTTCAATACTTCTTGATAGCATCTGATCTGTTTGTGATACATTATGATAAACACGCATCGTCCAATTTGTGTAGAATTTTGGCAAAAGTTTGGCATTCTCCTCAATGCCCTAGAAGAGGAAATGATCTTAGGAATCTCTCAGAGAAAGGTAGAGAAAGTATTCAGTATTAAGAGAAAGTATTCAGTATTCTTTTAAATTGTAAAACAAATTATCAGACCCCATCAATATAACATTCGAAAGATATTTAAAGAAATCAAGACTAAACATTATCTAAATTATTAACAGACAATTACTCTATGCCAAAAGAATAAAATTCAACATTAAACCTGTGATGCGATGGTGGGACATCATACTCATGAAATAGCTGATAGATGAGATTATACCTTATATTTAAATGTAAAGAGAAATCGCAGTGAACTTACCGCGAAATATCCCCTAGTGTTATTTGAAGGTCCATAGTAACTGAAAGAAACCACTAGTTGATGTGGACCTCTAGCAGTCGCACGATCACTACACGTTGATTTCTCTAGTGTATTTAGCGTTGGACATAGAGTAGTGTGAGTTGATTGGTGCATACCAGTAACTGTTGGTTGTTCAGTAGTGTTCAAAAACTCATACGAATTCATAACATATCCCGACTTATGTTGAAATACATTTTGCAATGCTATGTATCGAAGTGCAATTCCTGTTACCAAGAGAAGCTTTGTACCAACCAGTAACTGTTTGATATTTAACATGGTGCTCCTAAAATATTGCCCAAATCGAAGTATGATTATTGAGTGTTCTGCCGCTTAGGACATTTGTTGTCATTTTTCTCACCATTCCGAAAGTTACCTAAAATGTAATAAGAGATCAATAAATCAATATTTCTATTAATATTAAATTTTATTTTACACTTTGACATTCGATATATATTACCTTCATATCATTAACTGCATTTCTATTTTCTATTTGTATTATATACTTACGGAGAATCTTGTATTATGTGAGGATATGAAAGAGAAATAACGAATTCGATTGTACCTTCAAAGTGTTCATGTACAAATACAGAGTGATTCAAAGAAACGGGAGATTTTGAAAGTTGTGTTTGGCAATAGTGGGCGTTTGATAACACTGAATAACATACGCCAGACTGTAAACGATGTCCTGTTATTTAGTTATCATGAATGCTTGGAGCGGTGCGCAACGTGTTTTCGCGATCAAATCGTTTTACAAGAACAATAACCTCGTTTATCTTTTGAAACATTAATTCACAAAATTGTCGTCGCATAGCATGATCATTGGATTTCAGTTTCTGGACGATCTACAACTTGTATGGATGACATTGCAAGTCCTGTACTAATATTCTTCGAACACTTGAACTGTGCAGCTGTAAAGATGCTGAGTGACGACGGATTGACCGTCATGCTTAAAACCTTTGTTGTGCAATAACTACAAAGATTTCCACATATTATTGACACAGCCTGGTTTCAACAAAATGGATCAACGTCCCACACAGCACGAATATCGACGGCTGCTGTACGCCAATTGATTGGGAAACGTGTAATTTCGAAAAATGGTGACATTCAGGGGCCTCCCAGATCCCCTGATTTGTCAGCTTGTAATTTCTTTTTGTGGTGTCATCTTAAAAGCAAAGTATTTCTTTAGTCGACCTTCTACAATGGAAGAATTGAAAGTCAAAATCCGAGAAGCAATTACCGAAAATTTCAGTTGAGATGTTTCGTCAAACCATGAACAACTAACGAAGAGATTACAGGAATGTTTGCATAGAGAAGTTCACCTACAAGATGTCATCTTCAAAAAATAAATTGTACTGTATGTGTTGTAATTGCATTATTTTTTCTATTTCCCGTTTTTTGAATCACCCTATTCTTATCAGTTCAAAGGAAACACCTAAAAATACAACTTACCAGATTCATATAATTGTACTATCTATTGCACCCAAAACAGCTCTGATACGACGTAGAATAGTCACAGAAGTTATGAACGGTAGCATTTGGAATATTATACCATTCCGTATGCAGTGTGTCACTATTTTGTGAAAGAAGATGCAGGCAAAAATTTCCGCCGGATTCGTGTCCGAAACGGAACAGATGTTCAATTATGTTCCGGTCTGGGGATCGATGAAATCAGGAAAGTGTACAACGTCATCCCAATGTTCGTCCAATCACACCGCAATAGCTCGAGCTATATGAATGATCGCATTATCATTCTCGAATATGGTGCTTCCCGGAAGCATCTGGACCATAGAATGTCAATGGTCTCCTAAAAGAATAACATAATCACGGGCAGTGCCGCGATCTTAAACACCGTACAGGAACCATTGGAAATCAGGATATTGTGCCTCATATAATCACAGAGCCAACGCCATGGTTTTTGTTTAGCTAGAGACATTACTGATCATACATTTCTTTGGACGTCAAATTTGAATACAGCCCATGGTTTGAAATAAAGTGATGATAACTCACCCGATCGTATCACACGTTTGCATCCATCAGTGATCCGTGTTACACGTAGCGCGGCACCATTGGTTTTATGATAAAGATATGGTCACTTATCAGTGATTTTGCCCATGCAACATGACACTGTATGTTCATGTAATGTAACTGTAGATATACCAGTTGACTTGACACCTAGTCTTCCGTTCTAAGTGCTGCTATCGGCTGAAGGAATTCCACTCTCTTTCTTTCGCTTAGTAATAGCTGAATTCTATTGACTGAAATCTTATTGGGTGTGTCGAGGGTGTGAGCTTTAGTTTGCATATTTGCCACGGATCAACACATTTTGGCAGCATTATAGCCGCGTATTGTTACTGTCAACGCAGGCTGCGGTAGGTGCTGCTTGAGTTTTCCGTCACTTGGACCGCAGTCGCACCACGGATCTGAGAGACATTAACTTCAGTACTCGGCTGAACTTTTCATGAAGAGTTTTCTCCGGAAAACTGTTCCACTTCACCAATATGGTTTTCCCGCAAGTTTTGTAGGCCGTTTCCACTATCACTTCACGAAACATCTAACAAATTTGATACTATTACTCCACACTGCGCTCACACTGACACCATATAACAGAACGCCAACAATTTGGCTTCACTTGAAATTAAAGAGTTCTCCAATATTACACTATCACAGTATGCTGAGTCCACCACAGGCTGCTGTTCTGCTACTCGTCACATAGTACCAGCGACACATTTCTTGATGTTAGTATAATTCGTGTAATATATAAAATTTTCTTACCAACGGATCAGGTTTCCATAATTTTAACAACCATCTATAGATACATTTTGACGACAAATTAATATGCAAAGTTCAAGGAAGATAATAAATTGTATATATATCGTGAGTGATGCAAATGAAACGTCTGCTTTGACCCCCGGTGGGAAACTCACCTCACATTGAGAAAAATCCGTTCTCTGGACTTCCGTATATTGTACAAATGTACGGTATCCTCTTGCTTCTACAGAAATCAGTACGGAGCATACGTTATCCATATGCTACATAGGCATTGCCCTTAGATGTTACATCATGCCGTTGCAGGATGTCCAACATCTAACAGTCTTCCGTATATTACATACATTTCACATTCGCAGAATTTTCACATTCGTCAGCTAAATGTTATATACGTCCATTTGTATGTGAGATCCTGACCGCTTATACGGTATTGTTTCATACGGAAAGTACGTATAGATGGAACATTTATACGGAAAGTATTATAAAACATGCGTTTTCAGTTATACGTCTGCTGTACATGAAGTCCAAAAACTACAGGAATTACTCATGTAACCTAGCTTTTTAAAAATGAAAATGAAATGAAATCTTTGAGTTCTACGTCCCACGGTTATGTCGTTTAGGCTAAAGGAGACGGTGATGATGAGAGATGAATGAAATGGTGAAATGAAGAAAGTGGGAGGAAACGGGAGAACCCCGAGAAAACCCACGCACACGGTGTTTGTCCACCACAAGGTTCACTTGGCGGGAGCAGGGTTTGAACCCGAGACCCCAAGCACCAGAGGTGAACGCTCTACCACTGAGCCACCGCGGCCCTCTCCTAGCTTTTTAAGTACGCTACCTACATTTTTTTTCTCAGTGCAGTATCGCGACACATGGATTCTCTAAGGTTACGTGCCTAACGTCACAGCCTTTATACACATCCAGCGAACAGGCTGGGATACCCAGACAATCAGGAGATAGTGTATTGTTGAACAGGTTCGAATGAAAGTACACCATGTAGAACACAATTACACGTGATTTCATTTCACTAATTCAACTGGGGCATTCTGGAATCGTTGGTTTGTAAAATTTCGTTCCGGTGACACTGCATTGCAAAATGAACTTCTAGACACAGGCCAACATTAAGTTCGGCTGAGCTCCTGAGGAACACCATGGAAGCAGACCCCTGCAAAGTTGTTCGTGCAACTGTAGACGAGTTAGGCATACATCACACCACTGTCGTTTGTCAGCTCTGTGAAACCGATTAGATGAAAAAGTTGAACTTATATCTGAACCAAGAGTTACACAGACCAACAGGAGTCGTCGTCTGGAGGTGTGTAGTTCTCTGAATGTCAGGAATAACCGGAAAAGTTTCCTGCATTGGATTATAAATTTTAACGAAAAATAGATCTGGTACTACAATTGTAAATGGTCAGGACAGTGGTTGGATCGTGATCAAAGACAGGATGGTTTACAAAACCCTAGATGATGTTGGTATGGCGATCTCTGATGGGGTTGACACATCGTTTTTCACTGTCGAGGTGAAATCATCACTGCTGATCGTTACAGTACTGCAATCCATGAATCGTACTAAGTTTCGCTCGCAAGCACCTAGAAATGTTCGAAAGACACTGTGTCCTCATATTGTTCAAAACAATGTATGCGCCAGTGAAACTCAACGGATGTTGCAGATTCTCCGTAAGTTGCAAAATGGAATCATTCCTGATCCATAATATTCTCCTGAGGTCTATCCACCCGAGGACATTTCTTCTGGGACTTATAACGTCTCTTTAAATCGAAGACCATCTCTGATGAACAGGCAATGCAATGAGTAATTGAGGTTTTATTTTGCATTGTAGATTCCTTGCTTGTTTCGTCACGATCCAGCCGTTGCTTGAACTCCAGAAAAAATGTATGGTTGCAGACTGCAGCTATTTTGATTAACCAGGCATTGTAGATTTCAAATTTTATGACGAACTTGGGGAAGATATTTCATTTGCATCTATTTAATAATTGCTCGTTTGAACATGTCATAAAATGTAACCTAAATTTACATGATTTGTTTGTTATATTTCATTTAATGTATGTAATATTTGAACCGCTTACTGCAGAAAGGAAACACATCCAACATTTACACATTTCCTTGTTTGTGACGATAATGATTTGTAATAGGTCAATGCATCGTTTAGCATCGAAATGACATTTGTCCACTCAATAACAATGGGCATCGCGACGCCTTCAATTTAACGTTTAGTGCAGAAAGGAAACTTGCCCCGGATGAGTTCCCTATCGGCGGAAATGAAACTTGGTAGTTTTCCGTTTAGAAGTCACTCCTTCATGCCCAATGATAGGGATTTCGCGATAATACGGAAGAAGCTGAGGAAAGAGGAACGACTTTCAGTAGTTCAAAATACCATGAAATGTACTTTTCATCTCTAACTCCATGTAATGTTCAGCGTAACATGAATATTGGTAGCTTGATAGTGGATACTTTTAGGTTGAGGAACTCTTCTAAACACTCTGTCCTACCCATAAACAACAAGAAAATGGATGACATCAAAAGAACGTTGGTCTACATACCTTAAGAAAAGATGCTATTTTGGAATTCAATCACAACGGAAACTCATTCTGATGACAAATATGACTGATTAATTTGAAGTTACACAACTACATATTATTCAGAAATGTTTAACAGCTATGTTTGCTTCCAATAAATGATATTCAATGCACAATTCATTTGAACGATGCATTTACTGCAGAAAGGAAATATGCCCAAAACACAAAACAGTGCCCCCCTCTATCCCCTTACGTGATACACAAATTTTGCATGTGTATTTTAAACACGTATAGGTCTATCGTTTAAGGAAAAATACATGTTATGGTGGAAACATCGTAAAGATAGTTTTATTCAGTGTTTTGTCTCCCCTGTAAAATTACAAAATGTGGACATGTTTGTTTTCTGCATTAAGCGGTTCATTTATCTATTAGCTGGGTAAAGTAGTCAGCCTAGACATTTACCAAATGACCAGACTGTCCGTGTTCGATGCCCAGTAAGTGCGGAAGACGGAAATTATTTTCTCTTTCCTCCCTTGTTCCGAAGCAGCTCAAAACTTTATCCTATCTCTGTAAAATAGGCACCTAAGGATACTCATCAGATAGTAATGATCATCTAAGAAGATATGAGTAGTAAATGGACATCTGGGGATACTTGGGTAGTAATTAGACACTTGGGGATACTTAGATAGTAAATGGATACCTGCGTTTACTTGGAAAGTAAATGTGGCCGAAGCATGTTGCTGACATCAACCCATGTGCGCAGGAGTCTAGAACAAACATTTCCAAATCCCCGATTTATGACGTAGGAACAGGCTTTTAAGATCAGAACCAGAAGGAAGAAGAGGTTGAACAAACAAGGAAAAGGAAGGAGTTAGGAGGAATAGAACAAAACAAGTGTTGATAGTGTACGTTTTTTCACGAATTCATGAGTAGCCTATTTACAAAACCATCGACAATGCCTTGTTTGCTGTCACCACAGTTTTTTAAAATCAACATTAGATTTACTGACTTCTCCTAACTCTGTATGAGAGGTTTACTGAGAATTTGAAAAGCAAACTGTGACGTCACAAAGCATCGGGTTTAAAATGACTGATGTAAAAAATGTTAAACTTGGCTCCATATCGCCTGTTTGTTACTTTGGCTTGTCCCAAGTGGGACACCTCTTATCTTTTATACTTGTTTATTACTGTAGTTATATTTTAATGTATACCGGTAACTGAAAGTTCGTTGCACAGCAGATGAAGTAAATATTCATTATATTTTACTCTTCACTTTTCAAATAAGAATATAGTTACGTAATGACTATACCAGTAGAAATTTGCGAATAAAATAAGGTTATTTGTGCATCAAATATAAATAAATATAATCATTGATTTAAAAAGGGAAAAATAATTTACTTACATTTTCAAAATGCTTCTCTTGCAAATCCACAAGCTGTTCGTTCAGAAATAGGACAGAACATTGCAACTCTTTTCTGGTTAAAATGTTGAAGGTTATATAAAATGTATTATATGGAGTTAGTTCGTTTGCAAGAGAAGAAGATAAAAGCTGTTGTTAAAGGATTTGTTTCACTGGATAAGCAAAGCTTACGAAAACAAACCCGTAATTATATGATGCGATTAAGTAACACTATTTGTGTTTGAGAGCACGACTTTGTATGTTGTCGTCAAAAATATTATGAAATACAACGAGAACAGATGTAATTATACTCCGGTATTATGTTAATCTCCTTTGAGTTGAAAGAATTGACATCAGAAAAATCTGGATGAGGCTTACTCAATCTGTTTCATATGGTGACCCCTTTTCATCAAAACCTCTTGCCTGCAACCCACACAAGTAGTTCCTGTTTTATAATAAGCTTTCATATTATTATTGCTTATCATGTACAGTTATATATATATATATATATATATATATATATATATATATATATATATATATATATATATATATATATATATATACAGATAGGGGGCATTTTAATCTTTACACGGAAGTATTTCGAAAACGGTTGAAGATAAATGAACCGAACAAAAATTCAAATAGGAAATGGGATGGGGCACATCGAATGGTATTATCGCGGTGCCGCCCTTCATAGGGGGCCCAGGGTCTGACTTCAAAAGTTTAAATGGAAACATGGTTCGAGTGATATCTCGTTCGATAAATCTTTAAAATCTAAACAGCAAAATATTTTCGTATCGGTCACCGTTTTCAAAATGGGCTCGGGCCTAGGTATATAGTGGCAAGATCATAACTTGTGTTTAGATGAATTAAAGATTTATTATATATACCAGCTTAAAACTGTTATTGAACGGTTAAAAATTTTACTATCTCACTTGGCATATTTCCTTCTAAAAAATTGCATGGGTATACCAAAGTTACAATATTTTCTTCGAACTACTCCAACATGGTATATGCCATCTCTACTTCTCCAAATGGATGCCTGCCTGAAAAAAGCATTAGAGTCTATCGTAAATATATCTATGAATCAAATACAATGGACACAAGCTAGTCTTCCAATTCGATTCGGAGGTTTGAATATCCGCAGAGTCTCCGACCTCAGCCTTCCAGCATTTGTTTCCTCGTGTTATGGGGTGAGACCACTCATCACCAACATTCTTAACATTCCCGTTGATGATGTGGTCATTCATCACTTGATAGAGGCAATTGACGTATGGAAGTTTTTATTTGGACAAGATATACCATCCACATTAGAAGTATAGAAAAGCTGGGACAAAATAATCTTAAAATCAATTATTGAACAAGAGTTACTTTTGGATAATGTATTTGATATAGCTCGCTTTAAGGCCTTACAAGAAAAATAATCTGGCGCATGGTTGCAATCAATTCCATCGAGAAATATTGGAACTTTCATGGATAACAATTCTTTTCGTCTTTGTGTTGCTCTACGCCTTGGCACGAACATGTGTAAAAATATTACATGCATTTGTCGGGAGCAAGTCAATGAAAAGTGTTTGCATCCATTGAGCTGTCCCAAAAGCGCAGGCAGAGTGTCCCGTCACGCTGAATTAAATGATATCCTAAAACGTGCTTTGGCCAGCATAGACGTGCCTTCAATTTTAGAACCATCAGGTTTATCACGGGATGATGGGAAAAGACCAGATGGCATCACGTTAATCCCCTGGGAAAATGGGCAATGTCTAGTATGGGATGTCACTTGTGTTGATACTTTTGCAGCTTCTCATATCGTATCAACATCTAAGGAAGCTGGAAGTGCGGCAGAAACAGCGTGCAGACGAAAACATTTAAAATATAAATGCTTAAAAGAAGATCATTTTTTCATTCCCTTTGCTGTTGAAACAATGGGTGTTTTCAGCAAAGAGGCCAAGAATCTAGTGAAACAAATAGGTTCACAGTTGGTTGCGAAAACAGGAGATCCACGGTGCAAACAATTTTTAATACAGAGACTCAGTTTAGCAATTCAGCGGGGAAATGCAGCTTGTATTTTTAAATCATTCCCCTCTGCTCCTATTATGGAAAAAGTTTTTTATCTTAAATAGTTAATCCGTTCCACGCTAGCCACATCTACTATCAAGTATTGCTATATGAAGGTTCAATTATATCACATTGCACAGCACAGTGTTGCCTGGAATTTCGTATATTATGTAATGCATTGATTCTTTGTACATCATTTTGTATAATTCGGTTAACTTTTTATCTATGACAGGTTGAGGATATTTCTTTTAATGTTTTCCATTTCTAATTTATTTTATGTTCTTTGGTTTGTCATTTAATTTACATTTTTATATTATGTATGTCCGTTTATAAATTTCCTTTTTGTTAAATTCTAAATGTAAAATAATTAGGCAAAAATTACATTGTTAATACATGGTAAAATTTCATTTTATCTTCATTGGGATATTTTTTCAACTTAATATTCAAGTTATTTAAATTATTTTTTCATCTACAATAAATACGTACAGAAAATCAGAATACATAAAATAAACATCGGACAGCTTGACAACAATATTTTTAGGGTCTTTAACATATACATGGTAAAATATATACATGGTAAAATATATATATATTAAGTTCACTTATTTAACCAAACCAATCAATTTACGAAATGACAAATATTAAGAGGAAGTACGTAGGAAAAAAGAGTAATATCAAACATACGTAATTATGATTTAAAAAAAAAATCAATGTTGTATACACGTAATTTCTATGACTTTAGTGACCGCTGGCTTCTGTGACCAAGTGGCATAAGTGTGGTGTGGCTTCTATGATCGATTTTCTGATATTGCGGATGTCAATTAGTGTCTGTGACACAATTCCCTTTACTCCATTTGTTGACTGTTTTCTTGTCGCAGCTCAGACCCCAGTGATCAGAGGAACAGTTTCTTACATTGGTGCTTAGCCTAGAGTGTAGTCAGAAACTCATCAAGGGGACTAATAATTGCCTTCTAAGGGTTAGGAATGTATTTCTGGGGTTTCAGCTGTTATGACCCAGTCAGCCCGTTGCGTATGAGCAATGACATCCCTCGATGATCACACTGCCCGGGAATTGGGAAGGAAGAAAGGAGCTGGGAAGGAAGGAAGCGACCTGAGACCGTTATGCTAGGTATCATCCCAGTATTTGCCTGATGTGATGGGAAAATCCAGAAAAACTCCCTTAGGATGGCTGACTTGAAGAAGCTTTTACACTTCTTCGACCGAGTGTCCCCACCAGGAAATAATTGCCTTTGGAATCATCGACAATAAACACATGCATGCATATATATATATATATATATATATATATATATATATATATATATATATATATATATATATATATATAGATAGATAGATAGATAGATATAGATATAGATAGATAGATAGATAGACATAGTGTGTTCAACCTTTCTTACTTACTATCTAACAACGTATATATGTAATAATAATAATAATATAAATAATACGAGGGCCATCCGGAAAGTGGTACAAGTTTGTGCAATAAAGACACAGTATACATATTAACAAACATACACATTTTTATTGGAGAGAGCATACTTTAGACTACTTCTCCACATAATCACCAAGCAAATTGAGGCATTTGTCATACCGTGTGACGAGTTTTTGTATTCCAGCGTCATAGTCCTCCGCCCCCAGCGTATTGAGATACATAGTCACACCTCGTTTAAGTTCTTCATCGCTGTCAAATCTTTTTCCCGCCAGAAAGTCTTTAAGCTTCGTAAAGAGATGAAAATCCGAAGGGGCCAAGTACGGGCTATACGGTGGATGGTCGAAGGTTTCCCACTTGAATTGCTGCAGAAGTTGTGGTGTTTTCGCAGCTGCATGGGGCCTGGCATTGTCGTGAAGGAGAATGACGCCTGTAGACAACATACTTCGCTGTCGATTTTGTATTGCCCGCCGTAATTTCTTTAATGTTTCACAATACCCATTAGCATTAATTGTGTCTCCACGGGCCATAAAATCAGTGAGCAGTGCACCTCATCGATCCCAGAATATGGTTGCCATGAGTTTTCTGGTGGACGGAACTGTCTTGATTTTTTTTTTTGTTTGGTTGGTGAATGAGCGTGATGCCACTCCATGGATTGTCGTTTACTCTCAGGTGATGCAAAACAAACCCATGTTTCGTCCCCTGTAATAATGCGATTCAGGAAAGAGTCTCCTTCATCGGAATAACGTCCCAGAAACGTTAGTGCTGCAGCCATACGCTTGGTTTTGTGCTCATCTGTGAGCATGCGAGGGACCCACCTTGCACAGATTTTTGAATAATGCAGATGATCTTTTGACAATTTCATGAACAATTGTTCGAGACACATTAGGAAAATGTTCACAGAGTTCATCAATTGTGACGAAAAGATTGTTCCTCACGCCTTCGTCTACTGACCTCAGCAGTTCGTCTGTAATGACAGATGGTCTCCCTCAACGCTCCTCGCCATTTGTACTCCCCCTCCCCAGGTTGAAGTTGCGACACCAGCGCCGAACAGACGACTCGTCCATCACATTGTCTCCATACACCTCCTTTAATTGGCGATGAATTTCATAAGGTCGAACGTTTCGTGCATTAAGAAATTAAATCACGGCCCTCACTTCACAACTGGCGGGATTCTCAATTCGTTTAATCATTATAAACGAGCACAGACACAACACAGGCACTGCTAGCGTCACGCAACCTCGCACAGAGCAGGCAGACAAGACACTGACGCGGTCTGACCTTGCCCAGCGGCTCCCCGACTCGTCAGCGCTTCATGCGACGCAAACGGGTACCAGTTTCCGGATGGCCCTCGTATCTAATAATTTATGTAAATTTTTCCGCGATTTTAGCAGCTGTTAGGTATATCTGTAAATAAAATCTAGTATTTATTATTATTTTACAACGGCAATCTGACTTATCATAAATCAGTCAAAATTGTAATTCAAAAGATGTATTCTACATTCGTTTTTGAACTCTTTGATATCTTCTAGTGATGAGTTCAGGACTGTTTCGCGTTGCTTTGAAAGCTGTATATTTTCAAAGCACATAGGACCTAAGCAATGGCAAATCCTGGACCGACTTCTGAAGGCGGGGGGGGGGGGTTGTAATACTGCTACTTAGAGCTACTTTTAAGAGCTCCAAACTCCGGAATGGGTTTTATTTATATATAAAATAAGAAAGTTTACTCTTCTGGGGAAGGGGCGATTGCCCTGATCACACCCATAAAGATTCGCCCCTTGACCTAAGTAATATTGTTTGCTAGAATTGTTTTCTTTCCTTGATGTAAGAAATGAGTTCCTGGATCTTCGGTATAGAATTTTTGAACATACTGTACATAAATCAGCGTTTTATATAAGCAGTATCGCATTACAATTTGCAACAGAAAATCAGAGAAATAAACACAAAGAAAACACTCGAATCATTTATGATAATTATTTATTATAGAGGTGAACTATATTTGCAACAGAAGACAGTAGGCCTCTATATCATTGTCTTTCACAAGGGGAAAGCAGACTTTGGTAAATGAACTTCGGGGCTATTTTTGCAAGGGCTACTTTTGCAATGCTACACTCTCCTGTTTGGTATTGAAATGGCGATAGAAAATAATGTTCGGATAAGAGGAGAAAACGTATTTGAGTAGCATTTGCTTCCATTATGAGTCAGAAAATGAACATTTGTGTGTAATTAAGCTAATGTTATTTTTATCTAATAATTAAACTTCATGTGATGGATTGCATAATTTCAATTCCCTGTTTCTTCACGGCAGTACAGTTTAATTAGCTACCAGCTCAAACAATCTGTATAAAATCAAAATTAGTACTTTCTAAAAATAATTTGCCAGAACTTTTTCTATTTTTCTTTTCATTATTATACTTCGTAATGGACACCCAGTCTACGGTTTCTTGAATTCGAATTACCACGTGTTGAAAGTTAGCTTTGTTAAAATTTTGGATAGCCTTAGGTCTTAAATTATGCACTTTTCTCCTGAATTTTTCTCTTATTTTGATGCGAGGAATCACCTTACTCAGTTTGTCGGTATAGTTCATTAACCCTATATACAGGGTGTTTCAAAACAACACCGACAACGTTTGGAAGGTGATTCCTGACACTAAGATAAGACAAAAAATATAGACACCTGGGTGCACAAATTCTTCCTTTCGGAGTTATAGATTGCCGAAAACATGAAAAAATGAACTTTAAAGGTTCACAGCTCTAAATCCATGTGGCCTACCGTAGTCGGGTCAAGAGATCACTTAGGAACTAGTATGTGCCCTATCCAAATATCCAAGTTTCAGAATCTTGCAATACTTCCGAAACAGTTTTTTTAAGAGGTAGTAGATGAGTACTTCAAATTATATTCTGTAGCCAAACTCCCTTATAAAAATTGATATGTGAGTGTCTTAGGATTCTGAAACATATTTTTGGATAGCGCACATACTAGTTCCTAAGTGAAGTCTTTACCTGACTACGGTAGGTCTTATAGTTTTGGAGCTATGGACCTTTAAAGTTCAATTTTTCATGTTTTTGGCAGACTATAACTCCGATAGGAAGCATTTGTGTACCCAGGTTGGGCTATATTTTTTGTCTTATTTTGGTGTCAGAAATCACCTCCCGAATGTTGTCGGTGTTGTTTTAAAACACTCTGTATATGAGCAGTTGAGGGGGAGGGGTGCGTAATGATAAGTGCCATTTGAGTTATTAAGTGGGATAGATTGGCATTGGACCACAAAATATAGGTAGTTTAATTCTGGAAATGTAATTGGAGATGGTAGGGGAAGCTTGTTCGGTATGCTATGATAACATGCATAGGAGGGATGAATTTTCTATTCTAGTTTTCTCGAAAGTTAAGAATGTTACATAAATTGTGTTCCTCCGAGCCGTTGACATATTTAACCTCGTTAATCCGAATATTTGTTTGCTCAAGCTGTTGTGAGTATCAAAAAGTTTGGATTACTAAGGAACGCTAAAAAAGCCATTCAAAACAAGCTTAAAATACACTATGTGATCAAAAGTATCTGGACACCCACAAAACATACGTTTTTCATATTACGTGCATTGTGCTGCTACCTACTGCGAGGTTCTCATTATCAGCGACCTAAGTAGTCATTAGACATCGTGAGAAAGCAGAATGGGGTGCTGCGCGGAACTCACGGACTTCGAACGTGCTCAGGTCATTGGGGTCACTTATGTCAGAAGCCTGTACGCGAGATTTCCACACTTCTAAACATCCCTAGGTGCACTGTGTCTGATGTGATAGTGAAGTGAAAACGTGAAGGGACACGTACAGCACAAAAGCGTACAGACCGACCTCGTCTGTTGACTGACAGACACCGCCGACAGTTGAAGAGGGTCGTAAAGTGTAATAGGCAGACATCTATCCAGACCATCACACAGGAATTCCAAACTGCATAAGGATCCACTACAAGTACTATGACAGTTAGGCGTGAGGTGAGAAAACTTGGATTTCATGGTCAAGCGGCTGCTCATAAGCCACACATCACGCAGGTAAATGCCAAACGACGCCTCGCTTGGTGTAAGGAGCGTACACATTGAACGATTGAACAGTAGAAAAACGTTGTGAGAAGTGACGAATCACGGTACACAATGTGGCGATCCTATGGCAGGGTGTGGGTATGGCGAATTCGGAGGTGGTGGTGTTATGGTGTAGTCGTGTTTTTGTTGGAGGGGGCTTGCACCCCTTGTTTTGCCTGGCACTCTCACAGCGCAGGCCTACATTGATGTTTTAAGCACCTTCTTGCTTCCCACTGTTGAAGAGCAATTCGGCGATGGCGATTGCATCTTTCAACACGATCGAGTACTGGTTCATACTGCACGGCCTGTGGCGGAGTGGTTACACGGCCATAACATCCCTGTAATGGGCTGGCCTGCACAGAGTCTTAATTTGAATCCTATGAAACACCTTTGGGATGTTTTGGAACGCCGACTTCGTGCCAGGCCTCACCGGCCTATATCGATACCTCTCCTCGGTTCAGCACCCCGTGAAGAATGGGCTGCCATTCCCCAAGAAACCTTCCAGCACCTGATTGAAAGTATGCCTGCGAGAGTGGAAGTTGTCATCAAGGCTAAGGGTGGACCAGCACCATATTGGATTCCAGCAGTACCGATGGAGGGTACCAAGAACTTGTAAGTCATTTTCAGCCAGGTGTCTTGATACTTTTGATCACATAGTATACGTACATAAATTTACTGACAATACGTACGTATGTACGATAAATTGAAAAGTTACACAATAAAGACCTAGCTACTACAAAATGAAACTTTGCATCTTGCTGTTCTTTAAATACTACAGTGCAGTAACTTTATATTAAAAAAAAAAGTAATTTGAAAAGTCTTTAATCGTTTCCTGACCTGCTTTTTTTGACGGAGTTACGAAACGCGTCATTATGCAGTTGACGAAGGGTTAGTACCTGCTGCACTGGAATATCGTTCTCGTCTGTCACGCCAAACAGTTGTTGAAAGCTTTCATCGCCTCTGCATGTTTGACACTTTGAGTTTGTTCTTGTTTTATATTGTTCTTCTCAAAATACAGTACGTATGTACAGACGACGACTGAAGGCTGTTCGGAGTAGCGCGGCGTTTGGAGTACCGTGCATGCGGATTAACCAATGTTTACTGTATATATCAGGCTGAGAAGCGAGATGTTTCATAAAATGTTTTATTCAAATAAAATCTTTTGTAAATTAGGCTACACATGGTAAAATTTATTCCTTGTTTCTATCTTCACGATCATTCGAAAAAATTCTAAACGATGCAAATGTCCTTAGAGAGGATGAAAATTTCTTCTTCAGTGGGGTTATAAATTTTTGTCAGGGAGAAATCCTTGGCATGTATCCCCGTTTATTTCCCTACTCCATAAATATACAGGGTGTTTCAGAACAACACCGACAATGTTTGGGAAGTGATTCCGGACACCAAGATAAGATGAAAAGTCCAATATGGGTGCACAAATGCTTTCTTTCGGAGTTATAGGCTGCCGAAAACATGAAAAATGAACTCCAATACTATGGGACCTACCATAGTCGGTCTAGACTTTATTTAGGAACTAGTATGTGCCCTATGCAATTCCATGTTTCAGAATCCTGAGGTACTTCTGCAACAACTTTTGTAGAGGGAGTTGATGAGTACTTCGAATTATATGCCCGTAGGCAAATTGCCTCTATAAAAATTGTTGCGTGAGTAGGTTAGGATTTTCAAACATGGATTTTTTGGATACGGCACATATTAGTTCCTAACCGAACTCTTGACCCGACTACGGTAGGTCCCATAGTTCTGGCGCTATGGTCCTTATAAAATTCATTTCTTCTTGTTTTCGGCAGCCTATAACTCCGAAAGGAAGCTTATGTGCGCCCAGGTTAGTCTGTACTTTTCGTCTTATCTTGGTGTCAGGAATCACCTTCCAAACCTTGTTATTGCTGTTTTGAAACACCCTATATATATTAACTCTAATATGTATCAATACCTCATGTGCCCACGGTGCTGAAAAGGAACGCCGAACTTCCAATAAACAAGCAATCAAATATTACATACCGTATATCCAATTCATAATGTTCTATGTTACTTATAATTTTGTGGATCTCTAAAATTTTAATTTATTTTTCCAAGCATATGTGTATTACTTCAATTTCGTTAGCATCCTAGCTTCTTGTTACGAAACATTATGGATTGCATGTTGTATTTTGTCTTTTCATGTCGTCGGCTTGTAGTATCTATTTTACTTATCTTGTTATAATTTCCTGTTACAAAATTATGAAAACAGCTAATTATCCATTAATTACAAAGGCTGTTTTCTCGCTTTAGGAACACAGAAAGTAATTTTGATAATTAAGCTGGATCGCTAGTCATCATTAGGGTAAAACTTTCTCAATAGATGGCAGAGCGCATTGCGACACATGCGATGTTGCCACATGTGTTACGGATAGAAAAGTGCTTAGACACGATCACATTTTATACATGATTTACTACGAAGAGAAATGAGATCTTTTATTTCCATTTTACTCAATATTGCGTGCTTTAAAGTGTGAATTAATTATATTCTTGGATCAAAAGTGATTTTTTCAACTCATAATACGTTATGCGTATATTTCTCTCAAACTAGATGTCTTTAGGGTGCAGAGTAAGAAATCGTATACTAATACAAAATCATTACATAAATTTCATCTTTTGGACAAAACAGACTCAGTACACTCAAAAATGGTATTTTATAAGCATAGTTGCCATCCTTGGTGTAGCTCTACTTTAAAGACTTAATTTTCATGGTTAAAATTCCAGCGTTTTCTGGTAAAATCGCAAGTCAATTTGTATTTAGAGGAAAATTATATCATTTTTATGGTAATAGTTTGTCAGAAAATGGCAGTGAAACGTTATACATTTATTTACAACTAGATCTCTCTACGGTGTAGATTAAGAATATGTGTACAAATACAAAATCATTACGTGGGTACATAAGACAAAACAGATTCTTAGTACGTTCAAAAATGGTATTTTATAAGCGAAGTTGTAATCCCCGGAGCTGCTTTAGTTTAGGGGCTTAAATATCATGGCTAATATTCTAGCGTTTTCTGGGCAAAATACGGCTTAAACTGCGTTAAATGAAAACTTTTACCAACTTCTCCTAGGTTGCTTACTTACACAGGCAGATTTGTTTCACAAACCAGGTGGAATGAGGAATCTGAGACTTATAGGGCCTTATGCAGAGTCGTTTTGACGTATGGTTTGCGCTATACTAAAAGCCTGATTACTGCAGGAAACGTTTTAGTCGAAGGCTTTAGTATGGCACTAATCACGTATCAGAACGACTGTATAAGGCCCGTAGTGAGTAAAGCTATGCGATTAGCACGGATGTTAGGGTACCGAAGGCATTATTTGAAATTCTCTAGTTTAATATTCCACGATTATATTCCAAATCTAAAAGAAGCAGTGATGTTGACTATCGAAATGGTGGACTGAAGGAAGTGGGAAAACACCGAGAAAATCCACGCACACTACGTGTCCTACATAAAGTCCTCCTGGCGAGAAGTGCGATCGAACCAGCGATCACGTACGCCAGAGGTGATCTATCTACCGAGCTATTTACAGCTAATTTTATTAAAATCTACTAGTATATTTAACCTACTTCATTTCTCCAAGTGTTTTGCAAGTACTTGTTTTTGCATCTTGATTGCTGTACTTCATATAACACATAATCTTCTACAATAACAAGCTCAGGTATGAATTCTCTAATTCTTGTTTATAGTGACATATATTTAAAACAGTTTCACGCTATATTTCAGTATGGTCCACACTTCATACTATGGACACCTGAAGATAATAACAGTTCCGAACAAGAATACTTATTGTACAGTATTTGCTACCCCTATTCGACTGTAGGTGTCATTCAAATATCACTTTCCTGTGTTGCCACCTTCAAATTGAACAATAACATTAGTCTCGGAAACGCTTTGCCAGGCGTGCAAAATTCAATGAAGCACGTCGTGTACGATGATCTATATTGTAGTGTTCTTCCCCCTTCTGTAGCTAGGAGTGAGATCAATATTTTCTCAAAACGCTTTGTCACCAATATCTTGTTTTATCCGGATCAGTTGTTCAGAAAAAAAAAAAAAAAGCACTGGGGCGGACAACAACACTGTATCATATATGGAAAACGAAAATCAGGTTATTGTTAAAATGAAGTTAAATCAAATAAATTATCCATTACAGGCTGGCATTGACAGTGAATACAAATATTAATTTATACCACCGGCATTTCATTTGTGGTTAATCATACGTAAATGCGATCCAAATAGCTCGCGCAGCGCCAGCCTTCCGCGGAACAAACCTGAGCGGTACTCCGACCCTGTCGGCCTATGCTTATGCATCACAGAATACGGTGTTCAAATACATCATCGTTAGCCATGTGCTTAGTTTTCAGTGAATTGGAATGTCGATTATGGGAAAATATTGGGCCAACTCCAATATTCTAAGACACTCAACGACAAACTAGGCCGAAAGATTAAAAAAAAAAAAAAAAAAAAATGGTTAAGGGGAATGTGCGCTCAAAGTTGTGAATAGGTGGTTTTTATTCTCGAGAAAACCGGTTTTGTACACATCATCGCTAGCCGATTGTTTGTTTTTCGGTCCCATTTTTCGCGGAATACCGTAAAATATTGCCTGAAGTTTGGTCACTATTTTCAAACAATCGTCAATAAAATCCGTTGAAAATTAAAAAAAAAAAAAAAAAAAGCTAGTGGTGAAATATTGAAACTGTCTTCCACAATGGGATTTCTCGGGGTACTCCCGTATACTCCATTCATCTCATTCCATCTATTCTTCCATCATCATTCACTTGTCTTAATCATCGTCTTCCTTTGCCTAAAGGGCATACTCGTTGGATTAAAATATTTAATTTTTTCCATAATACACAAAGGCCGGCTGAGTTGGTCCGTTCACGTTAGTTCCGCGGCAAAGCGTTTCGAAGACATATGTCATTGTTCAATGTTAAGGTGGCCACACAGAAAAGTGACATTCAAATGACAATAGAGTAGAATAGGAGTGGCAAATAAATTTTATTAGCCTACTGACCCGGTGTGCCAAACAGTTGGCAATTTGCAAGTTGTAAAACGCCATTACCCTTCAAGCTTCAACCTCTCCCCAATAAGTTCCCTTATCTTGCAAAATGCGTACATTTTGACCTCATCATTCTGTCGAGCACTCAAGAAAAGACCCCAGTACCAAAAATGAAGCGTATATCTCAAAAAATGGTTACTTCAAACTTTTTCAGATCTGTTCAATTTTGAACTTTTAACGTTCATAATTCGAACACGCATGCAATTGAGGATTTCTCCGATTGCCTAATTGTTTCATATGTAAAATGGAGTCGACTGAGCATAGAATCAACATGAAGTCAGAGTAACACCCTACGATCTTCCCTAGTAAGCGAAATGAATTAGTATTTTCCACTAACGGGCTCAGACAACTACTCGTGTGCATATGAAAGCTCAAAAACATAAATAAATTATTTTCAAGAAGATATAATATTTTACCTAAGCAAATTAAGTTTCAGCAATAAATAAATAAATAAATGAATAAATAGAAGAAAAAAGAAAGGAAGAACACATATTACACATTTAACGTTCAAAATGATCGTCAAAATAAACTATAATACGCGTGTGTATAATATTCACATGGTAACAAACAGTTAAAAATTGAAAAGCGCTTAGCTGTTTCTTAAAATTATTCTCCCTTTCTCTCCGCTTCCTTTGGTTCTTCGACCTTCTACTTTGAGTTGGATTCTTTTTTCTTTCATATGATTCCTCCCGTTTTCCCATTTTAAACTTTTATTAATTATAATAGTTTTGTCACAATTCATGGTTCCGCTTCTGGACTTCAAACGCTAACAAGGAATTGCCCTACTATTGTGACTGCAACAGCACACATACAAGTTTGGCAACGAAGCATTATGGCGTCCTGCGCAAGCATGAGATTTAGCCGCTAAAACTATTTCCTTAAACTTAGAATAATATTTGGATAAAATGTAAAACATAACACAAAAAACGGTCATATAATATCCATATTCCGTAAAGAGATAACTACTTGTAAAATAATTTATGCTTATAAGTAAAAATTTCATAAAACTGAGCACGGGAGTAGTAAGATCTAACAGCAAGCGCCATCTTGCGTACTCATCTTAAAAATCATCAAGTTTTCCTCTTATATGTTACTTTTTTAAATAATAGACTGCATAAGCACATGAAATAGTATCTTATGTTATAGCTAACGAATAATTCTATTTTATAGTGCAATACTTATAATATGTGCCATTTCCTTACGCATTAATTAAGGCAATGAACTAATGCTTATACTGACTTCCGGGTAGTGATCCACCTTAATGGAGTATGATGCAATAAATTTTCAAAAGGAGACATCTTCTTTGTGACAGATGTAGGTAACGTTGTGTTTTCCTTTGTACTAAGGTAAGATAGACTACAAGAAACGATATATACGAAGTTTGTCAGTAAAGTAATGAGACTGTGTTTGTAAAACATGCTTATTTACAATGCATTACAAAACCACATGGTCACCTTCGAAGTAGTTCCCGTGGAAAGCCACACACCGAAGCAGACGTTGCTCCCGCTCACGGAAGCATTGCTGGAAGTTCTCAAGTGACACTCTTCGAAATTCCTGTGTCACGACCCTTTCAATGTTTTCTACAGATCCAAAATGATGGCCAAGAACATCATTTTTGATTTTGGGGAATAGGAAGAAGTCACAGGGACTGAGATCTGGGGAATAGGGGGGTTGTGGCAAAACAAGAATGACCTTATTCGTAAGATACTCAGTAACAGAGAGAGCAGTGTGGCACGGCGCATTGTCGTGATGGAGGATCCATGATTGGGGCATGTAAGGACGGACACGAATGACCCGATTCCTCAGTCTTTCAAGGACCTGTAAAATTGTTGATTCAATGTTTGTCCTTGAGGAACAAAATCCTTATGGATCACGCCTTGATGATCAAAGAAGCAAATCAACATGACCTTGATTTTTGATTTGCTTTTCCTGGCCTTCTTTGGTCGTGATGAGTTGCTTGTGTGCCACTCAGCACTTTCTCTTTTGGTTTCAGAGTCATGTCTCATCACCTGTCACAACATGTTTGAAAATGTCTGGTTCAGTTTCGATGCGGTTGATGAGGTCACGACACACAGTCATGCTATCCTCCTTTTGTTCAATTGTCAAGTTTTTTGGCATAAATTTTTCTCATTCCTAGATCTTGAGTAAGAATTTCGTACACTGCTTGGCGATTAATGTTCAATTCATCAGCAATCATCCTAACCATTAAGCGCCGATCTGTTCTTACTAGATCCCTCACTCTGGCAACATTTTCATAGTTTCGTGTCGTGCTTGGTCTTCCTGAACGTGCCTCATCTCCAACTTCCTCTCTACCATCCATAAATACCTTATGCCACCGAAACACTTGTGCACCTGACATTGTGTGGTCCTTATACGCCTGTTTTAATTTTCTAAATGTTTCTGCTGCATTGTGTGGTTCACACAAAATTTGATGGCGTACCGTTGTTCCAGTTTTGTACTCGACATCTCTCCGACGAGCAACACTAACACACCCTCACAAAATATGTTATATACTCACTTGTGTTCACCGTAGGTACTTCAGATTTTCATTGCTTGTAGCCAAAGATTGCCTTTACCAGCTCGACTGGTTTCATTGTCCTACTGTGTGTAGTTCCCTGACAGACCTGTGTAGTTCTCATTATTTTCCTGACAGACCTCGGATATATATATATATATATATATATATATATATATATATATATATATATATATATATATATATATATTGTTATGTGTTTTTGAGATTGCCGTTTTGTTTTGCGTACACTTTCTTTTGTGAAATCGTATTCAAGATCACTTCTCTACTCTCCACCCAGTATGTCAAAGTTGGCACTGAGTCCAACTCCCTTTAAGCCTCAGTATCGGGACGTCTTCGGCTTACTGGTTCGAAGATGATGAGAAAGTGCACTAAAAGTCTCAATAGTGGGGGGAGACTCGTATTTCAGAGGTAGAGCTTGTACTGGAAATCGAAACCCAGGTAACTCATGAAGACTGTGAACTGAATCCAGATAGGGAGGGATAGCATGACTAAATTAAAGAGACCACTTCCATCGTTAATTTTATTTATAAGAATAAAAAAATGAAAATACAAAGAATTTTACAATTCGGATATTTGAAAACACAACCTTAAAGTATTATTACATGGCATGTTTGGGCACAACCCCTACATTACAAAACTGGGTGCTAGAAGGTTATCACGCTAAGCCGCGATTTATTGAAAGTAGTAATTTTGATGATTCGTACTTGCAACTTGCATTGGGCAAAAGGGGGAGTGGTAAATTCCGAAGTGGAAACTTGGTCTCATTTTTAAGTCGCAACTTAATGTCAATTTCTAACAAGTCTCAAAGTGCTCGTCCCTTATCAAGGGAACTTAGAAAAAAAATTACATACCTGATCTTATGACGAGCGTCCGTGACAAAGATCCAAGTGCACTTGATGAACGCCGGAAAAGAACAACCTGAGCTCGGCTTAGAGCCTCGTTTATAAAGCCACTTTGTCCCACGCATTTTCTGCCAGTTCTGACGTAGCTCGAGAGCTAGCGCCACGAGCCTTGACGAGCTTGGAGAAGCATTTCACGCGCATGCCCAATAGTGGCCAAGACTTCTATAGTTTTCTATGATTTTCCCCATCTCGCCCGGGCGGAAGTATCTATTTTACATTTACAAATACATCTTTATTTCACGTTTAGCTCCAAATACATATTGTTTTTATGTACCTGTTGCTTGCGTGATGTTCAATAAATTAACAGCAGTGACCCAGCACTGTGATTTGGGCAAATCAAGCCAGGGTCATGCCACTATTACATGCGTGTGGGTTGGCGTCAATGAGACATCAGATTGCTAATACAACCAATGTCTCGCTTGACTCCGTTCTCCCTTTCTCTCTTTCTCTTCTACACACACAATTAGAAAAGCTCGGGCGTCTCACCCCATAATTTGAGTCCGGCTTAGGACTTCGATGCTTAACTGTGTAACGATATATATATATATATATATATATATATATATATATATATATATATATATATATATATATATATATATATATATATATATATATGAGAAACTGTGAAAAAATAAACTATGAAAATCGGACCGTCCTTAAAATAACCGTAAAACTAATAATAATAATTAAATCTTCTATAAAAATAAAAATGAAAATAACGTCATTTGGTGGCTAAATCCTCATGGATGGCTGCAGCGATTTTAATGATTTTTGGTACACAATTTGAAGAAAATAAATTACTAGTTTCAGTGGATTCGGATATCCAGAATAATAACTGTAACACCATTTACATTAATTTCAACGCCAATCAATTGACGGCGTCTACATTCCGGTGCTTGGGATCCGTGGTTCGATCCCAGCTTACGCCAACTGAATTTTGTGGTAGACAAACACCGCTTGCGTGGTTTTTTTGGGTTCTCCCGTTTCCTCACACTTTCTTCATTCTATAATTTCATTCATCTCTTATCATCGCCGTCTACTTTACACTACACAGCATAACGCGGGATGTAAAACTGACGGCTTCTACATATTTAAGATAAGCTATTATAATGTAAAATAAAATGTGACTTGAGCGAAAAGTACGTTGCATATCCTGCAAGAGCAAGTCCAATTAAAGTAAATTGCATGGAGCAAGAAAGCTTTTTACAGTGAAGTAAGTAAAAAGGCTATTTGAAGTAACGTAAGAAGTAGTTGAAAGGTTTAAGTGAATTTGATGTCCATCTGATGTTAGTCTGGTAATCAGATGATCATGTGTTCAAATTCTGTCTGAGGTTAAGGTGGTCTTTTTTTGTGTGTGTGTTTCTTACTTAATCCGGAGATTGAGAATACTGTTTTGAATACTACTTTCGTAAGTTCGTTTTTTCAAATACGACTATGGAATAATATTATGCAGGTACGAATTGCAAATGTAAGTTGACTATCTACTATATTCACCGTTATATTAATATCTTCTGGTTCGTAATTTAAAATCATTCATTAAGGTATTTTTTAACAAATAGAATAACTGATTTGTTTCTTTTTACACATTTTGCAGTGGCAAATCATAATTTCTGTGTAGATAACTAAAGAATTATAGTAATAACGTAAACATTACGTATGTTACTTATTTCAGGTGAAGTGCTTACAACTCGAGTACTGTTTCCCATCACAATTTAAGGTAAGTCCTTAAATGTCCCCATGCCGTAAGCGTCGGTGGACCACAAATAGGCAACTAGAGATTTCTCGCCAAACATTGGCGGCCCACAGCGATGATCCGCGGTAGCCCCACTTCCGTTTTGTAAATTATACCACCAGCGTCAGAGACGCGACAAAACGCCAATGAACAACAAAATTACTCCCCCAAAATATGTTAAATCATCTATATTATGCGTATTGTTTACATTAAGGAGAGTAAAAAAAACACTTAAAATAATGAAAAGAAGTCCCGCGGGGTGGGCGCGAACCACTAACCTTTTGAATTAGTAAGCGCGTGGTCTTCCGACTTGGCCACGGAGGCGATTGGCTAATCAGAGTGCTCCTGTAACCGTGTATTTTCGACGATAAATCAAAAAATAAAATCCGTTCGCCACGTAATTTTATAACAAAATGACGCGCATCCATTTACTTTTATTTCATGGTTTTCCCATTTTCACTTTAAAATGATAGGCTATAGTTGTCATCTAAATTCTACAATTATAGGCACTCATCTCAAGATTTTTCACTTCATGATGTGGAGGCATGGGTTACTCTTGACCCCCGTAGCTCACTTTAGGAACAATTCGCCAGAAAAAAAAATATATATAGTAATAACCGCATGCACACCAATCCGCGATAGTTCGTGTTGGTCCCTTCGCGATTCTCCGAAACGAATCGAAGAAGCGCGGACCAAAATGATGTCCTCACTCCTACGCGGTGGTAACTTCAATATCCCAACTCTATATATCTCTTTCAACTCGACGAAACCCTGCCGCCAGTGGCACAATAGCGACAGTCCTTCGACGTGTCGTTATAGCGACGATCGACATTTACCAGCAAGTGGGCCACTAGGTGTTGGCGACGTTTACGGTAAGGGGGTCATGTTAGATAGATAAGTTAACCTCTATATAATTAATCGCTCAATTAACGTACACAGTAACAAATATGACATAGTCGTAGGAATGTAATAGTAATATCAAGCATATGTAATTATGATTTGGAAATATGTTTACTATTCAAAGTTGTATAAACCTGATTTTTGTGACTGTAGTTACCACTGGTGCCTATAACCAGTGGCATATGTGTTTTATGACCGATTTTCAGATATTGCACGTGTTACATTTCGCGTCTGTGACATATTCCCGTTGAATCCATTTCTTGATTTTTTTTCCTTGTCGCAGCCCAGATCCCAGTGATCAGCGAGACAAGTTGTCCCATTGGTGCGTAGTCTGGTGACGTAGTCAGAAACTAATAGAGGAGGCTAATAATTGGCTTTTGAAGTATCAACAACCAGCTACACTCACTTTCCCCCACATCCCATATATATATATATATATATATATATATATATATATATATATATATATATATATCAGGTGTTCTAAAATGGCGCCCAAGGACCACAGAGCATTATTCTACAGGTCAAAATAAAGCGAAAATGTTATATGATGAATTAGATGAAATACCTACCCTCCATGGCCTCCTTCAGCCGCTACGGAGAACTGAAAATTTACATGAGGCAACATTGTAGATAAATTTTGAAATATTAGCAGTTACTCTACGAATTATATCCATTATCGCCAGATGGAGTCATAACTGACAGGCGCAGAGTAAATGAAAATTATATGATACATTTCATAACAGTCATATTGAATACAACTGGGAATTATATCGAATTGGCTGATTGGCTGATCGTCTGTTTCAGCGTTTTCCATTGGCTAATACTTTCTTGATTGCAGAATAGGTTGTCATTACTCGTACTTTTCTTTAGTCTGATAGACGTTGATACTAACGCCATCTCTTAGCATTGGTAGCGTTATATCATGGTCTAAGAAAATTGACAACTAGGGAACTTTATATATATGTATTAGAGACCTGCACGGGCCGACACTGATTTCTCTACAGGTCGGACGGGCTGGGGCCGATTAATTGCAATTCTTTAAAGCCAAACGTTGAAGAAGTGTGCCCGTGAAAATGTTACAGAGAATGCAATAGCTATTTACAGTTTGTGTTGCTTAGCGGCTCCACTTTAACTATAGAGGATTGCAGGCATTGCGCGGTAAATTGAGCTCTGACCTTGACCTTCACGGAACCCAAAATATGACAAGAAGGGATGGGAAAGTTTTGCCGGTCGCTAAACAATATTGCCAAATTCACTTTATGCTAAAAATTAATTGTTATATATTTGTTACAGGAAATGGATTTTTGGATTTTTGTTCTCTCGATGACAGGCAAAGTTTTAGGATTCAATGGTACCGTTCGGGAGGCAAGCCTCAGGTTGTGAACCAGAGTTTAGAAAATGTTTCTGAGGGTTAGGTCAAGTTTAATACTAAATTTTGAGAAAGATTGGGGCTCGAGCTAAATTTTTTTAAAAAAATTATCGGGCCGGCGTCGGGCCAAAAACTTTTAAAATCTATCGGGCCCGGGCCGGGCTTGGGCCAAGAATTTTAAAAAACTTATTGGGCCAGGACGGGCTAGGGCCGAAAATATCCAAAACTTTTCGGGCCCGGGCTGAGCCGGGCCTAGGTACATTCGGACTGGATTGGGATGGGCCGAGAAATTCGGCCCGTGCAGGTCTCTAGTATGTATGTATGTGTGTATGCGTGTGTGTGTGTGTGTGTGTGTGTGTGCGTGTTACACAACTTACGCAGCGGATTGATACAAAATCAAGTCTCGTGCTACAAACTTGTTTAACGTCAACACAATAAAATACATTTGTAAATATTTGCAGTAGTGAAATAATTGCCGTGTTAAGTATAATTATAGAAATTGAAGAAAATCTGCAATTGAAGAAAATCTCCAGTTTTTATCATTTCTACATTAGTATAACGAGGATAGTACTTTTTGTGAAACAGGACCAACAAATGCCAATCTTTGGGAATATTTAGAAACAGAAGTGCAGTTTTTTGTAAATCAGTAGCGGTTCTTTAATTAATTGTTCGAAACCGGGAATCCTAAAATACGCATACCACTCGGGCTTATGGGAGGGCCCTTCCCATTGTAATTCTGGAAGTTGTCTCTCCTAAAAATGCAATTGAATGAATACATTTTTTTTCGTGTTTTTCTTGGTTTCTTTTTCACAGTGGACAATATGTATTCTTGAGAGAGAGAGTATGGCTGTGTAACTAGGGATATTCTAAGATTCTAACCCGCGACCTTAGTTTTCCCCATGCCATTCTGAGCGTCTGCCGTTTGTGATATAAAAAGCGTGAAAAAATAAAGTTCAATTTATGATTTAAAGGAATCGCCACTTCGTCGAGAAAAAATACAGTGAAAATGATTTTTGCTGTCTTTTCATCATCAAGCTTACAATTCCAGATATTTCCATCCCTGCTTAACTCTCAGCAAAAATCTTAAATATATAATATCACCAAAATAAGCAAAAGTGGATTTGAATCCATCGTGCACTGAGTATCTCATTTAGGAATTACGGCGCAGATTAGAATTTAGTTTTCTTTTTCCCTAAGTCTTTTATTTTCCTTTTCCTATTTTTATCTGTTTTCGTGGGTGCTGAGATCCCCACAAAAATTCTGAAGGTGCTCGAGCAGTGGAATACCTCTAGAGTCGGTGATTCTGTATCGTTCCTGTTTCATTTATGTAAACTGCATTTAAAATTATATTTTCGTTCACAACATTCAGGAACTTTTCCATCTGTAATAAAGCGTTAGCATGAGGTTGATTATCGTCCATCCTATGTACGGAAGAATAAAAAAATATATATCTGCGCATATCAGTTTTTTTTTCAATTTAGTATTCCACGATTATGCCCTGAGGTTAAGAGAGAAGGTGCCCATGATGATAGTGAACGAAATGTGAATTAAGAAAATGGAATGAAACGGGAGAGAGAAACCGTGTACAGGGAGATTGCTCATAACAAAATTTACTTGGTATGAGCTGCGATTGAACCAAGGGATCTAAATAAGGTATTAATTATGTAAAAAAAAAAAAGCATGTATTGAATATAGTAGGAGGTGATATAGGAACAAACATTAAAGAAAGACATAAATTTCCTTTCTCATGAAGCCCGTGCACAAAAAAAGACTTGTGCCTATAAATACACCTATAAATGTACCTATAAATATACATTGTAACAAATATCTTGCTCGACAGCATTTAGCTGGATTATATATAGTCAGGATACGATTCTTTTCGCCGTTGTTTCTAAATTTTCAGACTGTAGCTAAGTTTTATAGGTTTAACTTCAGTAGATCTCCAATTGTCTCAAGGTGCTGGGTTTACGCCAAAATTTTGTGACTCATACTGGAAAACGAAGCTAGAATTACGCTTACCTAAGACAAACTACAAAAGGCCATTATGTAACAGAGTATACGTAAAAACAAGTAACAGTGTTACGTGTACATCATGTGAAGGAACTTAGTTAAATGACGTTATATATTTTCTCAATTAATATTGAAACCGAAAATGGTAGTAGATTTCTAAAACTTCCGGCTTTAGTAGAGAGATTAGTGCTTTTAAGTTATAATATGAGTAGCTACTATAGTTTCCAAAGCATCTTCGTTTACGCTTATATCCACCGTCGCTTCGCACCTACTGCGTACGGAGCCAACTCCGTATTATTGTGCAGTTGGTTCATATATTTCGCATCAGTAATCTTTTTAAGGCGTATCAGTCATATGATTGATCTGTACGATTATTTGGACATCTACCACAATAATAACACTCTAGAATAGATTGTGGTATTATTTTAAGAAAGTAAAATGAAATAAAATAATATTATAAAGTAGACGACAGCTCGTTGGGCACTGCACCCAACTAACAAGTAAGTAGTGATCTAGAACGATACTCTCCTCTTACTCTTAAAACTGTAAATTAATAAATACAAGTTGTAAATTTAGTGCCAGTTTCCTACACTTAAGAATACAAATTACACGTTATTCTTCCACAAAAAGTACGTCATAACTGCGTACGTCATAAAGTACGTCTATTATTGCTGCATAAGCTCGTAATTTATGGAAATTATATTTTAGAACGAGATTAACGTAAAGTTATCTAAATAACAACATTATATTCATTTATTTTTCTAAATTTTAAAGTATGTTTCAACTCCACCAACAATTCCACCACTTCAAAATTTGGAATGTCAAATATTCTGTTACTACATAAAATATGTTTAAATTATCTTTGGAAATTATTACTTAATCTTTGCAGACAGAGAATAAAATAGTACTTTGTTTAGGAAGGACTGTAAAGAATAAAAAAAGCTGAAGATAGTTGTATGGATTACATAGAATATACTGTAACAACATGTGATTTTACAGTTGGTTTGGTAGCCAAGCGTGCTAAGGCGTATTTTTTCTACATTTATTTTGTAAATTGAAAGATTACTTTCACCTCGTTCAAATCCCACTGTGTTCTACATTTTAGTTTTTTTTTCTCCTAAGATCTAATTGTATAATTAATTTATTCATTTCAAGTATCTATATCATATAATTATGTTTTTCTAGAAAGAATATTGAAAATTTATGTATAGACCAATATTTTGAGATCTCACTAGATTGCGATGAGGCATTATAAAAACATCTAAAGCAGTGAAGCAGAATTTATTAATTGAATTTAGCAAGTATTTTGATCTCAGTCATTCCTTTTTTTAAACAATTGATTTGCGATTCATTACAAAGCAATAAAATTACATTGATTTAGCTGGGGTAGGTACTTTTGTAAACTATTTGGCTTAACTTGGTAAATATTTGTTAGCAAATGAATTGTATTTATTTTTGTACCGACGCTAATAGATGGTGCTAGTATCAACGCCTATCGGCTTTAACTGCCATCTGGAAAGAATCGATGCAACTATTTGATGGAATGGTAGATTAATTGTATGATCTTTTTTTTTTTTTTTTATTTGCAAGGCGATATTGCCACATAGCGCAAATCGCGTCTTCAGACGGCCATAAGAAAGGTATACAAGTATACAGTTTGTTTCAAAAGTCCGGGAACACTTTAAAAAAAATTATTGTAGCCAAACTAGTAGACTTGTAAGCGAACGAAGTAAATAATTTGAAACATTGAAGTCGTAGTTTTTTTTCATTGCAGGTGTAACGTGTAGTTCCATGTATCGCCACTAGGTGGTACCAAAATTTAGATGGCGCTTTCTGGAGGTGAGAAGGCTTTCTGCGTCCTACGATTTGACAAAACAAAGAGTGCAACAGATGTCTAAGGAAAATTTAGGTTGAAGTACGGTAAAGCAGCACCAACAAGAAAGGCAATCTACAATTGGCATGAGAAGTTCGTGGAAACAGGGTGTCTGTGTGCCAAGAAAAGAAATGGTAGGCCAAGTGTGAGTGCAAATGACATTGAACGAGTGAGAGAAGCTTTCACAAGGAGCCCGAGAAAATCGTTACTCAGTGCTTCACTTGAGTTGAAAATGTCAACAATGCCTGTGTGGCGTGTTTTGCGTAAAAAATTAAACAAGAAACCATACAGACTACAGTTAGTGCAAAAGTTATATCCAAAAGACAAAGAGGAGCGATTCCGGTTTTGTTGTGTATTGCTGCACAAAAAGGATGTTTTTGTGAATTCAATCATTTTTTCAGACGAGGCAACATTTCATACAAGTGGAAAAGTGAACAGGCACAATTGTAGAGCAGTATATGTCCCTCCTTTGACAGGTGATGTTAGGAACTGAAAAGGAAAATTGAGCAAGCAACAGCAACAGTCTTGGAAGACATGTTGGGTCGTGTGTGGCAAGAGTTGGATTATCGCGTAGATATTTGTAGGGTCACACGTGGTTCCCACATAGAGTGTCTATGAAATAAGCATTGTTCAAAACAAACTTTACAGTTTACCCTTTACAATTATGCAATTCGTTACTTTCCAATGATACTAGTTTGCCTACAACAACATATTAAAAGTATTCCCGGATTTTTAAAACACTCTGTATATATTTTTTGCTTTATTTTGACCTATAGAATAGTGCTCTGTGGTCGGTGGGAGCCATTTTTAGAACACCCGATATACAGGGTTGGACAAAAAATCTAAAAGCACTTCATACAGGACACGTAAGTTTGGCCCTCCACTGCACAACACGTGTTGCGGTTGCCGATCGTTTTTTTTTAATATGTCATGTGGTCCTTTCTCTTCCGTCAGCAATAACCAGTTCACCAGTTTCACCATATCGTGGTGTAAAAATGGTACGGTAAAATGGGCGACCTGACAGACTTCCAAAGAGGAATGATCATTGGTGCCCGTCTGGTTGGAGCTTCAGTGGCAACAGTGGCAAACATTGTGGGGGTATCGAAAGGCACTGTGTCCAATGTCACGAGGCCATACACAATGCATGGGCAAACGACGTCTGCAAAGCACAACAGTGGTCGAAAAACAATCATGTCAGATAGGGACCGGAGGGCATTAAAACGGACTGTAGCAGCTAAAAAGAAGACCACTACAATGAAAATTACGTCTGAACTCAATTCCGGTCTACAGAACCCGGTTTCATTGACGGAAACTTCATATAATGAAAATTCATGGCAAGGCCGCTATCACCAAACCCCTTGTCACACTAGTAAATGCAAAGAGGCGTATCCAGTGAAGCAAGGACCACAAGGCGTGGACTCATGAGCAGTGGAAACACGTAATGTGGTCCGATGAATCGACTTTCACCTTGTTTCCAACAACCAGTCGTGTTTACGTATGAGAACACCGTAGCGGGCCTATGATACAGACTGTCTGCTCCCAACTGTAAAGCATGGGGGTGGTTTTGTTACAGTATGGGCAGTGATATCGTGGTTTTCTGCAGGTCTCATCATAGCCCTGCATGGAATAATGAATGCTAAGGCGTATGAGGCCATTTGGCGGGACCAGGTTCTACCCATGGCCAAATATTGTTCCCTAATGGTGACGGCATCTACCGAGATGATTTGGCACCCTGTCACGCTGCAAAAACGGTGAAATCAGGTTTGAGGAGCATGACCAGGAGCTATCACACCTCCCCTGGATCCCACAATCACCAGATCTGAACATCATTGAGCCATTGTGGTCTGAGTTAGAAAGGCGTGTTCGGTCTCAATACCCTCCACCAGCATCACTTAAGGAACTGGAGCATGTTTTGGAGGAACAATGGTACAAAATTCCACACACCACGATTCAGGAGCTGTATACGTCCATTCCACTTCGGATGCAAGCTGTTTTGGACGCAAAAGGAGGAGGCCCCACACCATACTAGGTATGATTTTCACACTTTTGCAAAAGTTTTAGATTTTTTGTCCTGCCCCTATATATATATATATATATATATATATATATATATATATATATATATATATATATATATATATATATATAGATATATAGATATATATAGATAGATAGATAGATAGATAGATACAGTAAAGCGGAACCCACACTAGAAGTTCCAATTTCATCCGGTAGATATCTACCACTGGAGGATATTGCTCCCATCTAACAGCAAAAGTTGTCACTTCTATTATCTTCGTTTCATTAGTAGAAATATGATATAAATATCTACCGTTAAAATAAATGTTACTTGTGAAATATCAATGAATTTACTTCATTAAGCGTGCTGCAATATTTTGTTCCACTCTTATGCATACGTGAGAAAAACGTGCAATATGCCTTGCCAAAATACATCGCAGCACATGTTATTCCATACATGAGGGACCATGCTGCTAGTGTACCCTAACACTTTTCGACTTTCCGCGGAAACCTTACCGTCCACTTTTATCAAGGCTTGCCTTTGCCTACCTTTGACTGATCTTGAAATCAGAGCCATATCTGAGAATAGTGTTGAGAGCATGTTTGGGAAATATACCCTGTAGAAACCCATTGCACACCCATTTGACATTGATGAAATATGCATTTTTGGATTGTGTATGTATGCTTGCATTTATTTACGCTAATATGGACCGCCACTCCATGGTTTCTCGGATTCGAAATAGCATGTGTTGAAATTTAGCTTTTCCACGATTTTCGACAGCCCTAGCTCTGAAGCTACGTATGTACTTTTCCCTACAACTACATACGAACTTTGCAGTTTGTACGTATAGTTCATTAACATCATCTATCTATCTATCTATCTATCTATCTATCTATCTATCTATCTATCTATCTATCTATCTATCTATCTATCTATCTATCTATCTATCTATTGATATACAGGGTGTTTCAAAACAACACCGACAACGTTTATGAGGTGAGTCCTGACATCAAGATAAGAGAAAAGGTATAGTCCAAACTGGGTGCACACATGCTTCCTTTAGGCTGCCGAGAACACGAACAAATGAAATTTAAAGGTCCACAGCTCCAATATTATAAGACCTACCAAAGCCAGGTAAAGACTTTATTTAGAACCTAGTGTGTGCCCTATCTACATATCCATGTTTCAGAATCCTGCGGTACTTCCGCAACAAATTTATAGAGATAGTTGGTCAGTACTTCAAATTGTATGCCTGTAAACGAACTCCCTCTATAAAAAATGTTATGTGAATACCTTAGGATTCTGAAACATGTAATTTTGGATAGTGCATATATTAGTTCCTAAGTGAAGTCTTGACCCGACTACGGTAAGTCTCATAGGTTTGGAGCTATGGACCTTCAAAATTCATTTTTTCATGTTTTCGGCAACCTATAACTCCGAAAGGAAGCATTTGTGGGCTCAGGTTAATCTTTACTTTTTGTCTTATCTTGACATCAGGAATTACCTCCCAAACGTTGTCGGTGTTGTTTTGAAACACCCTGTATATATATATACCATATGTGAGGGTCCGTCCTACCACGAGTGAAAATTTTTTGGGGAGCTCGTGGCTCAGTGGTAGGGTCCTTACTTCCGATGTTTGGAGTTCGTGGTTTGATCCCGACCAAGTAAGTTTGAGGTGGACAACATTGCGTCCGTGGGTTTTCTTGGGATTCTCTCGTTTCCTTCCACACTTTCATTTCACCATTCTTCCATCATCATTCACTTGCCTTCATCATCCATCCCCCTTAACCTGAAGTGCATAATCCTAGTACGTTAAACTGAAAGATTTCATTTCATGAAAATTTTCTTCTTCAGAAAAGTTTACATTAAGTCATATAGTCCTAATCAACGTCTCACATGACCTCGGTGCCACCAAACAAACAAACAAACACATTTTCAAGTCAATATCGATTAAGCAAAGAAAATCAACTGATAAAAGACTCTTTGAACAAATATTCTGTTTTTTATTACAGTTTTTTTCAACCTATAAAATATTAATTTATTTTTCCCAAGTGTCTGTTTAGTACTACCTTTTTTGTTAGCATGTTAGTTTTTGTTTATGAAACATATCATGCATTGTATGTTGTATTTTGTCTTTGCGTGTTGTCAGCTTATGGTGTCTATTGGATTTACTATATAATTTCCTGATACGAACTATATCCCTTACAAAGGACTCATTATCTATTAATAGCAAAGATCTTTTTTTTATTATTATTATTTAGGAACGCTGATAGTAATATTGATAACCAATGGGAGTATGAGATAATGAATTTTCAGAAAGAACCGTTTATTTTATGACAAATGTACACAACATAATTTGTATTAAGGTAAGTTAGGCTACAGTTAGCGATATAAATGGGAGTTTGAAGTAAACTATTAAAATCGGATTGGGCACCAAAAACCATAAAAGTAATAATAATAAATTTCCTATATAAATTAAAATTAAAATAACGTTATTTGGCGGCTTAACTTCTCTTTGACTATAGCACCGATTTTGATTATTTTTGGTACACACTTTCAAAAATGTATATTCCTATGTTCAGTGGGCTTAGATATCCAGGCTCGTAACTGCGACAACATTTACGTTCATTTCAACACTAATCAATTGACGGATTCAACTTGTGTTATTATGACGTAGGACAAAAACGTGACTTGTGAGAAAAATACGTGTCTGCATTGCAAGTGCTGGAACTTCCAATTATTCGACACTAACTCACTTGTATCCGATAATAAAGTAAATAGTGTTGACCAAAATAGCACTTTACGTTAGTGTGGTAAACTCTCAGTTGGTTTCAACCAACTTTCAATTCTTTCGTATCATGACTTAAAAAATTCCTTTTGTTATTCTTCTCTATTATGTTTAAACACATTCCGCCTTATGCAGAGTCGTTTTGACGTATGGTTAGCGGGATACGAAAGGCCTGACTACTGCAGAAAACATATATTAATCGAACTTTTTAGTATAGCACTAATCACGCGTTAGAACGACTCTGCTTCAGGCTCATTACGCGGTATTCAGAGAGAATTCGTTAATCAATATTTAATCACCGACTAGTTGGTGTCATAATAGCACTTGAGTAAGGAAAGTGTACTTTTTGGTATTCAGAGTCTACTTTGAGTACAACTAAATATTTGATTTGGGTATGATTAACTAATATAACCAATGCATCAGGTGAGAAAAATAAATGTGGCAACTACGGAGAAGAGATGTGCGCATGCGTAGTCTGTAAAAATGGAAATACATGACATACGAAATCCGAAATGTGTTACACAAGCTAAACCGTGGCTAAAAGGGTACCCTCTGCTCTAGGTTAATTAGCCACATTTAATGAACTCCGTCGATTATTACGTCCTAATCAGAGACTCTGAATACACTTTTGATAACCATCTGTTAGTCAACCCTGTAGTATTGCCTTAATCAGACCTCAAAACGACTCTGCTTAAGGCTCATTATGTTCAGGGAAGGAAAGCAAAATTAAATAAAAAAAAAAAAAACGTATTTTACGGACAATAAGACGTACTTTTTTCTCCGAAAAATTGCCTCCAAAGTTCAGGTGCGCCTTATACTCGAAACAATATAAAAATGTCCAGTGTTTGAGTTTAAATTCCCGCCAGTCTTAAAAATGGCCATATTATTCGATGCCGCAGGAAACCTATTTCTATCTGGCAACATTGGATTCAACTTGCTGCAGCAGTGCACCGATGTGACGAACCTGATTTGTGGGGATTCACTTGCTAATAAAAATGGTTAAAATGTTATGGTATTCTTTTTTCTAAAAAAATGCTTAAAAATTAAGGTGTGTCTTATAGACCGTAAAATACGGTATGTACTCACGATACGGAAGTGTGAAGAAGTGGTTGAAACCAATGGAGAAGCTGTTGACCCAGAGAAATTGTTGAATATGTAATTTAAAAAGTTATGAGAATTATCCATCAAATGATACAAAATTCAGTTTTCCTTACATTGACCAGCAACAAGTTAACTTTCTCCAGATATTTTAAGTGCAAAACTCAAATTCTGACCTTCCATTGCCAAACTGAGTAACGTGCGTGTTTCTTTTTTTCTTTTCTTTGTGTGTGTTTCTGCCATTGGTTCAATCCCAGGTAATAGTAACACCTGAGCCCCAAACATATAATGAAGTATTTATTTGAATTTCACTTTAATCAGAAATGAAACGTTGGGTCCAATCAACAAATAAAAGAAATCGAAAGCATAGAAAACACTATGTTATGTTTATTTAGTGTTATAGAAAATGCTTGACTTTTAGAATATTAGAAATATAATAAATATACCTTATATTATTTACTTCTCTTTCTAATAATATTAATTTGTATTACAGGAGAAGAAATTGAAAAAAAAAAAAAACGTTTTGAATGCCAGAGACCAGATCACTTTGAATTTCAGATAAAAATGGAACATAGTCTGTTTATGCTATTATTTTGGATCACAAATGCTTGTTCACAAAGCCAAGAACAATTTCCGTTGTATAACAATATGCTGGATAAACAACATACTCTTAATGTTGGATATTACCTAACAAATCTAGTTTCTCACTTGTTCTCCAAATCAGAAGTTATCAGTTTCATCTTTTCAACAAAGGATTACAGTTCCACATATCTCGTTGAAGAAATTGTAAGGGAGAGTCAGTTCCCTCAACTTATAGTGGATGTAAGTTCAAGATTTAGCTCTATTTATTCTACACATATTCCTTTTGTTACTGGCAATACTGCAATTGTGATCATCGCACAAAATGTTCAATTCCTGCTGGAATTTTCTGAACAGTTCAATGGACATTACTGGAATAGCAGAACAACATTCCTTGTCATATTCCTGAATGTTGGTGTACGAGAGTGTCCAAACTTTAGCCACTTCTTCAAAAAGATTTGGAGTAAATGGAAAGTTATCAAAATTGCAGTGCTCTGTATTAACGTGATTGATCAACAGTCTTTGTATAACTATAATAATTGGTCAGAAATGGAAATTTTCATATCCACGTTCAACCCTTTCGTTAATCATTCTTGGACCTTGTACAGACACTTAATGAAAGAATTCAAGGAAATGAAAATAACATTTGATGACGCATACTCACCAAGGAAAACATATAATCTTCACGGTTACCCATTGCTTACATCTAACGTCCAAGCTGAAGCCTTACCCATTTTTTCGTATACAAAAGACACGACTAACTCTGATAAATTTACGTCTAAAGGATATCTTGCAATGGTTTATAAGACATTGCAGCAATACATAAACTACTCAACAGAAACGTTTGTAATACATAACCTTAATAACTTTGGTTATAAAGCAACAAATGGTACTTGGGTAGGTGTTGTTGGAGATCTCGTTAGAAAAGAAGCAGACGTTGGAGTGGCTGGGTTCGTGCTTTTGCCGCAGAGATTCAAAGTCATCGATCTCAGTAATTATGTACATCTTCAATCTGTCACAGTTTTAGTGCCGAAAGGAAAAGAAATGTCACCAATTGTTGCGTTATTGTGTATTTTTTCTTCAGAAATATGGTGTGGTATTATAGTTATATTACTTCTTGTGGCGTCAGCTTTTAAGATCTTTCAGTTTGGTATTTCAGTCAATAAGCAAGATTTAGTTCACAGTCTTCTAACTATGTTTTCAGTTCTTCTCCAAGTGTCAACCACAGAACCAAGACGCATTCCATTAAGAATTATTTTCTTTAGTTGGTTGTATTTTAGTTTAGTTATGGCCTCCCTTATCCAAGGCAATATATATAGAGTTTTAACCATACCTACGTTTTATCCAGATATAAACACTCTGCGCGACCTTGCCCATTCAAATCTTAAATTAAAAGGCTTCCGGTCTTTCCGGCTTGCTTTTGACACTCCTTCAGACTCTGTTATGTACACCTTATACAACAACTATGAAGTAAATCGAAACATCAAACAAGCTATAAATGAGTTAATTTTAAATGGAAATAATGCAGTCGTTCATGCCAAGGAAGTTCTAGAATATAATTCACGTGTTGTTTATAGTTGTACAGGATGTTATGCTCCGTTTCATTTAATGAGTGAGACAATATCTCTTGTTCCAATAGGTATTGGACTAACCAAGTGTTCTCCATACCTATTTCGTTTCAACAGTCTTATTAGACGAATGCACGAAAGTGGGCTTATAAGAAAATGGCGGTTAGAGGCCCTCGAATCAAACAACTTAAGCAAATGTTCACTTTCCTGCAATAAGGGAAAAAGTTCCATGGCTCTGGAAGATATAAGAACTTGTTTCTATGCTATAATAGCCGGTTGGATTTTAGGATTGATGACCCTCCCAATTGAGTTCATTTGGAAGAAATCAACTTGGAAATGCAACAGGGAAATAATTTAAAGTCTGCTTTTCATAGAATAAATCACTTTGCTAGTTTAGCTATTAAGAATTGTTTAGTGTTGGCCACACTTTATAAGAAAAGTGAGGACTATAATTTTTTATTTATACCAAAGAATTTTGAATTACTTGTACTATAGCAAGCTGTCTAAGGTGAGTAAAACACGTTGCTTGCATACAAATACACATAAAGAAACACTATTCGTTGACAAATGTTTAGATCAGCCTTTCCCAACCTTTTTCAGCTTGCGGCACACTACGGGTGTTACTTGGATTCTCGCGGCACACTTATAAATATTATTTGTAAATATAAAACACAATGGTATTTTATTCTGTGATTATTGATCTCCTTCTCACAGAGAAGAAAGCTCTATCACTGGGTTTCCCTGTGATATAAATCATTATGCTTTTTTTCATTCTAATTTAAAAAATAGAAAACAATTGCAATGAAATATTGGACTCAAGTTTTTAAAAATACGCTTTCCTTTTAAAAACTATATCCAACCTTTTACTAAGAAGGAAGATCACTAAATAACGAACGAACAAACAAATCTCTTTTACTTTGAAAACACAAATGTAGGTAATTTGTCGAAAGGATTGAATGATATTTTAAATTTTCGAGTTGCGAAATAGTGTGCAACAATAAAGAAGCAATAATGGTCATAACAATGACAACAAATACTTTTTCAACATTAGTAATGTACAGAACAGTAACACGGTATGAAACTTAAAATTGTAGATTCAAAGTAGAGGTTCATAGTGATGTGAAATACAAATATGCATTTTTCCCTACGCTTTACCATTTGATTGCTATAAAATTAATAATTTTGTTTCGATTCCTCGCGGCACACCAGCGATCCATTGACGGCACACCGGTTGGGAAACGCTGGTTTAGATCTTTCAATGTGATAGAAGAAAGATGCGGTTTGACAGTATAGTATTGTATAAAGTAGAATTGAAATAGATAATTAACAGCATTCTTGATTGGAATCAATTGTACCTGCTATAAAGTAAGATCTGTCTATGTGCTGTTATTAACGCATTCTACCTGAAGATTTTAAGAAACATAGAGTTAGTTGACACTGAAAGTTCTTATTTTGAGCAAAATTGTAATGCGACATCTTGAAATTCGAAATTGAACTAGCTCAGAAGTTTGTCCAATTTCTGTTCATTTTTGTACCACCGAGAAAAAATTTTGTCCCTTTCAAATAAACCAGGGACAGTCTTTTTAAAATTTGCCCGCTTCGACCACCTGTAGTGAGACATCTTCAAATTCGAATTTTAACTAGCTTGGTGGTACAAAAATCTACAAAAAATTCAAAAATTCTAATCTAGTTAGAATTCGAATTTAAAGATGTCACACTAATGATGATCGAAGTGGCCAAATTTTGAAATTGGCCCTCCCTCGTTTATTTGAATGGTACAATTTTTTCGTGGTTGAACAAAAATTGACAAAAAATTGGACAAAATTCTGAGCTAGTTAAATTTCGAAGTTGAAGATATTGTACTACAACTAAATGGACCTATACCTATGTGCAAGATTCTTTAAAAATCCAACCCCACTTAATTTAAAGAAACTCAGTACCTACATTTATAGACGGATATTTATCTAATATAGCCCTAGTTTATTTACATCCTTTAGAGTTTTATTGGAAACATCATTGACAATAATTTTGTCTGTCGTTGTAAGTAAAAAGCCTTTTGCAGAGCAATGAATTTATATTTAACAAGACTGTGAATTTCATTTGAATCTTATATTACATTTGATATCTATGCATGTACTAAAAATCTAGAATTTATTCTAGGTTTACAAATGAAATTTTATTATATATTGATGGACTTTAATGAATTAGAATAAAGTAACTCCTTAAACTTTGTTTGAATTTTAATGTTATTAATGATTATTGTAAGTATTCAGAATTGCCACAAAGCCCTGAAGCAAGGAAGAACAAAATATTGTTGCCGCATGCAGATGAAAGAATTGATTCTTTCTATGTAGACTATATTTCATAAATTTTTGATTAATTGTAGTATTTCTTCTACATTTCTTAAGTCTAAAATGTAGTATTTCTTAAGTCTAAAATGTAGTATTTCTTAAGTCTAAAATGAGACGACACAGTAGCTCTGTGTAGAACCAGGGACGTCATTACAGACTTCGCTTGAGGAGGGGGGAGAGGGGCAAGAGCATCACCGACATATGACTTTTATGTTTTGTACTAGTATATTAGTAGACAATCAATTAAAGTATATGTATTCCTTAAACTCTTGGGGAGGTAATTGCTCCCTCCTGCCCCTCTAAATGACGCCCCTGTGTAGAACGATTACATTTGGTGCGAGATGACTCTGGATTGATTACAGACTCATGCAAGATTGTGATAGGTAACATCGTTCGTTTTATCTCGAAGATTCCTTCATTTATTTTATCATCATATTGCATCAATCCTTCCATAACAATCCACTTTGTTTCCCTTATCACAGTTATATGTAACTGGTAATATATGACCTAGAAGTTTGCTTTCACGATCTGAGGAATAGTACCACGTTGAGCAAAGAAGTCGAAGGACATCGATAGCATACTCGTGGTCATGCATCCAAGTATTGTATGCATGCAAAACTATCAACATCACCATCGATGTTGTTATTTGCCTATCAATAGTTTTTCTAGGCCATTATTTCCTAACAGTTCTCTCTGTTTCGTCTGGTTAACTGCGAAGAGAACAGGCAAATGCTGATGTTAAAAGAAATCTTTGAGTTTAACGTCTCCCACGTTTATGCACTTCAGGCTGAGGGAGACGACGATTAAAACAAGTGAACGATGATGAAATAATTGGTGGAATGAGAAAGTGAGAGGAAACGGCAACCCAAGGCCAGGATGTGTTGTCCTCCACAAAAAAAAAAAAAAAAAAAAAATCTGGGTGAGCTCCTGATTCAGAATGATAGAGCTGTTCAGGCGTAGTTTCACGAACATCGAGACCAACTACAACTTCCCTGGCTAGCCTGATTCATAGACGCCATTTCTTACGTTGTTGAGTTTCTTTTATTGTTGTTGTTATTGGAACCATGTTTTTCAAGAGTAAAATTAAGACCTTTGTACAGTGAATAAAACTGAATATCAGACAAGTGCGCGGATTATTCTCTAATTATTGATTCAATTTGTCTTTGAAGAAAGAAGATTCATCTCTCGAAGTTGATTCAATTACTTTGAAGATTCTCGCTCCCTCCGAAAGATATAGGAAAGATAGGGGATACGTGCTGCCATCTGTTGCTGGTAGGCCAGCCTTTACACTTACCTTAATACCTATATCAAATTACAATTTTGTTGTTTGGTAAATAAATTCAATTAAATATTTATTGCATTAGTACGCTTTTGAAATTACTGTAACTCTAAGTATTGAATAAAACATTATAGAAACTTACAATGCAATTAAGAGTGTATCAAAAACAAATAAACAATCGCTTAAAAAACGAAAACTAACTTACTTACATATTAAAACATTCCTGTGGCAAATCCAGCTCTTCATTTTAAAAATACGAGTTAACATTGCATCTTTTTTTTTTTTTTTTGGTTAGAATGTTGAAGGTTACGTACACTATACTATGTAGGATTTGGGTCGTTGGGGAAAGAGTAATGTTGTTAAAGGATTTGTTTCATTATATACGCAGCCTTGCGAAAACAAACTCGCAGTTTTATGTTGCAATTTACTAGCTCCGTTGCGTTTAAGAGCATGATTTCACGTGTTGTCTTCAAAACCATTATGAACAACACGCACCATATTAATCTCTCTGTAGTTAAGAGAATTGGCATCAGCAATATCTGGATCAGGCTTTCTCAACCTATTTCATATGACGACCAACTTTTTATCATTTCGTTTAATATCTTTTTAGATTATTGTAGCTTATTGCTAACGGTTTTATATGTGTGTTGGTCTTACACATACAATATGTCACATACTTATTCCTACACTTAATATAAAAGAAAACCACTATGTATGAAACATACTGGTGGTAAATTTGACAGCATATTGCTGGAGTGATAAGGCAGGGCTATTATATACATATACACAGTGCAGAAATGGGTTAAATCAAGGTCATAGAAAGGCATAAATGAAAACATGTGAGAACTCCCGAATTTACGCCATTTTGCTATTCATACACTTGCACAGGTCTACATTTCGTATGCTAAAAAGGAACGAAAATGGCAGTAAAACAGGAGCAGAGTTAGTGTTGTGTACTACACAGAGAAGGGGTATATTGGCATATTAAGTCCTAATTTTAAGCGTAACGTAGATGAACCTTTCAATAATGGGGAAGGGTAAAAAGCTCGGAGACAAAGTAAAAGAGACAATCGTAAAGCTAGTATTAAGGGGATGGTCGTTAATAAAAATAGGACAATTAATAGGAAGAAGGCACACAACACTTCAATATGTAGTAAACAAGTTCAACTATAGTGGTTCAGTGAGAAACAAATCAATAAATTCGAAGTATAAGTGAGAAAGACGAGAGAGTGATTGTGCGACAGGTGAAAGAAAATCTCCAAGTAAGTGCTCCAAAAGTCCAAAAGATAATAGAATGTGCTACAGGTAAGAAAATAAGTACTGAGACAATTCGTCGAGTGCTACACAAATATGGCTACCGTGGTCTAATACCTCGAAAGAGGCCATTCATAAGTCGTAAGAACCGTACGTTACGACTTTAGTTTGACAAAAGAACATGTTAAGAAGAGCCAGGAATTTTGAAACAATGCTTGATGATCAGATGAGACTCTATAGGGTGTGGTGAAAAGTCAATTCGGACAACAGTGTTGTCAATACGATACCCACTGTAAAACATGAAGACCTTCTACTATGCTTTGAGGATGCATGTCGGTCAAAAAAAAAAAAAAAAAAAAGGTTGGTACAATTCAGTTTAGTGATGGTACAATGGGCAAGGTTATGTACCTTGATATTCTTCGGAATAATGTTAAGCAAAGTGCAGAAACGTTGGATATGATACAAACTTATATGTTCCAACATGATTACGATCCCAAACATTCGGCATGTATAAATAGCGATTTTTTAATTTGGGATATACCTAAACAATGCACAATCCTCCCCAACCAGCTGACCTAAAAACATTTCGTCAAAGAAGACTTAAAACGGGTGATGACGGAAGAATGGGCCAAGATCAGCCCTGACACGTGTACTACTCTTGTCAATTCTATGCAGCGGCGATGTATGGCAGTTATTAAGAGGCCTAATAACCGCGAAATTAAAATATTGGTAATTTTACAGTAATTATGTGATATCTTCAAATAGATTAAAGATAATCAAAATGTGGAACAAGAGGCGCGCTAGACAATAGTATTATGCACGAGATACCGTTATCACGAGTCACCTAGTAGCTTTCCGTTTGTAGCCATTTAGGAACGCGAAAATAAATGCAGATTTTCTAGATGACTGGAAATCGAAAGCAGATAAGTGAGTCGTGAGAACGGTATCTTATGTAAAATAATATTGTCTAGCGAGCTCTTGTTCTACTTTTTGATTATCTTTTATCTATTTGAAGATATCACATAATTACGGTAAAATTATTGTCATTTTAATTTCGCCGTGTTGGGGCCTCTTAAGGAAAAGGCTACGCTACAAAGTATTAGTTATTTTGTTGTTTCATAAAATTCTTTTATACTTGCAATGTTTATATAAAAACTGCGCGAATAACAATGTGGCGAAATATTGCACATTTTAATTTAATTACGCACTGATTTTAAATGATATAGTTTTGGAGATTATTTCTTTGTATATGTAACAACAAACAAGTGTTTCAGAAGTATTTGTGTTCAAGCAGAATTACAATTTCCTTAATATGTTTACGCGCACTATTCTACTTTCTTTACAATCACCATGTGTACGAATACGAACGTGACATATTGTATATACACAACTCTACAAAGAATAAGGAATAACAAACGAAACCAATCTCTTCACAATTGAACAGGACATTGCGGAACTAGTGAAATTACATCAGGTTGAGGTTTCACATTAGCTTTCATTTTGATTGTTACTTTAAACGTAGAGTTTTTGTTGTATTTAAATTTTTCTTGTTTTTGAATATGCAGTTTTTCACCAGTTTCACTCCTCTTGCATTATTAGCATTTTTAACTATTCTTTACTTGTTTAATATTCTGTGTAGTATTTGTTAATAAGAGTAAAAAATATCAAAATCATAAGTTTAAAATAATCTTTTTATATCTTTCTCCACTGATGCAATGAATATGTTTTCGAACTCCAAGATTCCAATTACATTTAGTTTTTCATCTCCCTTCGCGACTCCTTACTGGTACCGACCCCAGGTTAAGAATTTCGATCTAGATTAAACATAAACTAAAGCAAACTAAAGGAAATGCTCAACTGAATTGTTTACCAGGCAAACTATACAAGCAAACAATTAGAAGTTTTTAAAAGTATTAATTTAACCTATGAATATTTTAAAATATTCGTCTTTCAAATCCACAAACTATTTCTGTCAATATACAGTGTGTTTTAAAATAACACCGACAACGTTTGGCGGGTAATTACTGATACCAAGATAATACGAAAAGTATAGACAAGCCCGGGTGCAGAAATACTTGCTTTCGGTGTTTTGACCAGTTGATAATTTGTCAGAAAAATGCAAAAACACCCATAACTCGAGAACAAAATATCGAATTCACATTGGATTATAGGGAATGTCAATTATTTTCAATTGCAGATTCCATTAATGGACAATTAAAAGTCGTCCTAAAAGCTTACTCCCTAGAATAAACTATCCTTAGTATTTTTTCAGCACAAATGAGTAGTAGCACTGGTTCGCGTACTCCTAGCAGAAACAGCAAAAAATTTTGGGCGCCTCAAAACCGATGGTCGCTGACCAAGGATCAATGTCCTGCGAGTACAATACTATCCCTCTAAATTTTGATATTGTACCGTAGGCAACCCACTAAATTTTGGGAAGGGCGCATAGGACTACCCTCTTAAATTTTGGAAATTGCAAATTTAAAGCTCAGTAAGGTAGTAACGGACCCAGGTATCTCTGTGAGTTTAGCTGGCCCATCTCGTTCCCTTTCATGGGTAAAACAATGTCAAAAATATAACTTTTGGAGGTTTTTGACCTATTTTATCCTCTCTGATGAGGCTTTATTACCTTATAGCAGGGTTTTCAAACTTTCCAATAACGCTGACCCCCTGCTCATTCGGAAAGTGATCTGCGGACCACCTTGCAATTCCATCTGAAATTTCACACGGTATTTACTAATTAGAATTACCACTGACAAGAAAAAGATTAAGAAAACTAATGCAATAAGTAAAGTATTCTAAAGATACATTGTTGTTTCCTAATGAACGAAATTTCAATTGAAAGTACAGTAACTTTCAAGACTGAAAATCATTTTTTTTTTTTTTTTAAAGGAAATTCACTTGATAAGCAATGTTCTCAAGTGTGGGGTCAATAATGTGAGGAATGAAATTCTTTGTTTTCCCATAATTGCATTGAAATCTGGAATTTGTTATCATCAATCTTAGGTCCGATTTCACATTAAGACGATTTAGCCTTAGTATGTCTTCACACTAGATCCTGTGAGCCGCTCACGTGAGCTGCAGCCGCTAGCTTTACATTTTCGTAAATGTACGCCTTCACACATACGCTTCGTGCAAGTGAGCCGCGGCACTGCGCTGCTATGATCACTCTGCCAGTAGCTGGCTCTAGCGGGCTGCTGGCGGGGAAAAAATAACACGCAGTCTTATGAGAGCCCTTCACACGTGAGCGTGAATTCAGTTGTAATGAAGAGAAGTGTACATATATTTGATATTGAAAATTTTCTCATCTTGGTGTTACTCAGATGAAATGCATACTTTATTATACAGTTCATTAAACGAAGATATAGACATCCTGAAGTAATTAAAAAAATATTTCATCCTTTCTCAGTTTAGGAAACAGTTTGTTACAACAATAACCTCCATTTACGTTGTTTATTTAATTTAATATGTAGGCCAAAAGTGCTTTAAAGTATGCACTTGGTATACAATAGAAAAAGAAGAAGAAAATGATGTAATTAATAATCTTATTTTGTGGCTGTTATATTTTCCGTCGATAGATATTATTGTTTGTTGATCCGTTGTTTGGCTTCCTCCTCTCTTTGGTATGCTTTAGGGTCGAGAAAACTAGTTATTTCCAATACCAATGAGAATGAGCGATTTCCACTCACACTCTACAGCTACAGTTATTAAGAACAATAGTACGGTTACTATGATAACAGTTCCGTTTCCAGACTTGTTTATCTATGCTTGTTACAAATATAATGCAAGAAGACGCCAATGTTATTATGTAGAAATCCTACTGAATCGCTGTGAAACAAATAACAAATATTCTAGAATATAGTATTTTTAAATAATTGCAAATACTGTGTAATCAATGTATACTTATCGTACGTAATAAGTAGCAGTCATATATTTATATATGAGTTTACTACAAAATCAAACCGAACTCAAGCAAAATAAAACGTTCATTATACCGTAAAATGAATGTTCTTCCAGTCTTGATCAATTCATAGGATGAATCACATTGTACTAAATCTTCTTTACCTTTTTCTTGCAATTTATAGCTAAGATTTAGGTGCAGCTTCTTCTTACTCTAACATGGCTGCCATTCTGGTATCACGATCTTTTGACGGCTCAGAAGTAGTCAATGACTTCACTCTACGGGTTCACATGAGCGGCTCACAAGATCTAGTGTGAAGGAGCACTTAAGGTTTTAATACTGCGAAGAGCAGAAAATGTCTGCTGACATCAGTAAGTGATAGTGAAAGGCATCAAATGTTGAAATGCCTTTTTAGACAACCCTTTATACTCACAACACACACCCAACTAAAAGCCACAAAGTTCACTTTCCTTGAAAAATTTTTTCCACGACATATCGTTGGATAGTTCCAATAGCTGTTTTGGTTTTGTGTTAGAAACATTCATACGTTATAGTCATGGATTTCTTCATTAGTGAAAGGACTTTCAATTCAATCATTACCAGGTTGTGGGACAGGGAAATGTTTTCGAAAACTTGTAGCTAATGCTTTCAGGTGTCCCACAAGTGTTTTTCTGCATTTCAGCAGAGATTTTTTCACCTGAGGAATCTATGAAAACCTTGAGTACTGGAAATGATGAATAGTTATTGTTTTGTACTCGTATTGCTCACAGCTGCAGTTTCTTAATCTTAAAAATACTTCTTGCATAGCAGCTGTGAGTTCCATTTTATTACAACACATTTCAATTTCAATTTTTAGGTGTCGCGGACCCCTGGCTATGTCCCGCAGACCCCACTTTGAGAACCACTGCCTTATCTGATTATATAGGCCTAGTTGAGGTCCATTCCCTTTACTTCTTTTAAATTTCGGCAAGGGTACATAGAACTATCCCTTACATTTGGAAATTGTCAAAAAATAAGACTTGACGAATGTTCTCTATGACTCAAGGATATACCTCTGTAAATGTGGTAGGTCCTGTTTGTCCCCGTTTATGGGTAAAAAACGACAAAAATATGTACATTGTCACGTGCTCATCACGTGGTTGGTTATTGACTTAATTTACCTTGGATGAGGCATTACTACAACATATGGTTATTTAATAGAGTACAGGGGTCCATTATCTTTTATAGGAGATAGGTACATTGATGCACCCCTTTTAAATTTTGGGAGGGATACACCGGTAAAGATTCGGAGATAATGTATATCTTATAATAATTGCCACCCTCACAACTCTCCCCAGTTCTTCCCTTCCACGAGAATTGTTAAAAATGCTTAAGCAAATGATTAATTATTTTTATGTTCAAATATGAACTTATGTATATAACATAAAGGATTTTGAGGTATGGCCGTCGTACTATAATAATTAGTCTCATCCTTTCTTCCTGCCCATCCCACTTTCTTCCCTTCTATATTAAATAGCAGAAAACGCTTAAAGAGATGTTTTAATATGTTAAATGAGAAGTTCAAATGCCAAATTTGACGTCTCAAACCTTAAGGGATTTTAAAGCATCTTATTATAATAATAGTAATCTCCTTCCCATCCATTTTTCCTTTCTAGGTCAAATATTAAAAAAAACGCTGAGTTACGTGTCTTACTATTTTAAATAAAAGGTCCGTATATCAAATTTCATGTTTCTAATTGTCAGGAATTTGTAGTGCCAATGTAATGTAATGATCCCTATCTCAAATATCAAAACAAATGGGTTTCGTTTCATAGTGTAAAACAATAATACACTTCCAAACTATGAAACTGAATGCTCAAACTTGTATCTCTGTAACTATTGGTTGCAATAGATTAATAAGATCAAAGATAGAACCTGTTCTTTGGGTGTCGAAATCACATCAAAAAAAGCAATTACTCTCTATGTCTTACTATTTTTGCTCTATGCCGATAAAAGCTGACACCGAAAACCGTTAATTTGAACTAATTCCGAATTGAATAGATGGCTAAGGGCGGAGATAGAACGTAGCCTACTCTGGAGAAGATGAACTCGCAAAAATCTGCATTTCGATATCTCACCGCTTTTGCTCTACGAAAATCAAGGTTGAAAACGAAAGTGTAGTAAATTTCAACCACTTTTGGGTTTGGTAGATTGTTGTGAGTTGTTATGGTATGTACTCTTGAGACCCTGAATCAATTGTAAAAAACCGTTAACTGGTAGGCATTCAGGACTTCGGTCTGGCCACGCAGTGGGCGTATCCCACTCCCTCAGAGAATGAGAGTCACATCGCTTAGGTGAGTACAAATCCTGGCAGTGCACTTCGTGAACGAGGACTCAGGTCCAAACTTGAGCAACTACGGGCGGGGTGCCTTGTTTGGCGGAACCTGTCCATCAAAGAGACCGAACGGTCGCGGGCATGCTCTCCATGCATGCAATTAAGCGTGGAATAATAAACCACTAGCATCAACGTGTCCCAAAGGTTTATGTTACTGTCTGTTCCAGGTTTACTAATTAAAAGTGATACAACATCGATAGATGGCACTGTGCAACTATATTCACAGTACTTTTCGACCACACCTTGTATATCAGACAATAACCCTCCGCCAATATTTGTTAGTTTATTATCTATTAGTTTAAAGATTGGAACAGCGTTTCAAGATAAGTGGTCCTCCCTTTACACATTAGTATCAACTCAGGTTTTGCCAGAATTAGAGGGGAGTAGATTGTTCAAGAACATAAGAGTTCCAGTTTTTTATATTACTACAACTGTATATAATTTATTAAAAAGCATGTAGAGTTCCCTCATGGCTAAGCGGCTAGTGTACGCGTCTTTAGCGTGGGAGACTAGGGTTCGATTCCCGGTTGGCGCTCATGTGATTCAGATTACACGTTAGGCCGTAGGTCTATTTCTCCTATAGCCTCGCGGCTTAAATGGATGCTATACTCAAAATCAAATTAAAAAGCATATGTCGCTTAAACTCAGGAGAGGTCATTCATCCCTTGTCTTACATCTTGTAACGTGCTTCTTTTTGTTACACTCCCTAGTTCCGAAGATATATTTTAGTATTTATAAACTACACAAGATTATGATAAGTCACACCACGATTGTACACTTTAGAATATGTATATTTCGTAATATATATCGAATTTGATACATTAAAATAATGAACATTCAGTTCTTACAAGATGGTTCTTCATTCTATATTTCTTGGTTACCCTATCAACGAGATAAACAGGTTGTCATAGCAACCAAAACCAGAAATATATCGATACAATAGAAATATTTAAACTCTTTCTTTATACATTTTTCTTCTTCTTCTTCTTAACAGCTTCTGCCTTTTAAATAATGCTTTCGTCCCTAAATAGAAATAATATTGGAAAGAACATACAAAATATACATTATCGTTGTAATCTCCCACGCACAGAAATGAGGCATCAGCGCCTCGATATATGTTATAGGATCCATCCAACATCACTTCAGTGTATTAACATGTGTTAAATTCGTATTTTTAGGCATGAAAAAAGGAATATTGAAAAATTTGAAGAATATCATAGTTTGCTCGATCGGTTAAATTCTGTACCTCAAACGCATTATACATATATAATAGATGCTCAGTAATCTCGGATGTACACTCCAACCAGAGATGAAAACCTTCAGAGAAGTGTATTTATTGAATTAGTATGGTAACTCCTCAATCGGCAGAGCTAATCTGGTTAACTGATCTAATTAAATCTAATCAAAATCATCAAACCGCAATATCCTTAATTAGTGATAATAATCTTTATTTATAATCTGACTACAATCACTGCTGTCTTCTCGCATAGCCTTATTTTCGTCTGATTGTTTTCTTTCATCACTTCATACTTGCAAAGGTACGCTCAACATTTAGGCAGGAAACTGGTTGAACCATTCAAAACTTTACTTAATGAGAGTGAAGAAAACATGATTTTAAATAAAGAAGTCAATTAGAATAAATCTAGGTTTCCGCATCTACACTGTCAATGAAACAAGTGAATCAATTTCAAATTCTGATTCTAAAATTCGTAGCACATTTGAAAATTATATAAAATGTCTCTCATGGAGTTGATTGATGAATATTTTTGAGGATGATATACTAATTTTAAAGATGCATTATTGAGAAATCATATAATACTGGTACATTATCAATGAAATAATTTAAATTATTTTTACTTATGGTATTGTAATACTGTTCTTAAATTTAAGATTTAATTAGGACTTTTAATTTTATTTTTTTTTTCAAATCATAGCATACAAATTGAAATTGCTTTTAACTTTGAATGTTAGCACTTTTGAAAATCTTCCAAGTTACTTCGACAGTAAATGCAATTAGTGCAGATACAAAACCAATGACTATGATGTAAAATCCAGCTTGAATGTTTTCCAGGGATATTGCTATGTCATCCCTGTCGCATGGATTTTCACACTGTCTATTGTAATGAGATTCCTTGATTATGTGTGTACGCCATTTTTGAATCAATCCAGCTTCCTTCATTCGTTGGATTAAAACGCTGAAACGATTCGTGAATGGAGAACCCTTAGGCAAACCAAGAGCTAGTGGGATCATACCAATGTTTTCTTTCATCATGTGAAATGGCGCAGTACAGCTTAAACATGTATGGTGTTTATATGCATAATATTCTAACACTTCCCTTCCTGTCACAACGCCAGATGTACCTTCAGTTATTAGTTGCTTGACAGATTCTTCAAAATTGGTAATTCTTTTATATCTGTTGTATATAGACCAAAGATTTGCATCGGATTTTGTTTCAAAGAAAGCATGAACGGAGCGGGAACCTTTTATTACTAATTTGGAGTTAGAAAGTTCTTCCATAGTATTAATATCTGGGTAATGCTGAGGAACTGTCAAAATACCTACGATGCCACTTTGATACACAGAACTGATTACTAAACTGCAATATAGCCAAAAGAAAAATATTATTCTGACTTTGGTAGTGCTGGGTTCGTTTACTGATACTTGACAGAGAATTGAAATCGTACTAAGAAATATTTCCAGTAGAGTTCGTTGTTGCACTTTAGATATTGGATCCATTTGAAACATTTTTATGGAAACCGTTACAACAACAGTTGACGCAACAATGCAATACCACATTTGTGGAGGATAGAATGTCAATAATGCTAGTCCTGGCGGAATTTGCGTACCCTTGGGAACAATAATGCTTAACGTTATAATAGAGACACATTCTGAAAAATCTATCACTTGGTACTTATCAGGACGAAGCCCGATGCCTATCTCTGCCAAGTCAACTCGCTTTTCAACAAGATCACCCATTAGATCTATCCATGTTCCGTTTTCAGTTTTATACCCATATTTCTGTAAACCATGAGTTTTGAAACTTCTAGTTGTGTAATTCATGTATTTCTCTAATGTATTTAAAACAATTTTTAGATAGCCTTTGGCGTCAGTTTTGTTTGTAGTATAGTAAAACACCGGGAGAGATTTAACTTGCACATTAGTTGTTAGTAATTCGTAACCGTACAGATTAGCTGTTGTCTTTCCGGAGTATGCCATAGAAAATACATGTGTAGCTTTTGGTAAGTTGTCAATTTGCATTTCGTATGTGTAAATTTTGTTTATAAATGGATTCTGAAACGTTACATATACATTAAAGAGTGTTTTGTCTGAAGTTGAAGCATTTGATTTCACAGCCGTTGGCTTATTAACGGAAATTAGTGCAACTTTGTGAATTCTTCTTTGTGCCCAGAGCTCGTGTAAAACGTACGTAAAATTTACTGAAAAATTACTGTCTTTGTTTGCTAATATAACGAGCAAAGCATAATTATCGTTCCAATGCTCAAAATATGTTTCAAGAAGCTGTGCCAAAAATTCCGTATTATGGCTAATTATAATTATAACATTCTGTTTGGACATGATGGATTTCTGATGCAAAACACAGATTTTATTTCGGGAATTAATTATAATGATTAAAGCATGAAAATAGTTGTTGTTATTCATGAAGTATTTAGGTATCGAATAGGACAAATCATCTCTCGTAGCTAGGAGGAAAATAACAGTTGCTTCTTTAGAAAATATTTTACTGCATAACGCTGCAACGGAATGGGCAAGTAAAATTTCATTTTGTTCGGTATTCTTGACTCTCTCCAGTGCAACTTCTTGTATTGTAGTTTGTGCTGGCGAGTAAGTTAACATCAACATCAGCAGTATACTCAGTTCTAACATTTTGTTTCCCTTTTAGATATCTCAAACTGTTTCTCGACGGATATCTACCTAAAAACAATGTCCATTAAAAAATATTAGTGTACAATAGTGGAATGTTTATTAAATATTATGAACAGTCAATAATAAAAATAAGAATTAAACTGTTTTGAAATATTTATGGAATAATGTCTGAAAAAAAAAATATTACTTGACTTATCCACATAATCACAAACACTAGAGCTCCTCTTGAGTCAATCCATCTGAAGTGGTTCAAAGATGGGGAAAATGGTTGCTCGACTATTTCCGAAAATTATAAAAATTTGAGTGTGGCGAACCTTGTGTATGAGAAGGTCAATAACATCATTCACGTTGTCGTATGCACAAGTGTTCCTGAATAGCGGCCATCTTTGATGTCGGAGGAGTGCCAATTTTTGCATTTGCAAGCTTTTACGAAAACAACAGGTGTTCAGGACGTACGTATTAGACGAACTCCAAACAAAAACAAATGTTTAGAGGAGAGACTTAGGTACATGCGAGGAATATATACTGTTACTTCTAAATAAATATGCAGGGTTGCAAACCAATACATGAAATGACTAGAAAAAGTACACAAAATTACACTTTTAAAGGAGCTGTATTTTGGAATGGCATAAAATGAGGGCTTCATAAGTTTTGTGCTGAATACTATTGCATGTACGAGTAAAGAGTCTGTAGAAATATCCACACCTATGATACTATTGGCATCATAGATTAATGAGGGTTCGAAAGTTGAAGCCTTTGATTTAGATACCATGTTTGAGGAGTAATATCTCAGGAGGGCAAAGTGCTAAAAAATTGCTGCTTAGGCCAAAAGTAATTCTGTATGTGAATAAACTATTTACAAAAAATCATGACTGATATTACATGGAGAAAAAAGTAAGGACTAGGGTGGACCGAAAAAAATGGGGTGGGGTGGGGGTGGATTTTGATTGGCCGGGTTGCGGAAAAGTTGCCTCGTGTTAGTGATAGTCTACACAGAATTTTATTTTTTTGATCGTCTTCCTTTGCCTCATGGGACTTGAATATTTTATAGCTGCAGCTACACAATCCGCACGACACTACGAAGGAAATTGTGCTGCATAGCTATAACCTTTGGTTCTTTTTCACACTTAAGCATTCTGAGGCTGAATATAAAACGCAAGATAAAAGTGAGATGCAATATTGTTCCTATGTCGTTAAAAATTATAATCAATTAGACGAAGAAATTGTATTGATGTTTTTCAAAACACATTATGAATATAGGTCATGAAAAATTGATAAACCTTCCCCTGTAACTCTTAGCTCGTCTTGGCACATACGCTCGAAACTCCCCAGAACCCACCACGAGGAGGTGGCTGCAAATCGATTGACTTGTTTCCGTTTTTTGGCTAATTTACATTTGATAGTCCTGCTGGGAGTTCATTTTTAAAATTTTTTTTTCTTCGAGACTGATTTTGCCATAATGAAATCTTCTCTTGGATCTGCTCCACACGCTAATGCTGACGCTTCTGTAACTAGTTTTATCATCCTCTCCACCGCTTGCGTATGACACGGAAAACATCTAATTTCCTCAGAAGCAGTAGCCACCGTTCTAATATTTTCTTCTATCTGGCTCGAAGAAAAGTCTCTTGTTAATGGTGGCTTGGTGATGTCCGTTGAGAAACAATCGATCATCTCATGATATTTACTTGCGTCTAAGTTTACTTTCGGAACAAATTCACGAAAGACTTGATCTCTTTCTTTGTCGATACTTTTTTAAACTTCTCCATCCCAAAACTTGGATGTGATGGTTTCTGTTGGTGATCATTGCCAACAACAAATTTTCCGAATGGACAAAGTAAACGCTGCAGCTAATCACAATATACAGGATTCTTCTTAATACTCTCTGCTGGGTGCGGCATCCGGGAAAACGAACGTGCTAACGCAGCTGCCAAGAACGCCGCCTTGGCCGAGATTGCGCTAGAGCATAGCCTTCCTTGCTCCGATCTTCAGAACCATTTCTATACCTTGATGCGCTCTCACTTGCAAGCGGATTGGGACCAGGCACTTGAGAATAATTTACACGCTGTTAAGCCGCTCCTAGGAATGTGGCATTTGTCTTCGTCTTGTCGTCGAGATGAAGTGCTCCTGGCGCTTCTGCGTATCGGACACTCTCATTTGACGTATGTGGATTAGACCGTCCGTATTATGAGGTGTGTATAGTCCCCCTGAGTATTCAGCACATTCTTGTTGAATATCCTGAATACTCAGATTTCAGAGAACGTTACGGCCTGCCTTGTTTCCTTACCCGTGCTTTGGGGGATTATCGTGATGTTATTAAGCCGTGTACTTAAATTCTTTTCTGCTTGTGGAGTTGCTCACGTTCTCTGAGCTGTTTTAATCTGTTGTGATTGTTTTATTGCTGCTAAATTTGTATATTTTTTCCTCATCTTTTATGTTTTTTTCTGTATATTGTTACTGTTATATATTTTACCTTATTTATTCTTTTATCTTTCACTTCTACCTTTGTTTCCTTTTTATTTAGCAGCACTTTCGTTCATTTGCACTGTATTCGTTTTAGCTTATAATTCTTTTAATCTTGCAGTCCTGAGCAACGTTGTTAATCGTGACGGGGTCATATAGCCTCGTTGCTGACGTCCCCATTAATCCCCCTATTCATTCATTCATTCATTTTTCGTAATTCCTCTGGAAGAAAGGATGGAGATCGAGCGAGTATCCACAAGTGTAGCGTCCTGTTGGTGTGTGTGTGAGAGAAGAATTTCGCTTTATTTCAAACCAAACTTGTGTAAATACTTTGCTGACAAGCCAACAAAATGCTTCTTCGGGATCTTCGGTGCAAATATATAATCGGAGAATGCGAGATGCTGTCATCAACCATCGGGACATGACAATTGGTCCAGGCATTTCCTTCAGAAGGTCTGGCGGACACAAACCTTCTGAAATGGCTCGACAAATGTCCAAAAGGTATTGCAGGTCACTACTCAAATCTTTTAACACAATTTTATCAGGTCAGGCCAGCGCCGAAACACACAGGCCGCTGGACTGTGTATAAAATTACAATGTTTCCGACTTATCATGTACAACGTAGTAGGTAATATATTTTCTATCATAGCACAGTCGATTTTTAAATTACTTGATATCAGATTACTTGTTTAAAATTTTCTTTATAATATAAACAGGTCTTAAAGAAATTGTTCACGATATACGTGAAGAAAGCTGCAATGTAAGATTAACAACATATTTTTTACGCTATGTATGAAGAACCTAAATTGAAACATAAAAATACAATTTTTCGTCTAATTGATTATAATTTTTAACGACATAGGAACAATATCGCATCTCACTTTTCTCTTGCGTTTTATTTTCAGCCTCAGAGTGCTTCAGTGTGAAAAAGAACCAGAGGTTATAGCTGTGCAGCACAATTCTTTTCTTAGTGTCGTGAGGGTTGCATAGCTGCAACTATAAAATATTCAAGTCCCATGAGAAAAAGGAAAGGAAGGACCAAAAAATCCAGATTTTCTGTGTAGACTACTATTAACAGAAGCAACTTTTCCGCTACCCGACCAATCGAAAATTAAAACAGAAATGGCTGTGCAGCACAATTTTCTTCGTAGTGTCGTGCGGGTTGCATAACCACAACTATAAAAGTATTCAAGTCTCATGAGGCAAAGGAAGGGGTTGACCAAAAAAATCCAAATTTCGTGTGTTGACTACCATTAACAGGAGGCAACTTTTCCGGAACCCGGCCAATCAAAATCCCCCCCCCAAAAAAAAAAGTTTTTTCGGCTCGCCCTAGTAAGGACATGGTAAAAACGCGAAGAAAACGGGTATATGACGATGGTTGTAGCCCGGAACAATTTAAATGTTTTGATATGTTTCAAGCTAGATCTCAAAAACTACGCATGGTTCAACAATTAGGCTCGCTTTTGTTTGTGTTCAGCTGTGCAAAAGCATGCAAATGACGTTTGTTCCATCTATTTAGCTCCATGATCACTGGGAAGTCTATATGGTAAGGGGGTTAGCTCCCCTTACACCCACGACACCAATCGTCGAACTGGGCTGCGGTATTAAGACATTTAATGTATCAGGAAGGTATCAGAAAGTATCAGCACTTAATGTATCATTGAAATCCAATCCCAATTACGGAAGTTAATGTGTTCACAAGGTTGCGTTACACTTATCTATCATATCCTGCTGAAAATGGCGTATTTGTGAAAAATATTTAAAATGATTGTTGTTTCCCGTTTATAGCATTATAGCAATAGCTTTTAGTAGCTGTAATTACAAGTTCTCACAATTACAGGGTTTAAGCAGTGTTGCGAACTTCAGCAATGTTTATCATATCTCCGGAACGGTTTGAGATATTGAAGTGCTGTAAACGGCAAAATAATTCACACATCCATTACAAATCATACAAGTAACTAGATATGATACTTATCTCAGCATAAATAAATATGAAATAAATGCTTATAAAAAATTGAAATCTTCAAGCCCTGGTAACTTCGTTCCTATTCATTCGAAACAAGTAATATCATGACCATGGTATCCAACACTAAAGTAGTTTCGATGTGCATTATCCTGTGCATCTTCGTTATCCTGTATTTGCGTTAGAAGCTTCCGAACTTTGGATGTTTATGATACCATAACATCCTTAGTTTGCAACACTGAATAATAAAAGTGGTATTTTAAGTTTGCGTTTGACACGTTGATTTGAAATATGTAATAATTTGATGTAGTGCCATTTGAAAAAATACAATTTATATTGGATTGGCAACACTGTTTATTGAGTCTTTCTGTCTAATACATACAAAGATGTCCCCCTTCTTATAGTTGCTTTGACCAAAGTTTCGCTTTTCTCTCTCTTTTGGTTTGTCCGTTATAGCGGATGGTCAAGATAAATTGTCCACCCTGTAGACGTGGCAATGGTCATGGAGCTAGAAAGATGGAACAAATGTCACTCGCAAGCTTTTGCACAATTGAACACAAACAAAAGCGGGCCTAATTGCTGAACCATGCGTAGTTTTTGAGATCTAGCATGAAACAGATCAAAACCTTTAAATTTTTCCAGGCTACGACCATCATCACGCACCTGCTTTCTTCGCGTTTTTACGGCGTCCTTACTTTTTCCCTCTTATATCACGATTGTAATATCAGTCACGATTTTTTTGCAATAGTTTATTCACATACAGAATTACTTTGTGGCCTAACCAGCAATTTTTGCCCTCCTGAGATATTAATCCCCAAACATGGCATCAAAATCACAAACTTCAACTTCCGGACCCTCATAAACCTACGATGCCAGTAGTATTATAGGTGTGGATATTTCTACAGACTCTTTACATGCAATAGTATTCAGCACAAAACTTATGAAGCCCTCATTTTATGCCATTCCAAAATACAGCTCCTTTAAAAGCATAATTTTCTGTACTTTTCTAGTGATTTCATGTATAGGTTTGCAACTCTGCATATCTATTTAGAAGTAAGATTATATATTCTCTGTGTACCTAAGTCTCTCCTCTAAACATTTGTTTTTGTTTGGAATTCATCTGATACATACATCCTGAGCAACTGTAGTTTTCGTAAACGCTTGCAAATGCAAAAAATGGCACTCCTCCGACAACAAAGATGGCGGCCGTTCGGAAGCACTTGTACATACTACAATGTGAATAGTGTTATTGACCTTTTCATACTCAAGGTTCGTCACACTCAAAGTTTTATAATTTTCGGAGATGGTCGAGCAACCACCTCTGGACCACTTCGTATGGATTGACCCTCTTGACTAATGAGTTAGCGTACGAACCTTTGGCATGGAAGATCTGGTTCGGTTTTCAACGGGGCCTCATAGGGTTCGTATTCTACGTTAAGCTGTAGGTCAATGTCTCATGTAACCTCACTGTTGAAATAAACACTGAACTTAAAATACTTAACAAATACTCTCAAAATCGTATAATATACACTGCTGTGGAATGAATTTAAAATCTAAATATTTTAATAATATAGGTTAACTCTGATAATGACTCTCATGTTACTATTTTTTTTTAAATATTTCTTTAGGTCAAAAGAGAATTATTTTTTTATTGAATATGGAATATGTTTTTCATAATCTTAAACAAATCGTATTAAATTTAAAGAACATTCAACAATGCCACTAGGTAAAAAGTTCCTAGGCTTGGATACATTTCTAATTGCGATTTTTATACAAATTTAGAGGCGCGGAATTCAAAGAAACTATTTTAAAACATATCTGTCCATGGCGTCATGAGACGAATGACCCCAAAGTTTGGGTCTTTGAAGTACTGCTTATATCACGGGATCCCATAACATAAACGGTACTCCAAAAACTCTTATTTCAAGGTAATATTTCTCTTGATAGCAAGATAATTTCAAAAATAATTCCACTGGATTCAACATCCTCAAATTAGTAAAAAGCGCAGTTAGAAATGTATTCAAGCGTGAGTAAGTCTTACTTTTACCATTGGTATAAACGATACCTCAGAGCAACTTTGAAGCCATTTTTCTCGTGACCTCATGCACGAATATATTTTAAAATAGTTTTATTGGATCCAGTATTTTCAAAGTAGTAATTAGAAATTTAAAATAGTAATTAAAAGCGCAATTAGAAATTTATCCAAGCGTGAGCACTTTCACTATTGTCATAAGCGGTAGTTCAAAGACTCCAACTTCCAAGTTTTATTTTATTTTATTTTATTTATTTATTTATTTATTTATTTTTTTTGTTTGATACCGTGGTAAGTTCAAAATTTTGCGTTAAGCCTAATTCTACATTCCGGTACTTACGTATAACGTAGTTCATTAACTCGTTAAGCTTACCTAGAAAGAACTCGATAAATTTCTAATTGCCGAAGAGGCAAACGTCCACAAAATTGTAAATACTTACAATTTGGTGTCATCTCTAAAAGGTATACGATTTAGCTACACCGCACTGACGGTGGTCTCTATTTACATAAACAAATTTTGAATCAGAGTAATTTGTTTTTCTGTTTGAATCGAAGATAAAGGTAATTTTTAGAAATGGTTAAAAGTGTTTTAAGAATTGAAGCATATAGAAGTGTAAACTGGGCCAACCAGCGTTGGCTGTTGTTCGCTGGGTTGTAAACATGTTGGAAATATATCGAAGTTAATACTCTAAGAATAACCATAATTAACTGCAATTGATAAGATTTTAACAAACAACTTATTGCAATATATTGCAAATGAAGGTAGTCCATGCAAAGAACTTTGTTAAATAATTACAAGTTAGTAGGGGTTGCCAACTGGTAAAATTAGTAGTAGTATATTTTACTGGTTCATCGGTATTTTTGTCAAGCTCAAGAATATATATATCTGAAATAAACGTTTCAAATAAAGTAATTAGTCTTATATTTTTAAAGTTGAAAGTGGAAGAAGGTAATTTATTTAGTATTTGAAGTCTGATTAGTAATAACTATTGAATTTAGTAGAGGCTTAATTTCGTGCTTTTTAGTACCCTGTATAAAAATTGATATGTATTATTTAAGTTACAAGATTAGGCAGCGACTAACTTACTAATTTATATTATAGTAATCTGGAAGGAAGTAAATAATATCTTAGTAAAGTGTGAACGTGAAATAAAAGCAAGGATAGGAATGGCGAAAGAAATCTTTAGGAGAAGGAAAAGACTTTTTGTGAGACATTGAATAAAGAGTTGAGAAAAAGACTTACAAAATGCTTTGTGTGGAGTATTGTGCTGTATGGATCGAAACATGGATATTACACAAAAATGATTAAAAACGACAGGAAGCTTTCGAAATTTGGGTGGGAAGAAGAATGGAAAGAATTTATTGGGTCGAGCGGTAAACGAATGAGAGGGTCTTAGAATTGATGGACGAAAAGGGAACAATTTTAGATATTATTAAGAAGAGGAAGAGAAATTGGTTGGGACATTGGATAAGAAGGAACGTGCTAGAGGGTATGGTGGCAGGAATGAGAGCGAAAGGACGAAGGAGACTACAATTAATGGACGATATCAAAACAAAAATCGTACGTGAGGACGAAGAGGTTAGTGGAAGGCCGTGGAGCATGGAAGCTTCTCAGTTGCAGCAGAATATCTATGAGGATGACGAAAGTAAAGTGGAACATTGCTTTACGCCTAAGTAATCTATATGTTAAACAACAACAGAAAGAAGTTTGCTTTTTGCAATCTTTGTTATAAAATCCTATACTGTATCTGTATTTATGATATTTCATCATATAAGAAACCTAGCACATCACAAGTAAGCTTACTAATTTAAATTGAGAAAAAAGTTACATTACCTTCTTGTTATAGAATATATTCTATGATTAACTCTGCATTTACATTACAACGTTTACAGAGAGTTATGTTGTTTCCTTTCCTTATTAAAACAAGCTATTGTCACCACGTCAACTTCAGTTATAACGTAGTGTAATGCACTTAAGTTAGGGTAGAATACAGCCTTTTTATGTTTGGTCTCATTTCTTCTAATGTCCGTAGATAAGTGTTGTCACAAATAAGAAATAAAAAAAACACATGAAAAAGCTTTTATCTTCAATTTAGTAATAAAACACATTAGTAGTTAATAATAAGTTGACAAACTTCTATATAAAGGAAAAACAGAGAATAAAATTTGTTTTTGATGTTAACTTGTAGTTTGCTGAATTGATTTCAGTCATTGATCGCTGAACTGAGTAAGAATAAAAAAAGGGATTGAAATGCAAATTGTGTGATATTCACGCAAATGGTAAAAGAAATCAGGTAATATTGTTCCTTTAAGAAAGTGCTTCACAACATTCAACATCTTTTGCAATAAAGAAAATTGATTACACATACTATGATACATTGAAGGCATATTGTTGTGCACGTTATACTCCTGCCATTTATCAGAAAAGTTTAAGTTACTGTATTTTGATTAATGCCTTCTGGAGAATGCTGGCGTTAAGAAAGATATATACAAATGAGGGAAACTATTGAGGACTATAACTTACTGAATCTGCAATAAATTACTAAAATATGTGTACTATATAAGGTCGTCTGTGTTCAAGGTAAAGAAAATCTGAGCATTTACTTACTGTACTTTAAAAATACTGAAAATTATAGAGTACTAAGAAAACCCAAATGACAATCGCAGATTTGCAAATATTGAAAAATAACCGACACATATTCTTTATATTACATAAACATTTATATGATGATTAGGTTAAGTTAAAAAGCTGACGTAGGGTAATGGATTTCCTTTGCGTACAATTCATCCTGTTATTTGTTATCCTGACGAAGAATTTTCCAGGAGATGATGCACTCAGTGTGGCCTCTTTACAACTATGTTTACTTCCTTCTCCATTCTTGTGCTTCTTCTATTCGTTGATCATTAATGATTCCTCATTCCCTTCTCAGAATGTAACATATAAATATTCAGGTCGTCTAAAAACTATTAAGGCAACCAACATAAACAGTAATCAATCTTATCCTAGTGGTTATTACCATGTATGAATAATCAAACTTAACATATAATTTCCATTTACGACTGTTACGACTGCAATATGCTCCATATAACCAAATATCCATCATTCAAATATCTTACAAACATATACTATTAGTATCGAAAATATTTTAACTTTATTCATCTCAACAAAATTATCTAACTTGATAGGCATCTAAATATTATTGCTTTAGTATCCAATGCACAATACCAAATTACGTACACAATAGTAATATTATACACTATATTATTATATCTCCATTTTACACTCGCTCACAATTGATAAGTTTCATTTTGAGCAGTTTAATCCTAGTTACTAACTGAAGGATTCCGTGCATTTTCACTCGGTGCAAGTTCACAGGATGCTCATTATCAAGCAATTTCGCATGATTCTGTTTATCGGATTAGTCATTCTGCAGGTGTCGTGCAGTTTTATATAGTCCACCTGCCAATCATGTAATTCATCCTGAAACCGCTTTCACTATAGGGGGAGAGAAGACACAGACCAAACGTGAAGTAAGAACAGAAAAAGAGCAAACACAAGTTAAAACAAGTACTAACAATTGCAATTAGTACTAGAAAAGCTATGAAAAAGACAGAAAAATAGCAAACACAAATTGTAATGGTTAACAGGAAAGCCCTTGGCATACATCACGGTGCACCGACTCCTAGAAACATCTGCTTTAGATCTTTTATGCAACGTATACAAATTATTTCAATCTGAACGGTATATACCTACTAACAAATGCTTCCATTTGTTAACAGTGGTTAATGTTATGCGCTCCTACTTCTGCACCTTTTATACAGAATGCGTTCGAACTTGAGGTCTCACATAAAATACTAACGTCTCTTATGGATATTTTCAGGAAGTCCCTTTATATTCCATTCTAAGTCAAATCAATGAAACACGCATTTTATTATTTTAAATGAAAGGTCCAAACATTAAATTTCGTCCTAACTTGAAGAGGTTTCAATGTAGATATTGTAGTAATTGCAATACCACCCCTTTTTCTTTCCGCCCATTTTCTTCCCTTCTAGGTCAAATATCAAAAAATCCCGAAAACGTGCCTATTTATTTTAAATGATAAGACTATATTGAAAATTTCGAGTGTACGACCATCAGATTTTCGGAGCTATAGCCATTTAAGTATAGACCCTAATAATTGCCACCCGTATTTCCCCCTTGCTTGTCGAATTTCCGAAATTCCTTACTTACTACCAGCTTACGTCACGTATTGTCGAAATTTGAAATTTCTGGTTTAAGAAGTTTGGCCAAGGAGTTGATTAGTCAGTCAACTGCTCAATTTAGACTTCTGTCTATCTATCTATCTATCTATCTATCTATCTATCTATCTATCTATCTATCTATCTATCTATCTATCTATCTATGTAATAGATGTAGATATAGGAAAGTTCCCTTGTTCGGGCGAGTTCGACATATTCTTTGTATACACCAAAAACGAATCACTGATGTGAGAAAATAATGATTGAAAGAATCTCATTTCATTAGCATTTATGACACATGTTCATGTTAATCAAAAAGTCGCCTAGTAACTTGATGCTACAGAAAACCAAAGCTAATGTCATCAGTCCATTTAAGAACACTAGTTTGTTAAGTTGGACCACTTGAAGAAGGAGACACAAGAAGAACGGAGAGGTGGTCGCCAATTTAAAACTGAAAGAGGACTCAGTTTTTGGTTTATAAATTCAAGAAACGAAGCGTGTTGATTGCTAAATTTAATATTTTATTTGTATTTCTTTTTATGGTTATTCAATAATTATCGAAATATAATAAAGAAGTTTAAATAGGTACAGAAGATTCTTTATATTCCCGTTCTATTACGTGAGAATCGAGTTTGAACTGTTCATGGTAAGAGACATGTTTACTCATACAACACTGACCTGAATCCAGATAAAGGCACCAGTTGGAGTTACCCTGACCCAGCCCAGATGGCGAGAAATGTTAAATTGATTGTCTTATTCATTTCTGATTATTAAATAATTTTCATCCATTTACGGAGTCTTATACAGTGAAACAAAGACGTGTTTGAGTTAGCCAGGAAAAAAATGCAGGTGATAAGCATATCTTCCATAAATCGGAGTTCTTGAAGTTTTGGACAAAACTGTTATTATCCCCAATTCCACCCCACTGCTTCGGCTTGCCTTATAGATCCGATTCGAATTAATCAGAGATTAATAACCTTCATGAAATAGGTCATGGATCATATGTAAGCATATTTCCAATTAAAACATACACATAACAAAGGTTATTAATTTGGACTAAACTTTAGAGTTCGCTACTTAAGACTAGAATTACCACTCATTCAATCACACATTCGTACCATATTTGACAATATATTAATATAGGTAAATCGCTTAAACAGTGCGTTGGAAAGGAAACTATTACCTAATTACAGTTTCATAGCATTTATTACATCTACTGATAATACGAACACAAGAAAAAGATATTAGTTACACACACACACACACACACACATATATATATATATATTACTATACATAAGACTTTAAAACATATCAATCAATATTTAATTGTAGAATTCAACACAGGTTACTACAAAACCGAAAATTCGTGACAACAGATCTAATCTCTTTCGTTGTAGTAGAAAAACAAAAAGGTAGAGAAGATTTCACTATATGAGTCTATTTTCTCGTCGTCTTGCATAATGTTATTTGTTCAGTGTGTTCATATTTCACTCGTTAGGTGTCCATGCACGCTGTATCCCTTTTTCAATATACACATACTGTGATACTTATTTATTTCAAATTAACACATATTAGGTTTGCATAGTTATTAGACTATAATTTATTGGCCTTCAAAACCACTTAAGTTTTACTATCAAGTTCTGAATCTTTGTTCTCATCATTTAAATGCGTGTATAATCAAAATCGAGATCTCTTGAAGATTTCAAAATCAGAATTACACTAATATAACTGAAAACACGATAAGTTAGTAGGATTATTCATTATGAAAGATGCCCTGAGTGGGCTTGTCTAAGAAACTTGAAACTATATTGCGAACATTGCTTATCATTGTTACGAAGCGATGGCGGTCACTTAGATGAATGACACTATTCGATTTTGGAAATTCATTAGTAGCGGGAAGGGCATAAAGATATATCGAAGAATTCTGATTTCACAATGTTTATGGATACATTAGCTGTTAACCATGAGTCACGAAAACCTGCCTCTTTACTACATTCAACATGCAATTAGTAAGGTGATACTAAGTGTTAGACACATATCTATATAGGTCGAATTACATCACAAGGACAACATTTAAGTACAAGGCTCTATACTGTACATTTAAATTTTATATCCGTTGAATTTATGCAAACTATAGCAACGAACGTGTCGATTATATCGCAACCGATCGGGGAAAGCAATGAAACACTTCATTTACATCAAAACGACGTATCCCAACATCATACTATACTGTTCAGAATAAAACGTACATCTATTACATATTTATATTTTAAAATACATATATTTAATCATCTTCTACAATTCACAGTTAACTACTCCGTTCACTATAATCTAAAAGTTGCGTAAATATATCACACACAACAAAAGAAACTCGTCAAATCAGGTGAGTAACCGCACGAAACTAAGAAAAAAAGTTTACAACTTACTTAATCCTCAGTGATGTGAAAATCGTAGATATTAAGAGTAGCAGGCAGGAATGACCACGAAATATTATACACTGTGCAAAATAATAATAGATAGTTCAAATTGATTTATAGTATTGAAAATTTTACAGTTTACAATACATAATGACAAATTTAAAAGAATTTAGCAATAAATTCATGGGCCCACGCAAACATAATCAGAAAAGATTCGTTTCTAGTGTGGTATTGGAACAAAATTGAGCTCAATGACCGCGACGGTTGTGGAGTTCGAATTGTTTCTTATTGATATGACTAAGGTTAAACAATGTGTAAAATATTTCAATGTTATTTCAATGTGGAGAAAATGAACGCAATTAAATCTTCCACCGGAAAATCATTCACGACTACGGCGGGTCAAAACTAACGATAGTAAATTGTCCCCCCGCATATAACAGAGGTATATAACCCTACAAATTATAACTCACAACATCTCGTGCAAACCGAAACGAATATCCAGATATCTCTAAGTTTGAATCATTTATACTAAGTGTTTATATAAATTGTCAAGTTAAACAGGGGGGCAGGTTTCGAAAAGTAATAAAAGATCTTATGAAAGAAGATAACAGGGTAGACAACAGAAAGAAGAAAAAAGTATACAGAGGAAGGTAGAGCAAAAGAAGTAGTCGGAATAAAAAATGCGACAATCGTCGACTTCAAAGCCAAACATGTATCTTAATACGCCGAAACAGGTGTCCTATAAATATACACGGCCAACTGGGGAAACACTTGGTGCGAAGAAGCAAGTGGCGGCTCAGTGGTAGAGCGTTCACCTCTGGTGCACGGGGTCCCGGGTTCAAACCCTACTCCCACCAAGTGAACTTTGTGGTGGACAAACACCGCATGCGTGGGTTTCCTCAGGGTTCTCCCGTTTCCTCCCACTTTCTTCATTCCACCATTTCATTTATTTCTAATAACCACCGTCTCCTTTAGCCTAACCGGCATAACCGTGGGACGTAAAAGTCAAAGATTTCATTTTTCATTTTACTTTTCTATATATGTTTCTCTATAGTTGTTCGAAAAAACTTGTAAGGCTTTTGATTGGCATCTAGTTTTCGTGTACGTAGTGTAGTGTAGTTTTTGAACCATTTTGTTTCTGTAATCTTTTGCTGTGCCAGATTTGAGCATTTCGTTGTATTGGCACAGACCTTTTCGAAAGATAAAAAATAAATTTTAAGTTTAACATCTCACGATTATAGTCTTTAAGTAAAGGAAATGGATGATTTATGGAAGTGAATGACTGTGAAATTATATTTTTGTACTCTCCCACTGGGAATCAAAGTCAGGCCATACCAGCTGAAAGAACAGAGAAAGTTACAGAACAATGCAATTTCTTTGATTATAAAAGGAATCTAAAACATCTATCAGCGATAGTTTGCGAGAAATCACAAAGAATGTGACTATTTTGGTGGTGAAAAACCTGAATTTTAGTCCGGAACGTACAACGTGTGGTAAGCAAGATAGAAAAACTCAACGGCGTTTGTATTCGCCTAAAAAAGAATACTAAAAAGGGGATGCAGCGCGACATTGTTATGAAAAAAAATTTCTTAAATTTTTGGGCGATTTACTCGATATCGCACATACGGATGCACTGGAAATGATAAAAAAAAATAAAGATCATAGGGCGTATCCTTTGGACTAAAGCGACTACTTGGCTAATATTGACATGAATTTCACGGCAAAAGAACGCCGAACAGGAAAAAAATGGGATAATATGCTAAGAATTCAATGTGAGAGCGGAAGTCAGAAAATCATTCTGTTAAGTCTGATGGATTCGTCCGACAATTGTGATGGATTCCTCCAACTCTGTACTTGCTTTTAATGAATCCATTTATCATAGTTTTCTACCTAGAAGTGTAACTCAAAATTCATCTGACCAAGTAATAAATATTAACGGAGCTGTAACCTCAGAAGTAATAATATCGATACTAGCTGCCACTCTAGGAGCAATTTCAGCCAGAAAGGTCTTTGATTGTATGAGATGTAAGCGCTCATTCTGTACAAGTTTCTTTGCAGATAATGCTTTAACTGCTATGTTTTATTGTATGTACCTTTCATTTATAATATATTGTTTGTATTTAATAGTGGGATCCATCATGGATGATGATTCAATGCACATCGTTGAAGAACGAATTGTAAAGAGCACCGGAGTTCATGAGCGACTCCACAGAGGCAAAGCAATGACAAATATCCATAGAAATTTTGCTGCAAGGTTTAAGAAGCCTCCCCCTTCGAAACAAACAATACTGTAACGAGAAAAGTGTTGAAAAAAGAGGTTGCTGTGCTGTGGAAAATGTATGTCACACCCAAGACTACTCTATATAGAGCAGTCTTGTGTCAGACCACATCTGGAACCTAATAATTCTTTGTTATAAAAATGATGGCGTATACAAACACTCTGGAATAAGATGTCCTCTATAGCATCCTCAGATAACATTATACCTTTTGTTATTATTATATTGTGTTTTCTACAGTTCCATCAACACCCATATTTCTAACATGCATAGGTGGTAATGAGAATTTCGGCTCACCTTATATATTAAGAATACACTCTTAAGTAGTAGATTGCATCAATACTTGTTCTAACGATGACGAAATACTCCTAACAGAGACCGACATAGTCCTAAAAGTGACACACATATACGAGGGTAAATAAAAAATTATCCGAAATTTTGACATAACTGTTCTTATATTGTTCATACTGACCTCTATCCTCGTTTATTTTACAAATTCCGACCACAAAAACTGGACCACTACTCGTTGTTCTTCTTTGGTGCAAACTTCTAATGGAGCGGCAGTGATATATCTCCATCAAAAGGAAAACAAATGGAAAAATTAGAATCAAACTTTCGTAGCATGACCACAACAACATAACAATAAAATAAACAAGGACAAAGATCAGTATGAACAATGTAAGAAGATAACTTTTGACTTACCCTCGTACTTACCATTTTCACATATACTCATAACAATGACACATATCCCACTTGTAACAGTGCAATAAAAGATTATTCTGAATAATATCTCGAAGTTATAATATGGAGTATCATGTGCAATCATTATTCCATTTTAAATCAATGTGTCACTACTAGTGTTGTCCACGAGGCTAGAAGAGACGAGAAATAAGTTTTCTAGTCTCTTCTATTAATTTTTTTTAAAACTCTCGTATCGTCACCATTCTCCAATAATTCCTCTTCATCTCCTCGATTGTCGAAAAACTAATCTCGTCTTTTAAACTTTATTTTTCAAAATTTGTGGCCTAATGTTTTTCTGAATTTAATCTGGAAGTTGTCAAAATCCTTCTACTTTAGAAGAGGTTAAGTGAAGGGTGTGAAATAACAACATGAAGCAACATTTGTTATTGGTATATATTCTGTAATGACTTGCGTATCTTTAAATGTTGATAAATACTCTTCATTGAGTTCATATGATTACTTTATTATTAATGGATTTTATATTATGAATCATGCGACACTAAAACACTGTTTGAGAAATAAGACTTGGTTGGACTAGTTCAATAGATTCTAGAAATCTCTTCTTGTCTGCATTGGCGACGCGAAAATGAGACTAGAAGTACAGTTTTAATTTCGAAATGAAACGAGAAAATTGTCATTTCGTGGGCAACATCAGGCACAACATCGATTCAAACTAACATAGACATACTGCGGCAGAGGCAATGCAGTACCTGAATGCACAGTGTTACCAGGGTGCAAAATCATAACGGTCGAAATGCATGGGACACACAAGTATGTAAAAAAATCCTCTTTGCACTTGAATGTTTCAAGATAGAAAGTTTACATATTTAATCATTCAAATTAAAGATACCACTAGTTCATCTATTAATGACTGTGAAATACGTTAATTATATGTGAATTACTACAATTATTTTCAAACTTCTCACAATAGTGTTATTTTATTCACACCCATTATGATTTTTAATGGTAGGAATTCCCTTCAAAAAATATTGTAATGTTAATTGGTAGAATCAATAACACTTCGAGATTTAACCTTTTAACAAATGTATTTATACAAATATATCGAAACTTCTTCATAAGTACAAAAAGAATAAATGAGTGTCTATCCTTATTACAAGTAAAAGTGAAGAGAGGAAATACTTTTGAACGGGAACTCCTTAGCTCGTGGCAGCCTCCATAGCATCTGTAGCAACTATAAGTTATGGTATACTGCAAACCTCCTTAGGTCATTGCAGCCTCCAGAGATTTAGGTTGTAATTAAGAATCTCATTAGCTCATGGCATCCTGCAAGGATTTAGGTAAGGTAACACTCTTTCGTTCAGGGTAACCTTAGCAGCGTGTGTTGTGGGTTATGCGATCAGTAGTCAACTGATAATTTGGACATTTCCTGGTCTTCTTTCTTAGGTGGTTTGTGGGTGGTTCGTTTCTCCTCGAGATCCGTCGTGCTAGCTTCGTGTCTTACTGTTTACTTCATGTGTTGTTTGCTTGAATTGATGGCTATAAATAATAGCACGTGTTTTATAGATATAACTTGTGCTCGATGAAATAATATGCACTAAAGAGTGCTGATCCTCATAATATCAAGTATGGGGAAGAATGTCTCCATCTCCTCTAGGGTTTCGCACACTGAGTATTACGAAACACGTTATCCTGTTCTCATTTTTATTCACATAAACATTCAAGCTAAATACAGCATGTGCAAATATTTTACCTATAATAACAATTGTTAAAGCACAAGTTACATCATTAACGTATACCATTAACATCACAAACGTATTGATTACAAGAAACAACTAATTCTCTTCATTAATCATTCATAATTATTTAAGTTCTTCCATACTAAATAACTTATCAGATATACAAAGAGCAAGTAAGTAACTAGCCGATTTTTATTTCTAGCATCGTTCATTAAAAATCTCTTTATTACATTCTAACATTGTACTTCCTTCATACGCTTACGTCATGAGTTCTCAACTTTATAATGCTATTTCCAATTCTATTTAAAGCTAATTCAATTGCAAACATAATAAGTGCAGCAGATGAACCAATCACGAGAATTAAGAAAATAGCTTCTAAGTGCTCTAAGGAGATAGCTACATGTTCTTTATCACAAGGATTCTCACACTCAGAGTCATCCTCACTACCTCGTACGACATCCAAGTACCATTTATTGATAAGCCCGGACTCTTTCATTCTTCTTATAAGGGTGCTAAAGAGTGGTTCAAAAGGGGACCCATTGGGCAATGCGAGGGCCACGGGACGTATAGTTATATCTTCCTTTAAAATATGAAACTCAGGATCACAACTTAAACAAGTTCGCGCCTTGTAATTGAAGTATTCTAAAACTTCTTTCGGACCTAAAACGGCTATTTCCTTTTGTTGCATTGCATGATTCATTGCATCCTCGAAACTTGGTCTGATCTCATAGCGTTTATTCAATGTCCACAAGTTGGGATCTTGTTTATTTTCAAAGACATTTCGATAGCTGTGTAATCCTGCAACAGTGATTTTACTATTAGCAAGCTCCTTTACGGTGTTTATGTTAGGATAATATTGTGGAACTGTAAGACAGCCTACTATTTCACCCTGATAAAGAGACATTAACACTAAACTGAAGTATAACCAAACAAACAATGTTATTCTGACAACATTATTCTTTGGAAGTTTAATAGAATATTGGAAAAATGATGCAAATATGTCAAGAAATATTTGGGAGAAGGTTTGATTTCTTTGGTCAACAAACAATACCACCTGAAAGAGTTTTATGCTGATGACAATAATCACAAATGTAGTTACTGTGGAATACCATATCTCCGGCTGTAAAAGAAGAACCATTGTCATCATTGGAGGTATTTTTTCACTATTAGGTACTAATATTGACATTGTATAAAGAGACACTGGTTCTGTACATTGGACGACACCATATCTATCAGGACGGATGCTGAAAACTACCTCCGCAAAATCAACTTTTTTACTTACGAGTGTTCCAACCATGTCTGACCATGTTCCATTTCGAAATTTCTTCCCGTATTTGAATGGTCCATGGGTAATAATGTTTTTAGTTGTAAAATTTATATACTTTCTCAGAGCATGAAAAACATAAATATAATATCCATGATATATATACTTATCACCTTTCCTATACTTTGTGAACATAGGAGGAGCTTTTAGTTCAACGCTAGTTGTACGCAGAGTATAACCATTAAAGTTTTGTGTTTTAGGTGGACAATTGTCATTACGAAATGAACCCAGAAATTCATTTGAATTTGTCATCGTCACTTTATGATTGTATGTTATTTTTAAGAACGGATTATGACAATAAAAGACAACATTTCTATTGTTAGTTGTGCTGGAATTATCATTTTCATAGTGTACCAGTATGACATTCATAATTCTTTCGTCCCAGAATTTCCGTAAAAGAAATCCTGTATCTAGACTTTCTGCAGGTGAAACAATAATAAAATTAGCTCTACTATTCCAAAAGTAAGTATCGTCACTACCAATTAGCTCTTCTGTAATTTGCCCACTTTCTATGAAATTAAAAATCAAATCGTGATTTGATGGTATATGTTGTTGTTTAATAGATGTTAGATACTGCCTTGCTTCTATGTTAATAATTAAGATAGGTACCTGAATTCTTTGAATCATGTTATGCACTAACCGAGTAGGATATTGTGCGTTGGATTTAAATATTAAAACAACAACTTTAAGGTCTGGATGGAATGTAGAACAGACCTTCGTCAAAAATTGCGCCATCTCGTAATCAATTAATTTAAAAGTATTATCCGACACTATTAATTCTGTTTTTGCAGTGTTTGTCAACCATGCGTGCATCACCAATTTCAGAAGAAATAATCTGCAAATCTTTAGTACTCTCATAATTAAAGCAAGAAATATGATATTTTCTTCAAGATAATTCAACTTGTTTGTCACTGTTTTAATTCTGAAAATAGAAAATAGATGACATATTTCATTTAACACAAATATCAGAAGAAATAAAAGTCTACTAAAAGTATTTATACTAGAATAAAAGTTATAAATAAGTGTATTCATATACAGATCCTTCTCCATTATTTAATGGAATCACCTGCAGTTGCAATTACGTCAGATATCTGGGTTGGCAACTGCAGCGCCGGGCTGTTGGTCTCAAGGCAAACACCGTACTACATAAGGGGCAATAGAATGAAAATGTTCGGTGAACTAAGTAGATGGGGATAGTATAATATGGCCGAAGTTCCTAATTTCCAAAGAGGACAAATTGTTCGCGCTCTGTTTTGTGGTTCGGGTACAGCGACGCAACAAGGCTAGTAGTAAACCCCGAGCAAAATCTCATCTTAGAGCCTCCCCCCTCCGACCAACCAAACCAAAATGCTCTCTGACTACACCTGATATTAGTATCACACAGTAATTCTACTATTCTATTTTTCTTCAAGTAGTAAAAATTGATTTCAAAATGGAGTACATCATTTAATTTTTAGTACAAGATAAAACACCAAACTAATTAGTATTTAATTGCCAAATAATCTGAGAGTAGCATGCTTGACATATTCTTATAGTCTTACCATAATAACTGCAACCCATAATGTTTATGGAATTATATCGGTATGTGCATATGTGTAGAATGAATCAATAGGATGTTGCTTTAGAACAAAATTTTTAATCATGATAAACAGTCAAGCTGTTGACTCGAGTATTATACTCGGTCATTTTCCAAATCTCTTAAATCGATGTTAATTGCTAGCACAAAAAGCTGGTTCTAAAATTTAACTTGGCGGTCTCTTTTAACTGCAAAGGTTTTTTACAATGTTCTCAAAACTGAGTTTTGAAGCTAACTTATGCTCTATGGATATGATCCTAAAGTTGGTGAGTCGTTGTTGTCCTGTTAAGTTTCTGAAGTAATTTCTTTATGATCTTTAGTTTGTTAAAATTCCTTTCCTTGCCACAGTGATAATAAATATTTGCCTAGCTTTGTGCCCTTCTCCAATCCAGCGCCCGGGCACTAACCCCGTTACGCCACTGTTCGGGCGTCACGAAAGAGGCCAATATCTTGGACGAGTCACGAGGAACGCCTGCTGATAGCCTACAAAATTCACTGCAAATCACATCGGCGAAGAGAAACAGTGATTGGAAGAAAACCACCAGTTATAGGTTCCGACAGGCATTAAAGAGGATTGTCACTTTTAACTGCCATGCGTCTGGTTTGTAAGTGATGGAGGAACTCAAGTGGCATATCCCTCAGCCTATGGCAACATTATGTTCTGTGAATTTCATAACATAGGCGTGCAGGGTCGCTTTGTATGAGTGAAATCTCTGATAAGGGACCATATATCATTATAACGATGCTAGTGGTAAACATCTAACATGAACTACTGATGACTGGAAACATTTGATATGGTTGAATGTATCGTCATTTACTTTATTTCAAAACCAGGCCGTGTTTATGTATGACTGACGCCTAAAGAAGTGTATGGTTCAGTTTGTCCCAACAAAACCATGAAACATAAGGGTCGCAATATCCAAGTTTTCAGTGGATCTGTATTAACGTTTACCATCAATGTCAGTCACGTCAGTGTTTACCAGCCATGCCAGTCACTTCAATGCCATTTTAGAGGACCATGTGGTTCCTCTGCCCCAGACGTTGTTTTCGGACAACTACCCCATATTCCAGGATGCTAATGCGCCCATTCACATAGTTGGAGCTGTTGTGGCGTGGTTTGAGCAACATCGGGATAAAGTTAATCAACTCCGCTTTCCCGCTCAGTCCCCGGATCTGAACATAACTGAATTAGTGGTCCGTTTCGAAGACATAAATCCGGCTCAGATTTCCGTTCCCATTCTCTCACACGAAACTGAGTGATGCACCTGTCGCAGGAACGTTTTAATATTCTACTTGTTACCATTCGAACCTCTGATTCCATTTCCCATCACATCAGAGTTGTACTGAAGGAGAAAGGTGCTCCAACGACTTATTAACCTGGTATAATGCATTTTTCAGGTATTTGCATTTAATCGATATACAAATTAACATATTGCTATATGTTGAAATTATATCCACACGAATACTAGAAGAAGCGATTGAAAAATTTTCTGCCTAACACAGAAGAAATTAAGCTAGAAAAGTTCCATGTTTGATAATAGTACAACCTTCGTTAGTAACATAACAAATTCATGGTTCTAAGAAATTTCTTTATCCTTCGACAGATTCTTGAAGTGAGTCATACGTCAAAGGTTGGGGAAAAATCAAACACTGGACTATCATAAATTATCTGGAGTTGAAAGCAATATATGTGTCCTATATCCACAAGATATGGTGAATATTTTAAATGAATTTGAACCTTTGAATGTTATCACCGAAATATAGGTGTAAGAATGCAAGCATGACATGAAGAGTGTTGAAGATGAACCGAGTTCAGAATGAGTGTTAAAGATGAACCGAAACCTACCTTAAGACCGATGTCTCAAGAGTCACAGACCTATCATCAAGGTAAACATTGCCCTCGTTCCTGATGTTAATATGGGAACTATCAACTCGTGATATAGTAGCTACACGAAAACTATGATAAACTTGAGAGAAGACAGGGGGCTGCATTACAATTGTAAATTGTAGGTCCCTCTAGTCTCCTATTAATAATACATTTCTCCTTAACCCCCATTTCCCACTCGAAAACTTTGGTGTTGGCACCTCAACCGATCTGATTGTATTTAAGGTTTACTAATGGCGTGATATTTTCTCAACTAAAATTGAAACCAGTAGTTGTAATAAATATAAGACGCCGTAACGGGACACTTAATTGATTGCATAAAATTATTGCTTGCTGTTTATTACCGTTTACACTCTAAAGCGCTCACCGGAAGTTGTTGATTTCTGCCACTTCCACTTTAAATAAAGAGTTAAGAAAGATGATAATATCTACTATTAAAACCTAAACCGATTAAGAAACAGCATCTCGCTATCTCTTTTCGTTTTCGTTATACGTAGGTCAATATTGAAACCGGTAGGTGTAGTGGGTTTATGTTACTTCCGGTTCCAATAAAGAGGTAAGAATGGAGTTGAAATATGTTCCTGAAACCTTTAATTGATTACAGGGAATCACTTGTCGCTATTTATTTCCTACCATTTTTATTTATGTTGCAAATGCCCGTTTGGTATATATGAAGTTTACAACGTTAAAACCGGAAATGATTTGTTTGTACTATTCTCGATGGATGGATCACCATTATCAGTTAACTTGATCCCTAACTTTCAATCCTTTACACTGTGGCCAAAATTGATGGTAATCCATCCAGCAATTCTTGAATTTTGTGTCTCGCGGACGGTTTGAATAAATATACAAATCTCTAGACCAAACTGTTTAAAAATGTTCTTTGTCTAAAACAGGGGCCTTCAAACCACGGCCCCGCGAGCACTACTTGTATATTTCGACTAGCCAAACATAATTGACGTTTTGTATAATTTCTGTCGCTCCCCATATGATGGCGCTGGTGCTACAGTATGTTAGTATTATTAGCTAGCGAAGAAGTCAGAAAGAACACACACAAACACTTGGGTTAGGTAAGGTTAGTAGAGTGGCTAGGTTAAGTTAGTAGGATAGGATAGGTTAGCAGAGTAGGTTTGACGAGAGTAGGTTACACGCAAAAAAGAAAACTTACTAGTAAACAAGAAAAAGGTGGACAGTAACCAAGTTAGTTTGTCAGTATAGGGACAACAAAGTCGTGTGTCCCAGCAGCCAAGCAAAAAGGTTAACGAGAGAAGGTGATGGCAACCTTGCGTTACAGGTTAATATTGCTAGGGTACAGTGTAATAACTCACAGTAGTACGCAAACCGATCACGTAGTTACTACTACCGATCACAGTCTGTAGTAACCTAGTTGCCATGTTAGAACAACCCATTGCTCGGTTAACGAAACAGGATAAGTCAACTTTCTTACCGCGTATTATGATTAGTATAACATATTAAATTAATTAGAATAATTGGTATTATCCCTTCAATCACACCTTTGATGATGTAAGAACAACCAAAAATGCAATATAAAAATAGTAACAACTACCTACGTTTATTGTTCATTTGTACCTATGGAATTTTAAAACAAGTATTTTATTCCCATCCGGAGATGGGCGGGCCGTAGAAGGCAACACCTTCTCGGTGGCCAGAGATTTTGGAATTGTATAGAGCGTTGAATTTTTAGAATGATTACAGGTTATATGATACTATGGGCCGAAGAAGGAACTATATGCAGTCTGTATTAAGGCACTCAGTTAAGTACAATATATATGTGGATGGTGGTGGTAAATGCGGCGGTCTGGATTATATTGGCCTATGGCTTCGGTGCGTTCGTATATAGCTAAGAGATGATCCAGTGGTGGGTAGTCATAGCGAAGTATAGCCGGAACTTGATCAAGTAGCTCGTGAATAATTGGGTGTGCGAAATCGATTCGTTTTTGGATATACCGTTGGCGTAGATGGTATAAGTGTGCAAAGTGTTGGAAATTGCACACGACGATAGATTTCAGCTGTTGGAGTATCGAGAGGAAGAGGAAAGGCCAGGTAGGGCGTGTCGTTCTCGGATTTTGAGGCGCTCATAGAAAGTTGATGCTGCTGATAATCAGGCGAGATGACCGTATTTAATTGCTGGGCGTACAAAGGCTTTATAGATAAGTAGAAGTTTTGTATTGAGACCGCACGTAGTGCCTTTCAGATTGCGTAATAAGTTCAAAGGCGGCGGATATTAGTTTTCAGTTGTTGTAGATGAGGCTTCCAGGTTAAATGTTTGTCAAAGTTTACGCCCAGGTATTTGAGATTGTTTTGAAGTGGTATTGTAGAGTCCAAGAGAGTTAAATGTAAGCGGTCTGCATTTCGACTAGTACAAGATTTATGGCGTTTGAACCCAAAGAGTCATTTGGGTCTTGTTCGGATTTAGCTTGAGTTTCCATTTCAGACACCATGACATGAGTGTGTCTAATGCTGATTGTAGGAGTAGATTGATGCGGTCAACAGAAGATCCCAACGCCAAGAAAGCGATATCATCTGCGAATTGTAGTACGTTTGAGGAGACTGAGGTTCAGGCATGTCGGCTACATAAAGAATATATAATAGAGGTGACAGAACTGATCATTGTGGCACACCAGCGCTGAGTTGAAAGGTGCTGGACTTAGTCATATTGATCTGAACGAAAGCCTGGCGTTGATAGAGAAAATTGGCAATTAGTCTTACATAAGAGTGAGGGAGTAGTTAGTTTATTAATCAAGCCCTCATGTCAAACAGTATCAAACGCTCGTTCAAAGTCAACAGAAATCAGAACAGAAGGCAGACGCTTATTAAAAGGGTTAACGAGTAGAAAGTTTAAGTAACTGGTCAGCTGTGCTATAGGAGGGACGGAATCCACCTTGAATAGTTGGTAGTTTGTTTTGAATTTGTAGGTTTGAATGCTTTTTAGTGTGTTTTGAATGCATTCTAGTGAATTACAAAACACGTTTGTAAGGCTTATAGGTCGGTAAGATGACACTGCTGTTGGATCTTTTCGAGATTTTAGAAAGATCACTATTTTGCTAGTTTCCATGATGTAGGAAAATAGCTTGTAGACAAAATAGTTGTGTACAAAGTGGCAAGTAAAACTAGAAACGCTATAGGCACACTAATACGTTGGCGATAAGTAATAGCGTCTGCTCTCGGAGCTGAGCTGTGTTGCGTCGACGTTGAAGAACAGCTTTAATGACATCTGAAGTGATTGGAGCAGTAACTTCGTTGTCTGAATCAAGCTGGTAGGCAAAATCAAGTTGAAACGATGGCTGTGTAAGAGAACCCTCATGTAAAATACGGGTATCTGTAGGACAAGTGATCAAGGGGGTGGTGTGTGCAGTGAAGATTCCTTCGAGGTTGTTGGCGAAAATAGTGGCCTTTTCTGCATCCGTCGTTGGTATTTGTCCATCGCCTACAATTTGATATAGCGGGCCCTGTTTTTCAAAAATTAAGTTAGGTGCTTACCTATTCCAAAATTTAGTTGAGTTCGTTTCTTGGCGTAAAGTATTACAAGAGATGCGCCAACTGTTTTCCTATTCCCTCGGCTGTATTCATAATTGCTAAAACCTTTCGTTCTTAAAATTGCAAATAACGACATTGCTACTTGTGCTTCTAGTAAAGCAGTGTTACCAGTAAACAAGTTCTGGAGGGTTGAATTTACCTTGTGTGAAAAATCGGTTGATAACAACAGAGTGTTTTACATTAAATTAACTTTCTTGAATTGGTTACCTTCTTCTAACCTACTTTATAGGTTAATAACAACCAAACACTCTATCGTTTCTACGCATTTTTCAGTAACCTTTTTCGATTGATTACCAATAACCTCTCAAATTAACCTTTTTTGTCTGAGAAGGGTTGTTGCAAATTATTAACTAGTTCTACCAGCCAAATTGTCTATTAACCTCCTCTTTGTTACCGTTTATTTTTCTCAGTGTAGGTGAAACTAATATAGAGGTTAGGTTTGTATGATAAGTTAGGTTAAGTTAGTACGGAACAGTAGTTTAGGTACTTAGGTTAATATAGTATACTAAGTTAGGTTAGGTACGTTGGCAAGGTTAGGTTAATAGAGTAGAGTAGGTTATGTTAGAGTAGGTAGGGTATGCTAGGTACGTCTTCGAAATGGGCCACTGATTTAATCATGTTCAGGCCAGCGGATTGGACAGGAAAGGGCAGTTATTCAACTTCATCTCAATGTTCCTCAAAGTACGCCACAATGACTCTAGCTTTGTGAATGGGCGCATTAGCATCCTGGAATATGGCTTCGTTGTTCTTAAATAATGTCTGGACCAAAGAATTCACATGTCCCATAAAATGACATTGACGTGACTGGCATAGTTGGTAAACGTTAATACAGGACCCACTGAGGAGTAGAATATTCTGGTCCACAGCATCCTAGAGCTACGGTCATGTCTCATGGTTCGATTGGAATACACTTCATCATACACTTCTTTAGGTGTCAGCCACACACAGACACGGCCTGTGATTTGAAACAAACCATTATCCATCTAACCATACCAATGTTTGCAGTCATCACGTATTCATGTTAGACGTTGGCGACACCGTTTCCTCTTTAGTGACGCCTGCACCACATAGCAGAGCGCCAACATGAAACTGACGTGCACTCCTTCTAGCTCGGGCTACCAGCAGATCCTCGTATATATGTTTAAGTGCCAGTATTACAGAAATAAATCCAACGCAAAGTTATATGTGGCAGTCAAGGAAAACATAAATTAACTTTGAAATTACACCCACTTGCCCACAACAAGTACCAGGCGCATAACACGTCGGCTTGAGGTCGGATCTAGGCTCGCCCTGCAGAAGCCTTCACACGACATTTGTACACTGTTGTATGGTACGGTGAATTGGTAAGTGCTGTTTTTCTTTGCTACTCCTTATCCCCAATTTACTCAAAAACTAGACGTTTCGCGATATATGTTCATATGAACTTTTTTCATGTACTAGGAACGTACAATCACCTACCACAGTATTTGCATTTACCTCCCGTTGCACCTTGCATAATGGTATACTTAAAGCACACCTATTTGCCTAAGATCAAGAATATGTGGTTCTCGCATTTCCCCATTTCCCCATTTTCGGTACAAGAATCAAGACGATATAAGAAATCTGTCATATCATTCTCAATACCTGAGGCTTATATTTCGTATGCTTGTTATCCTCAACTGGGCTCATACTCGCTAAGGGTTTCTGTTTACATTCCTCAAAAGAGCTCACAGTCTCTCGTGTTTGTGCTAATTAACCATTGGGATTCACATTTGGGTTTTAACTCGCTATCCACTCATAGAACTCATATTCACATGATCTCGAAACCGATTGAATTAAAGCCAGGCTAGTGCGTTCGGCAATCTCTGCTATATAATTTCAATCAATTTATATTCCGTTACTGTGTGTTTCTTTAGATAAACGTGCAATATATTTTCCAGAACAACGCATTGGACTTTTATTAATGAAACAAACTTACATGCAACTCAAATCTCAGCGAATGTTTCAACTCCCAGTTTAAGAATTCTAGAAGCCTTCCTATTTGTTCATCTATCGCGTTTTGAAATTGAACTAGCGCCTACTATAGTGCGTAATTTATTCTACTCAATAAGAAATAAATAATAATTAATATATTATTATACCTTTTTAAAATATACTATATGCTGAATTCAATGGTCCTTTGCTCCTACGTTTTTGTTATTACTGCGGCAAGAAAGTGAAATGACTCCTAACATGGCTGCAACATAATTTAACTTACTTAGGTTGGTGCAAATCATACTGCTTTCGTACTTTCTTTTGATTTTTCCTAATGGTCAGTTAAGAGCCTTCTCATAAACAACAAATGGAAAAGCGTTTTTGAAAGGTTTCAGCCTCAATTTCCTCATATGGCGCATTTGTTGTTAATAATAGCTTAAGTAACAGTATGTGGAAAGCAAGTGACAGATAGAATAAATTTGTTCCCCAATAAAGGTTATCCATGTTCCATTGAATACAGTTTTTTTAAATAAAGAAAAATATTAAAATGCAGATTGTATTATTTCCCGCTTTCACGCTGATCAATATTTCTCTAATGCGTTTTTTATAACTACAATCACATATGCCCCTACGTCCTTAAAATAACGACTATAGAATGTTGCAAGAATACAAGAAGCATAGAGCATCGAGCCATATTAATGGACAAGTTTAGACTATAATTTGTAGGAATAGAGATTGAAAAGTAACACATTTCTTTTAGAATCTATACCCAACCAAATTGAAATCTGTACATATAAAAAGCGCAATAAAATTGCTTGTTTTACTTACAGTTTATGTTTTGATTATAAACAAAATAGACATTTTTAAGGATATTTCGTCCGCTACGGCATTAGTTTAAGTGTACATTGATAGTTTCGTGAGACCGTTACTACTGTGTATGGCCAGAGATGGCGTGGATCAATGGAAACTTGACTCATTACCCATTTACCTACCATCCACCGTAACCTACTCTGGCCCACAACCCACCATGATTCACTCTGACCTACTTCGGTCCACCACCTACCATGACCCACTCTGACACACCGCGACCCACCACCACCAAAACCCATCGTCATTAACTCTGACCCATGATCTACGCCCTCCTCTGAACTGAATAAAGAGTTTATACCGTACTTGTAATAGAACAAGGCTGTAAAATTATCACTAATCGGAGTTTCAATTTCTACGGTTAATCGCTGAAACACTACTCTGTTACAATGCCGTTGGATCTGACCTTCACGATATAAGCCGATAGTGTTTGTCGTGGTCCATATTACGATGAATTTTAATTTAATTATCATATATAATTATTTCGTTGTTGAATTACAGATACTTTTCAGTGGAAAATGGAAAGAAATTTGAAAGTCTTAAATCAAAGTAGAGTAGACCAACTAAGATTACAACTACAATTTAAAATATCCAAAAGTGACTTTTTTGACTTACATAAACTCCTCTCAGGCAAGTAAATAGAAACAAATGAAAAAGGAATTAAAATAGAGGCCTTGAAAGTAAAACGTAGACAAATTCACCAGCGATGAGAAGATGCTGTCTACAATGCACTCAGCAGAATGGGTCGGTGGGTCAGTGGGTGATATCATGTTGTTCCGAGACCAATTGACAAATCTTGACCCATTTGACCCACGACTCACTGACGTACTCCGTCTCTGAGCATGGCTAACAACAGATTGGGGCTCTCTGGGACAATCTTTGACTTGAAATATTCATTTCAGCAATGTCCTTAGAATCAGAAATTCTGTTGGACCCACCAGGCTTGTGTGACTGTTCTCTATTCAGTTGGTTGCCAACTGACAGTTAACGTTTCGCACTTGATCAGAAATTCGAAAACGTATGTCTTTGTATGCCTATGTTTTTCCTTGAGTGTTGTCGAAAAACTGTCGAACGTTAAGAACGGCGTCGACCGAAAAAGTGGGATATACCACCAGAGTGAAACTGCCATATAAATTTAAGGCTTTTAGTCCGTAACGTGAATGTCCTCGATTACATTAGAAAAAAAAGATAGAAAATGTTAAACATATTTTTCAAGAACGTTGGATGAGCAAAATAAACACACTGCTGAACAAGACTGCACTTATTTAATATAAAAACACATTTACACGTGACGTTTCGATCTTCTAGCCAAGATCCTCATCAGACGTACACTCTGAGTGTACACTCACGGAGTGTACGTCTGATGAGGATCTTGGCTAGAAGATCGAAACGTCACGTGTAAATGTGTTTTTATATTAAATAAGTGCAGTCTTGTTCAGCAGTGTGTTTATTTTTCTGATTTCATTCGCAAGACGTTGACTATGTTTGTGTGTCAGTTGGATGAGCATGACACAGGAAAATTTTGCAGTTCAGATTTGTATTGTCCCTTCATTCAACACACAAGTAAATAAAATCAAAACACAGAAATTGATGAAATTTTCTTAAATATTACTTTAAATGCTTTTCGGAAAGCTTGTTCAACATCACGATAAAAGTATTTGTGCAGGCATATTATGCAAGAAGCATGTAAACACTTAAGGAATAAATCTTATTGATACTGGTGTGTTTAACTTTCTTCCTCACCGGGAGCTTTAAAAAAAAGATAAACATCTTGACTGATAAGTAAGTCGAAATCCTATACAGATATATAGTATTCTTCTCTCACCCCTGGTACAACGATAAGTCTCTAGCAATTTCAGCTTTGACATTGAATTCTGCTGGAACAAAAATGGTAAGAGAAATCGAAAAATTGTTTCTGATACATGGAATGCAAAAATACCCAGTAATCTGGAGGTGCGCTATGTAAATCTAGAACTTTCGGACCATGTGTCCGACTGTAGGAAACATTATGCAGATAACGTAGAGGCTTGTCTCTAGTCTCTAGGACATGTACGTACCAAAGACCATGAGGAATTTACTGTCATATACAGAATGGGATACCGTACGGTGTATAATCTGTACGTACAGCAGGACCCTTTGTGTAAGAAAAAATTTGGTAGAAGCTGCGATCAAATCAGGACTCTCACGCATCAGAGATACGCTCTCTACTAGTAAACGACCGCTGCTCGAAAGTTGGAAATTCAGAAGCTAGTAATTATAGGCTAAAATTTTATTTCTCGAGACATTGAATAAGAAAATCCCCCCTCCAAAAGGAATAATTCGTTGTTAAAAGGCAAGTACCGTTTGTAACAGAACCATCTACGATTAAGAGTCAATCGACAAGAAGGAAACATTAAATGATTGCTTGTATACCAAAGTCGCAATCTTAACTCAAACTGGAGCGTTTACGTGACGGTAACAGGGGTTGGTGGCACAGACTGTAGGCTATTGACGTCAAATAATTTCATCTACCACAATATGAGGTTTACATCACATACTGGTGCTTCTTACATTTCTCCTGTCCAATCATGCTTTCTCGTTCCCTGTCAATCTGTCTATGTTTGAACTTTTATATGCTCTAGTGTTAGGTATGCATTATCAGTACATGCATACTGCTAATACGTACTATACATATACTGTATGCACCTACGAAAAACTGTTAAAACATCGTATATACTGCATTTGTATGTCTTGATGTCCTTCTCATAGTAGTGTTGGACACGTATAACATGGTGGTTTTAGCATTAGTCGTACGTTGACCTTATATAACTGTGTTCAGCCGTATTGTACACAACATTTTGCTTAACATATGAATTGATAGGGATTCAGTGGGTCATTAGATCCTGAGTCAACAGACTGTGACCCACTGCAACCCACCACCCACTTTGACCCACTCTGACCCACCATGACCCACCGACCTACTCTGCTCAGTGCATTCTAAACAGCCTCTTAAGAACATTGGTAAATTTGTCTAAGTTTTACATTCAAGACCTGAATTTTTCTTCCTTTTTTCAATTGTTTTTATTTACTTACTTGAGTATATCTACATGAAGAAAGAACTTCAGGCACTTTTGGATATTGATATTTGTAATTGTAATAATACCAATTGGACTTACTACTTGGCTTTCGAGAGACAGTCGTATTTTACACTTTTTTCTTCCTTTATGTTGACCTACTTTAGCTTGATTTGGGACTCAAATTTCATCCTATTTTCCACTAAAAAGACTCTGTAATTCAACAAGGAAATTATTATATACGATAATTAAATTGAAATTCGTTGTAATATGGCCCATAACAAACACTTTACCAATTCATATCACAAAGGTCACATCTACTGGTATTGTAGCATAGAGGTGCTTCAACAATTGACCATGAAATTCAAACTCCGATTAGGGAGACCCGGGTTCGATTCCCGGCGGGAGCTCATGTGGTTCGGATTCCACGTTAATCAGTAGGTCCACGTCTCATATAGCCTCACTGCTGAAAAGGGACGTTAAACTCAAAATCAAATCAACAACTCAAACTCCGATTAGTGTTAATTTCACAACCTTGTTTTATTACAAGTATAAATTCTTTAGTCAGTGGAGAGGAACGTCGTGAATCATAGGTCAGAGCTGTTGACGATGGTTTTTGGTGTGTGGTGAGTCAGAGTGGGTCACGGTGGGTAGTAGGTCAGAGTGAGTGGTGGGTTGTGGTGGACACGGTGGGTCGTGGGTTAAGTCTACATTGATCCAAGCGAATTCTAGAATTCAGCGTCCCAAGGTTAGTTTCTATGACTATTTTTCCCCCTGTATTGTAATTGGAAGTGTTTTTTTTATCTATAGTTTTGATTTCAATGCTGAATCCCTATAGTTTACAAACCTACCCAGTGGCGGTGATAGTTTATTTTCTTGGGGAGGAGGAACCGAGGGAAATACACTTTTATTAGGGGAATCTTCTTTTTGTATACCAAAGAGAATAGTCTCATATTATTTGGCCTCACATTTCAATACAAAATATCTGGGGAACCAGGTGGGAGAGGGCAGACGTAGCCACTGGAGGTGCTTGCCTCCGTTGACCCTCTTTGATTTCATGACGAGAAACGAAAATCATCTGTTTATAAATAGGACTGTGAGAGAAAAGCTGTATTTTCCGTCGTACAACTCTTACTATTACGATATCCCAATGTAAGTAATAAGGGCGATAGCTTATAAAATACTCAGTATAATCATGAATTTTATTGGTAAACATAATTAGCCATTTTAGAAATATTATAAAGCAACAAGAAAACTAATTATATGAAGCTGAAACACGAAACGAAGCCAATACAATACTGTTGTGAATAATTAATAATAAAAAAGAAACAACTAAAGATAATAATACACCTAATCCCAGCTATCTACTTTGAAATCAGCTATTTTGATTCTATTATACAAAATTAGTTATATTCAAGTTGACAATAAGCGTTAATCAATATACATTTGATGATTGAAGTAGATAGATAATGTGAATATTTGACGAAACACGTGTAAATATTAAAGAGAAAGTACATTTGATGCGATGAATGTGTATACACGTGGGAAATTTGTTACAAAACAGCAAACACAACGATTAGACTCGCACGGGTATGGGATGGCAGGGTTTTGTCGAATAAAGTATTCTGGAAAGCATTGCTTTAATGCTATGTGCTGATTGCTTAAGGTATGTACATGTACTATTACTTTGTGTTTACAGCTATTTTAGTAACACAAATGAATTAATTGTAATTATGCGATGCATAATTTTTAAGTAATGCCCTATTAGTGATTTTTCTCTAAGATGAAATTTACCTTCCAAAACATAGCGTCTTAATATTGTGTCTTAAAAAAAGAGATGCATCCTATTTGCTAAAAAACGAAAATTAAAATTGGAAGCTATAATCAAGCTTGAAGAAGGTTTGACAACTTTTCAAATACAGGATCTCCAGAAAGTCGTTATCTCATTATGAAAAATTAAGTTTGTTAGATTAATGACGAAAATTTGAAAATAGTGACAAATCATGAGGAAACTAATCAAGTTTCTTATGATATTAATAAACCCTCATGCATGTGGATCTTTGGGAGGAGGTACCACCTGTATTCTACATTCGATTTGCCACGCCTATAACATCTAAACGGTGCATCCTAGTGAAAAAATGAAGAGAAAATTTCTTGTAGAGAATTTAATGTAGATGATTTTTTGTAATAACATGTTTTACTCTAAAATGCTTTCCATGCGAGATATTTACAGAAAACTCATTTTTGGCCCCATTTTTCCAAGATGGCGGCCAAATCCGGGGTGGTAGAGTGGTGCAAAATTAGTATGTTGTTACGGACACTTTTATAAAGAAAATAAAATTTGTTCCAGCTTTTCACCACTTTTTTCCTTATTCGACCCTTCATTGGCTGGCCTATGATCGAGAAGGATGTGTCTCAGCATTGCAAAATTTCTGTAGCTAATAAAGGAATGCGAGGCAGTGAAGTATTATAACTAGTAATGATTAAGTGCTATTCTGTCAAATGCAGCAGTACCGTAAAGCAGAGGAGGAAAGTGGATGTGTTGTAAAGAAATATTTTGGAAAGACGAACAACATGCATGGCTCAAGACTGAGCTGGCAAGTGAATGCAATGCACAACCATGTTTTCAGGGACTTCGTGACGACTTTTTTTTCTTTGCTAAAATGAAGGAACCACTTCACTATAAATACGACACAAGAGAATATATGTGGTGCTATTAACGATTGATGTTCATGGTATACGACACCTTCCACGCGCGAGGTAGAGATACATTAAACACGAGTACGATTACATTAAACACGAGTACGATTACATTAAACTAATGTAACAATGTTTTTTTGTGCATAAAGCCACGTACAGATTACGAGGGTAAATCAAATATTATCCGCAATGTAGCTATAATTTTCGTTACATTGTTCACACTGCCCTCTGTCCTCGTTTATTTTATTGTTATGCTGTTGTGGTCATGCTTTGAAAGTTTGATCATAATTCCTCCATTTGTCTTCCTTTTATCGCAGATAGACCACGGCCGCTCTGTTAGAAGTTTGCACCAAAGAGGAGTAATGAGCAGTAATCCAGTTTTGTGGTCGGTAGGTGTATTAGGGGTCCAATCCTCAAACACTTTCGGCAAAATACGGGAACAGTATTTTGCTGCAACGGAGTGTCTACGAATGGATTGAAAAATTCAAAAATGGTCGCACAAGTGTTACGCAAAAGGAAGGAGCCGGACCAGTGACTTTATGAAACCCGAGTCTGCTGTGGATGATTTCGTACGCAGAACCATGACTAATTTCCAGACGAAGTGCTACTTGATCAATAGCCACTCGTCTGTCTAACACAACAGTGTCACCACTGGTGGATTAAACCAAACGTCTTGGGGGGGAGCTCTTTGTTGTGGAGTGGAATATGTTTCCATAAATTACTCCCCCCAAAAGAAAGGTAAAACGAATTCAGGAAAAGAGGGTAAAATATATAATTGCTACGGAATTTTTACCACAATGTCCCCTCCCCCAAAACGGTATTCTGTCTACAGGCCTGGTCGTGGCTATAGTATACTAAATATTTCGCTAGAAAAAATATCAGGTTAAACATTTCTTAGAACGCTCATAATGTTTCTGTATTTAAGTAAAATGAATTAAACAAAAGGACGAAAGAACTTACTACAAGTTACAACGCAAAACGCGCTTTTCGATGAATACCACCTAAGGCTATCTGACGATATAATATTGACGCGATCTACGACAATGTTCCTGTGACATTCAAAAGTACTAGTCCTCCTACCTTCTCCATTCCACCATTTCATTCATTGCTCATCAATGCAGTCTCCTTTAGCCTAGCCCGCATAACCATGGGACGTAAAACTCAAAAATTTCATTTTCATTTTTTCCATTCAGCCACTTTTCGCCAGAATGAAATCGCAGAACGTTTTCAGTCGGAGCAATGTGGATTAAGATCGTTCTGGACTGGCCACGTTCGAATGCAGGGTTAGAAGTATGCACAGCAGTTTTCGAATAGTCACACAAAGATCTTCGTCACTGGTGGCCAAGACTTCCAACGCAGTCCGTGATAGAGTTTCACCTTCCTCTTTAATTCTCTTCCATTTAGAAGTACAGATTGCAAATTCAGAACTAAGGAGGGGTAAACAGTATTTTTTCTTCAGTTCCGATAGTTTTAGAACGCGGAGTTGTTGCTCAGAGTTTTGTCAGTTACACATGTTGGCAATAAAATCTTGAGTTCGTATACGTTTAAAACTTCCGGCGCAAGACGCATTTTGAGGTCTTCTACAACCGACTTTATGAACGGAATGTATACAGTTCTTCAGTAGTATGATGTTGTGTCATCTGCCCTGAAGTGAGTACGATGTGTTTGTCTTTAGGTGAGATGAGGAGTTCGAATCTGCACGTCGACACTGGCAGCCATTCTGGATATTGCTTCGAAAATTGCCTTAAATTCTTCTTTGCTGTTTGAACGCTTCTTGTTTAATGCTGCAATAGTTTCCTGAATGGCATCTGACGGTGCATTCATGACTAAATCTGTCTTCTGCAAAAGTCGATTAAGGAGAGAGTTATCGTGAGAACATCCTGAAGACAAGCAATAGTTACGATAAACTCGCTGTCGTGCATGGCAGAAGAAAGTGTCCGTGCTTTGGCTGTATCTAACTTGGATCACTTGGAACACACTCACTAATTTCTTGAAATTTCAAGTGAAATTGTAACACCATGTCGTTCCGTTCAACCCATCTCGTTTCACAAGATGTCTCCAACCAGCCACCAAGCGTAACCTTAAGGACAGTATTACGTTTTGACGATGCGGTGGAAAACGCAATGATCTCTTTCATTGTTCCCAGACATTTCCTCACGCACTATACTGACGATGACCTGAAGATGGACAAGTTGAGGCTGTGATTGCAATATGAACAGTGCAGCACGTTTGAAGCCTCCTTTTGCATCTCCTGCACTGCCCCGCGACTTTGAGAGGTCATGACGGCGCAACCATCTGTACCAATACCAACGCAGTTTTTCGGGTCGAGTGAGAAGTCTCGTAGCAAAGATAGAACAATTTCTCCAATTTTCCCTCCAGTCAGTGAGAGTTAGGGCGATTCTGGGTCTTCGGATTCCGAGCTCGAACCAATGTCCTCACGTTTCAGCTCTGCTGATCGAGGATCAATGAAACTGAAGGAGTCTTCTCTTATTTCACACATGTGTTCGTACGTTAGAATCAAAAACAGCTGAGATGTGTGCGAAACGTCCGTAGTCTCATCAAACATAATAGAATAAAACTGCCCCTCTCGCACTTGATTGACAATATTGACTTCTCATCCACAACCCTCAATGAGGGCATTTTGTGTGGTTTTGTTGGCAAAAAATTGTCCTTTTCGATGCTTTCTTCCAGTGATTCTTTAAGACATCGTTACCACAAGTCATTCTAAATTTGCACAATTCTAGAAAATTGCCCTTGTTGAACTTAGTTTCCACACCGTCACCATCTAAGGTCCAATTATACGCACAAGCATCTTCCCTGTGGACTTGAAAAGCAATGCCTTGCCTTCCAAGGAATATCACATTCTATAACATTAATTTCAGTTTGTCGCGATTTAGAATTACTTGTCTTCTTGACGAGTTGATTTGATTCTCGACTGGTTTCACTGGTTCCCAGTAGTTTTTCAGAAACTTTTTTTCCGACCTCAACAGCGTTAATGTAATATAATGCCTTGTTGTGAGTTTTTAAAATACCGTAGAAAGTAGCGAATTTCTTCAAAGATTTAGTCACAAGAGTTTGGAGAGGCATGTTTATTCGATAGCCCCCAACCAAACCCATTGCAAAAAATTAGCAATATTTACAAAAAAGAAAAAAAAGACCTCTCTCATGGGAAAGAACCAGCCATGGATAGTTTTCCTGATGTTATGGCCTCAAGTAATGTCGTCCATCTTCCTGAAATGTATCTGATATTATGACTCGAGTTATCGTTAGCGTAAACGCTGAGCTGAGCTGAGCTGATTTTGAGTTTAACGTCCCGTTCAGCAGCGAGGCTATATGAGACGTGGACCTACTGATTAACGTGGAATCCGAACCACATGAGCTCCCGCCGGGAATCGAACCCGGGTCTCCCACGCCAATGACGCGTACGCTAACCGCTTAGCCACGAAGGAGCTCCTTAGCGTAAACGCGGCATGCTGGACAGACACAATTTTTAAATAGAATTTAAAGAATGAAACCCTCTTTTGAAATAACGCAAGAACGATCCCAAACTTTCGTTCGTGTGGCGGTAAGTTACACGCAGCAGTGTGTGTAATTTTAATATTTTGGAGGGCTCTTTTGGGGGGCAATTGCCCCCTCGCCCCCCTTTAATCAGCCCCTGAGTGTCACGTTCACTGCTCGTTGCTCCTCTTTCGTGCAAACTTCTAATGGAGCGGTCATGATCTATCTGCAAGAAAAGGAAGACAAATGAAGGAATTAGGATCAAACTTTCATAGCATGACCACAGCAGCATAACAATTAAATAAACGAGGACAGAGGTGAGTGTGAGCAATGTAACGAAAGTTACAGCTACATTGCGGGTAATATTTGATTTACCGTCGTATAACAATGTTGCCGTTATTCTTTATCCATCGCTTGGAATATTTACTAATCAAATTGAACTTAAGTAATTTAAATATACCTCAAGTTCAGTTTGAAACAGCAAGGAAGACTGAATCATACTTGAAAAATAAATCATTAAAATCACATGATTAAAATTACCGTTCATTCAAAAAAAAAAAAAAAAAAAAAAAAGAAAAAAAAAAGAGAAATAATTCCTAATGTAAATTAATGAGATGGAAAACAAAAATAATTTATTAGATATTCAACACTGTTAAAAATATTATCATTATGAGAGTATTGTGTTCCAAAATGTAACATTTATACAAAGGATCATGTTGAGATCACATGTTTAGTCCAGTGGCGGAAGTAGTGAAGTGCTGGGATTACCTAGCCCCCCTAATTGGTTGAATGAGAAAAACCAATGAAACTATTATTTATATATTTTTGAAAGTTTATAGTAAGCATTGCCTTTCATTCTTTATTGGATTTTTTTTGAAACATTAGATATAGTTTCAGTTGAAGTTTTTCTGTTACGCAATGTGTAAAACTTCAGGTCCACAATGTCAACGCCCAACATAGCCATTATGTCCATCGGAAGACAGTTAAGCTGGAAACTTCTGCACGACCCATGAAAAATTGTAAACTCATATCATCCCTAGTTTTTACCTTCTAGGTCCCTTGCTGGTTTAGTCTCTTTGTTTCTCCGTACGCTTATAAAAAATGAATAACGTTAATTATTTTCTGCATGTTTCAGAACAAGATCTGGCGGTGTATGTTGAGGGATATGAGCATCACAAGTTTGGAATCGTTGCTATGGGAAATAGTATACTAACTGCTAAATTTAGTAGGAATTTAATAGTCAAATGGACACCTAACACGATAGTCAGATAATTTGAGTGAATTGTTTACAAGTAAAATTAAATTAAATTATTCTTACTTCTTTTGATTGTCTTTTAAAATTCAAAAATTGAAATTTTTCACTTCAACGTCAAACGATTATATCAGCTCAACGTCAGGCTAAGGGAGACAGATAATTAAGAGAAGGGAATGATGATAGAAAAATTGGAAGAATAAAAATGTGGAAAGAAATGAGAGAGTCTCGAGACGCACGGACACAGAGTTATCCACCACAAGCTAACTAGGCGGGGGATCGAATCAGAGACCCAGGTACAAGAAGTAAGCGCTCTACAACTGAGCCACTTTTTTTTAATAGATCTTAGTTTCCTGAGTAGACGAGTTTCCTCGATAAGGTTTAAACTAGGGATGCGCACGAGGCAAGATTTAAGGCTGTCTCGTCTCGAAAATGTGCTGTAAATGTGATGTCTCGACTCGAAAAATGTATTCTTGTCCATTGGAAGAGCTGGGTCTCGACTCGAATTTTGTCAGGAAAATTCTGTCTCGACTCGTCTCGTGCGCATCCCTAGTTTAAACTCTTACCAAACTCGACGGGGACACGAATACAAACAAACATATCCATGATAGTTAAAATTTAGACCATGCTCTTCAGAGGGACTAAAATGCTCAATGGATTGCTTTTCATATCCGAAGCCGAACGGTTGAGACCTTCGGCTATTGCCAACATCAGCCACTGTGACCACTTAAAAATATTTCAATTATCTCTAACTTTGGTTACCTAATGTAATACAAATTTACACCTACAGCTATGGAAGTATTTTGATTTCCATTTTTGCAAATCTTCTATACATTGTTATTTGAATTAACCTCGTACTTTATTTACAATTCTTTTTTATATACAGAATTAGCCAAAGAGAACTATAATACAAATTATACCGCGTGGTTATTCGATGATGAAAAGTAGTTTGAGAACACGATTGTTAACAATAGCTCCCGTATAAAGTTAATTTACTTGTTTTCGGCGAGAGAGGTCAGTTTAATTTTCGGTACACTGGAAGAAAAAACTTATTTTTAGTCTAGAAAATTCGGACAGGCAAACTTTAGCAGGATTCTGTATTACACACAAGATTTGCTGTACTAGGCTACGTACAGGTTCGTTTCTTAGCCAGAACTAATCTGTACAGCTGCAAATAGACGGAAATCATGTGTATCCTCCATTGTCACGTGCAGGATATAGAATATGACAGTTATGTACTTTGATTTGGTTATGTACGGACACTTCACAGTCCAGAAAATCTGCACCACAACACGGATTTTCTAGGACTGCAATTCTCCTATAGCCGGAATCTATCGGCTTTCTGTCTAAATGCGTTCGGTTATTCTCTCTGTGTTGAAACTTACTTGTTTCGGAAATCGCGGCAAGCTTTACAAGGACGTACGCAGGAGGTGGTTACTGGGGGTTTGTACCACCCCATGAAATCCCAATTTTTTAATAAATTTAGTCGAATTTTACTCGTTATTTTACAAATTATAATATAATTTATCCTCATATTGAATTTACGCCTCCCAAAAGCTTTGAATCAATCTCGAAATAAATATCTGCATACGTATCATATTTTAATCAAGTAAATCTTCACGATAAAAGGGCTTGCATGTCCAGACTCCTAACTGGAAACATTTACGATCACTCCAACTGCAACCATTTCAAGAATGCAACCTGCTTTATATAACTTACTAGTAGAATACCCATTCTTTGCAAGGGAAAGAATACATTTCGTTTTAGATATAAGGGGTGAATTTGGATTTAAACTGCATCAGAAGTATCACTATTCGTTTCAGTGACCAAGAAAACTATGGATTCGAGAAAATATACAAATGTAGCAAAAATATAAATAATTTATACTTCTAAACAGTTAACATAAATATGTTTATCAGTATTTACATCACATTACACAGTGTTTCTTCCAGGCCTGTTTTTTTGGGGGGGAACTGGCTCCTGGAGCTCTGAGAGTGCCCCCCCGGAGCATAAACAGAATAGTATCAGCAGTGCCCCTAGGAATACTAAGTGTGCCCCCCTGGAACATTATTTCTGAAAGAAACACTGACATTACATACGTGAGTGCGTATGACACAGAGTTCTTAATATTATTGGCATACTTTTCTCATTGTTTATATTATATAATGATATAACATATTCTACTTTTAGAGTAATTCGTACAACCATAAGAGAGAACATCTATTCATTCATTGTTAGAATATAAAAGTTCAGCTTTATGAGCCCATCAATCATGAATTGTTTTCTATTAATGACGTAAGTAAGCACTAGGTTATATATGAAAACCAACAAAAATAATCCTTAGATTGATTTTATATTACTGTATATTGTACCCAGTTTCACGCAATCACCTTTGTTCTGAAGGTCAATCAATAACATTTACATTAATAGTAAGGCTGTTTTGTACATAAGGACTAATGAGAAAAATATCATTATCTCTACATATAAAAAAGAAGTCAAAGGTCGTAGCTAGCGGGAATGCCGAGCGAGGCTGTCCATCCGCGGGCTGAAAAATGAAATTAAATCTGTGAGTTTTACGTCCCACGGTTATGCCGGTTAGGCTAAAGGAGACGGTGATTATGAGAAATGAATGAAATGGTGGAATGAAAAAAGTGGGAGGAAACGGAAGAACCCCAAGAAAACCCACGCACACCGTGTTTGTCCACCACAAAGTTCACTTGGCGGGGGCTGGGATCGAACCCGGGACCGCAAGCACCAGAGGTGAACGCTCTACCACTGAGCCACCGCGGCCTCCGCTGGCTGATAGCAAGAGGACGCAGAACGAGCAAAAAGAAAGAAATGAGGAAATTATGCTTCGCCTCAAAAAAGTATTGGCGCCCTACTAAATCAATATTGTTGTCTGTTTCCAAAGAACTAGATTAGTTTAAAATTTTCGCAACACAAACGTTTCCGTAAGAGACACAACTAGTTTTTACTTATCACTTAAAAAGATGATTTGTTCATGCCGATGTGACATACAAGGTGCCGAGTAGTAACTTACAGTGTACGCAGAAACGTTTTCAAAATCAGAGACGGTTAAAGTCAGAAATAAGTTTCCGGCATTTTGATGTTGATAGAGTTTTCTTAATTAATCCCGCTTTTCTACCCAATCGAATTAATCACGACGATGAGAATGAAAATATTAAAATGGGAGGAGTAAAGATACACAATCAAGCTGCTATTTGAGCAGGAATATTAAAAATGAAGGTACACCTTGTCTCAAAAAGGTTGAGCGCATTCTTTATTGGTGTTTTGAGGCAAAAATTTTCTAAGTCCAGCTTCGGGTATCTTCGGGAAAAAGTAAGCCAGGTTCGAACCTCCAAGCCAGCCTTTGCAATCGGGAAAAAGTTTGCAGATGTGTTTTTCTTCTTTTAAATATAATGAGACTTGTTACCAAGTGTTTAAAAAAGCAACATTGATTGAAATACTTAATGATACAATATTTCGAAACCTTTTATTAATGTGAGCACATGCTTGTTTGTCATTTAGCTCTCTATACGTAATGGAACATTTAAATACGTTAAAGAATCTTTCCATATGTAAAAGAATGCTCAAAGTTAAGAAATAGAACATAATTATCGCCTGAGTACTAAAATAAAAGTCAAAGTAGAACAGAAACAGCGTTTGTAATGGATATGAATGTCATAATTATCTTGAGATCCGTTATACATCGCTAGAAGCTTAGTTTTAGAAGTCCTTGTGTTAGCTCATTGGTAAGCTGTCGGATTTTAAATCATAAGGTTCTGAGTTCGATTCCCATCTGGGTCAATACTTTTTTTAAAATTATATTTTCCGCAATGCATGAAAAATTATGTAAAGTAATTACATTAAAATACATAAGTTGTTTATATATAACATAATAATTGCAGAGCATAGTAATTATTATGTTTAAAATATAACATCTGAGATAATTTTCACAGTAGGTCGGTATTATATATGAGGATGTAAATACAAGTTAAGAAACTCGTTCAATAGCAATAGATAAATCATGTAATGTATTCATTTGCAGCTATTTGTCATATAGAGAGTAATTCTCAATATTCATAATACAGAATGTCATTTATGTTCTTGAAAAGTTATTCGATGCATAAACAGAGGGTTTAAACAGAGAATCCAAAGTCGGAAAGCTCGCAAAAAAAATTCATGAACCCCAAAGGTCACGTGAGCAGACTGGAACTGTCCTTATGAAGCATGCCACAGCAGAAGTCTTTACATAGATTTTCAATTCAATTCCTGATATATGCTTTTGCAATGTGGAAGTAGTGATGCCTTGAGTCGCCCTCTCTCGCTCGCTCACTCTCTATTTATACAGAATATAAAAGTGGATTTATGTGTGTGTTTCAACATAATTCTGATATATCTAGAGCAATTTTAACTATATTTCTTACAGTCTGGAAAAAGAGTACTGTCGGGATACATATCAAAAATGCTAGAAACGGGTCGATATTAGTATGGAATCCATAGTTTCCTGGTCGCTTAGGTGAATAGCTCTACTTTCAATTCAAGTCCAATTAAGCTCCCATTAGCACCCAGGGTGGTTACGTAGCGACATAAAGATATCGAAATCAACCGATATTAGAATCGAATCGTAAGTTTTCAGCGCTGCTAACAGTGCAGCATTTCCCATTAGTCCACATTAGTCCCATTGCCTAGAGGGCAACATATTTGCAGAGTGCAAATTTTAAAACTTGAATAATATTTTAATTTTTTTCCGTATGAAAAAGAAAAATCATGAGCAAATATACTATTTCACGAACAATCCTGTTTTACTATTCTAATATGTTTAATAATAGCGTAAGAAATGTAATAGTAATTCAGAACATGTTTCACAGTTGTTATTTTTTGTTACATAGTTGTAGCTGTAGCATGTAGTGAATGGAATTTAACTGTAATAAATTCACTAGTTAACCATATTCGAATTAAGTTTTATTTTTAAGTTCGGAATGAAGGGGCGAAGAAATATGTAGCTATTGGGGGCACCGAGCTTTTCTACATTTTACTTTCAAGATCTCCATTTTTCTTTTGTCATTTGTTCCTAATAAAAAAAGTTCAGTCACTTTTCGATTGTCATAGAATAGTAGGAGTTGGATTTTGGGATGCAGCCTGTGAGATTCTAGAGGAGCTAACTGCTTGAAAAAATATTTTTGAATCATCTGTAACATATGAAATAAGGATATGTATCATAAAAAATTGAAAGTAACTATGCGTAATCATCACGGTCAAATTGCAAAGTCAAATGAATTGACGTTTGGTATATAATCAGGCTCCAATCCCAACTGGGAAGTTATCATACGCGTGTCACTTTCATTATAATACATATCCTTAGGGGGAGTAGAAGTCCGAATTTTTGCGAAAAATTTGTATCTCACAAGCCGTTCAACTGAGAGCTGAAATTCAGCATATAACTCTTTATTAAAAATAAAGAGAACATGCCCTGGCATTTATTAAAATTGTCTTTTATGAGCCGGGGAACGAGGGTGCATTTTCTATATATTGGAAATTGGTAGTGGGTTTATTTGTAAAAATAATGGAAAACGACTGATATTTGTTGAGAAAAAAATTGAGTAATGCAAACTAAAGTTCTTTTTGAATTTTATACCCACTGCTTTCTATTTATAATTGCTGAAGCTGGTGTTTAATATATGGAGCGTTCCGAGCATAAGGCAATCAAGCCATAAAGTTAGAGAAAAATGGCCATAAAATTTGTATTCTAAACTTAATTACATGGGCATTTTCAATTAGTACGGCATGCTTAATTATATAGAAAATTAGTTTCTCTCCCTCTACCTCTTTTTTTTTTACGTTGATCTACTTTTTCTTGATTCGAAACTTTTAAATTTCACCCTATTTTCCACTGAAATGTGTCTGTAAGGCAACAAAGAAATAATTACATATGATAAATTTAAATTCATTTTAATTCGGAAGATGAGAAACACTTTGCCATTATATATCGTAAAGGTCAGACCCCATCATTATTGTAACAAAGAGGTGCTTGAGCCAATGACGGTAGAAATTCAAACTCCGATATGTGATAATTTCACAGTCTTGTTTTATTACAAGTGTAATCTCTTTAGTCAATGGAGAGGAGGACGTGGTCATCGTTCAGAGTTGATGTCGATGGGTTTTGGTGGGTCGGAGTTGGTCGCAATGGTTCCGAGTGGTTCATAGTTGGTGGTGGGTCAGAGTGGATCACGATGGTTGATGGGTCAGAGTGGGAAAATGGGTCATTTGGGTGGTGGGTGATAGTGGGTCATGGTGGGTCGTGGATCAAATTTTCATTGACCCTCACCATCTCTGGTTAAAATTGTACTAAAGATAAGAGGCACCAAAGATGCATGTCGGCTATTATGCTTAAATTTTGTGCATGGATAGTACTTCACCAGAAAGCAATAAATCTGAAACGGTTCACGGTATCACCTCCTAGAACTCGAGATGTAGGGGTTTGTCTGATTGGCTAAATGAAGACCTCAATGATTTATCCTTCAACAACCAAGCTTTTTATGATCGTTTCCGTGGGGAAGTCAGAAGAACGCGTGCCTAGTAATCGTAATATTGATAGTTCGCGTCCACCCCAGGGTATTTGTTTTGTGTTTTATTGATTCACCTAAATATAAACAAATCACACATATAGGCATTTTAACATATTTTGGGAGAGTAATTTTGTGGTTCGTTGGCGTTTCATCGCGTCTCTGCCGCTGGTAGTAAAGTTTTCAAAATGGAACTTGGACCATCACGGATCGTCGCTGCGGGGCCACCAATTTCTGGCGAGAGGTTAATAGTTGACCATCTGTAGTCCACCGACGCTTACAGCTTAGGGTAATGAACGATGTCCTTGCCTTGTAGACTTCATGACTAGCGACGTCGGCAGTCAACTAGCTTTTAGTATTCCTTTACTAACCATCTATCGTTCTTGTTTGTACACGGTGTTGTCATAATAATAATAATAATAATAATAATAATAATAATAATTATTATTATTATTATTATTATTATTATTATTATTATTATTATTATTATTATTATTATTATTATTATTATTATTATTATTATTATTTGTAGTAACAGTAGTATAATTGATGATAGAATAATTATTGTCTATGTATTGTCTAGGTAGGACTACACACAGGATTTGGCTCGTTTTGGTTCGACTTGACTCTAATCCGAGTCGAGTTGGAAGATATTTTTCTCGCCGAGTCCAAGAATAGACCTCAAAGATGTCTGTTTCGAGTCGAGTCGAGTTTCAAAGAAAAGTCGTTCGTGCCCATCCCCACTAACGAGAGCTTAATCGTAGTTAAGCGAAATTGAAAGTCTCACTATTTATCTAAGCGACCCCCAAAACTATGAATCTAATATCGATCATTTTCTAGCAATCTTTTATGTATCCCCCTCCCATTCACCATAGATAACCCGACAGCACTCTTTTTGAAGCTATAAGAAATGTGGTTAAAATTACTCTAGGCCAGTGGTTCTCAATCTAATTCCTATCGCGATCCCCTTTTATCACATTCTCTTGCCAGCGACCCTTTTATAATTTGTTTTATAATAAGCTTGTGTGGGATTTTTAACATACCTATTTCTATAATAGTAGAATCCATTTTTTTGTTTATAGTGAACAGTGCCATGGAAAATCATTGCCCGGGGCAAGAGTATAGTACGATGTCACCGTATATATGAGTGACGTCGACAGACTAGCTACGAAGCGCCACCATGGTTGGCACGAAGCTCAATAACATTTTCAAAATAAACCCTACCTTTCCTTAATTTTGAGCACATTTTATTACGTTTTTCCTTCTATTTTACACATGTGCACATGCACTTTCCTAACATGAGTAACACACTTCCTCCGAAATGTGTGGCCCCTTTTTTCGGCGCCCGGCACTGACAGTGGATACAGTAACTGTAATATCTATATTCCCAACGACGAAGGTGCTGGTTCAAGATGGATGTTAAACTCCTTGATTGAAGAGGCCATTAACGTATCCGATCTAAGCCCACAACTTCTTGACCAAATAATAGAATGATCATGCGACAAGTCTTTGCGACTGGTTTTCTGTAACGAAGACTTGGACAAGTTCTGCCTGATGAGGAGAGAAGAATATCCTGGCCTGATGATTGCTGCTTTAAAAGTAATAATTCCATTTGCTATATCGTACTTGTGCGAAAATGTGTTTTTTATGGTAAACATTAAAACAAAGATAAGAAATCGCTTATCTGTTGAAAATGGCTTGATAATGTTCGTCATGAAGATTGAACCAGGCATTGCTGCACTAGTGAAATTATACCATGCTTAGGTATCTCATTAGGTTTTAATTTTAATTGTATTTCAATGTGCAGGTTTTGTTTCATGTGTATTTTTCTAGTATTTCTATATACAGTTCTCATTAATTTTATATCATACCTCTTTGATTTAAATTCATTTTTAAACAACTCTACTAACTAACTAACTCTATGGCCTATGGAACCCGGAGGTTCAATGCCGCTTTCACAAGAGCTCTCCACTGACTTCTATCCTTAGCTAACTGCATCCAGTTTCTACTTTGTATTCTTATCTCAGCGAGATCCATCTTAATATTGTCCTCCCATCTGCGCCTAGGTCTTCCTAATGGTCGTTTTCCGTTTGGTCTTCCAGTCAAGACTTTGAAAGCGTTTCTACTTTCTTCCATTCTAGCTACATGACCTGCCCACCTAAGCCTCTAGACTTGACGACCCTAACAATGTTGGGTAACCTTATAAATTATGTAGTTCCTCATTATGAAGTTTCCGCCATTCCCCATTCCCGTTCCTCTTGGGTCCGAATATTCGTCTAAGGATCTTGTTCTCAAATACTTTCAGTCTATGTTCTTCCCTCAGAGTAAGCGACCATGGTTCGCAACCATACAGAACAACAGGCATTATTATCGTTTTGTATATTTTAAGCTTCAAATTTCTCGACAGAATTCGCGACGACAAAAGACTTTGAACCGAATAGTAACACGAATTCTACACCCTTTGAAAATGTTCAGTAGACTTATTTTTTATTGTTCTTTACAGTGTGTATAAAAAATAAAAGTATGCCTATCAGAACAAAATTAAAAATAATATTTAAAAATAATTTCTGGTATTATATTCTAACTATATTTATCTCTCCCGCCTATCTTCGCGATCCCCTAGGGGCCGCGACTCCCAGGTTGAGAAACCCTGCTCTAGGCATACATGAGTTATGATGGAACATACATACATACACTTTTATATGTATAAATGCAGATAAGAGAGAGTTGAGAGAGAGCGATTAAGGAATTACCGCTCTCAATCTCTTCACTTTACTTTTGCGATTCGTGAATTTCTTACGTGACAGTTTGGGGCTAGCTAGTTTTTTGTCTTGAACCACGATCCGATTTTCGATATGCTCTACCTAAATGCTGTAATGCGAATATTGAGAAGTTATCTGCGATGAAAGTAGCTGCAAATAAATACATTACATAACTTATTTATTGCTATTACACGATTTTTTAAATTTGTATTCAATATTCACACATAACACACCGACGTTCTGTGACTACCTCAGATGTTATATTTTAAAGATAAGAATTACTTATGTCGTGAAATGATATGAATATATATATTCAACTGATATATACAACTGATGATATGAATATATATATTCAACTCATATATACAACTGATGATATGAAAATATATATACAACTGATGAATTGTAATGTAACTATTTTACATAATTTTCATGCATTGAGGAAAGTAGAATATCATAAAAGAATCTCACCTGAACGGGTATCGAACTCACAATTTAAACGCACCGGGTGTACCACTGAGCTAACATGACCGATTTTCGGAAGCTGCTTCTGAAATATAACTGAGCTCATACGTAAATGCTCTTTTCCGTATGGAAATCTCAATGACGAAACGAGAGTGTGAATATATAGTTTCGAAATATTGTATCATTAAGTATTTCAATCAATGTTACTTTTTTCTAAACTTAATACCATTTCAACATGTCTTATTATATTTAACAGAAGGAAAAACATATCTGTACATCTTTTCCCGATTACTAAGGTTGGCTTTGGAGGTTCGAACCAGCAGCTTTAGTTTACTGTTTTCCGAAGATACCCGAAGTTGGACTTCGAAAGTGTTCGTCTCAAAACAGCTATCATCATATCGCTCAATCTGTTTGGTATATGGTATATGTTTTTATACGTGTAAAGTCAGTATAACAATTCATTCTTTAAACAGCTTTTCGTATGTATTAATATTCCTTTATAAAAACTGTTTTTATTATTATTACGGCGCACCATTTTCAGATTTCTTTCGCGAGTCGTTGACCAAGTCGTTCGCCACCAGCGTTGCCAGACTCACAGCTCGGAATTATTCCAAAACCTGATCGAACTTATGCTAGATTCGGTCAAATTATGCTAGATCCTCATAATTACTACTTCAGGAGTTAAAAAAACGAAGTTGAGATACGATAACGTAACTTAAAATACACAGACAGCAAGAATACATGGATAGAACTCAATACTTCACGCACCAAAATTTTAACTCAACTAAATTACTGCAGTGGTTGCCAGACTCAATGGCGTATATATCGTATAAATGAATGCGTTTGCACAGGCGAATGTGGGTCTCAATTGGGAAAACGTAGTTTTCTCAGATGAATCCATATTCACAACATCAAAGGAGGGACGCCGTTTTGTGTATCGTCCGAGAGGCACCCGATATGACCATGGATATGTGGCTGCTTGCAATCGCAGTGGTCATGTATCTATTTATGTTGGGGTTAGATTTCCAGTCGCGGAGCAGGACAGCTTCATAGAATTGAAGGACATCTGGACAATGCTCAGTACTTAGACATTATCAGTAATATCATGGTGCCATCTGTACGAGTATTTCAGCCTGATGGTGTAATTCAGTTCCAGCAATACCAGTCGCCAATACATACTTCCCGTGTGGTTCAGGAATGGTTCGCAGGGCACCCTGAGATTGATTTAATCGACTGGACGCCTCGTGGAGCAGACCTCAATCTCATGGAAAATATGTGGGCAGAAGTGAAACGTACTCTAAGGGAAAGTTGGACTGAGGCAGATCCACCAAGAACTCAGGATGACCTGTGGCATCTTGCTTCCGGAGCATGGCTGGAGGTAGGGGAAGGAGAAGATTTGTCACCCATGTAATAGATTCCATGCCCAGAAGAATGGAGCGTGTAATAAATTCAGAAGGGTCTTGGACACAATATTAATGTCCCCGCCTTAACCCCCGAAAACAGCCCTTTTCAGGGCTACCTAAACGCTTCTGAAAATATTTCTAGAAGTAAACCACTCCTTGTATCCGATTTCTGTGCAATCCTACTAACAAAAGAATGATAATTAGCTGTAGGTTTTGAACTCAAGACCTCTTCAGTGGCAAGTCCGTACTCTACCAGTGAGCTAACATGAAAACGCAAACCCAACCTGAAGAAACACGACTTTCAATTTCTGGTATTCGATGACAATGATGCTCATATACTTTGCAAATGTTGTATTCAACTTGGGATATTCCGCAACACACACACACACATAAACAAAGCGAAAGAGAGAGAGAGAGAGAGAGAGAGAGAGATGAATACACAAAAGCATATTCAACGTATTCGAATGAGACTCTAAGTAACGACATTCCGTTCTAAAGAGAATTTGTGTTTCTTCCCGTGACGTTAAGGGGATCGGGAAAAGTTATGTGTCTTGAAGCAGGATACGACTTTGGATACTCTGTTTATACACTTTCTATATCCGTAGGAATATACTGTATTTCACGAATATAAATAACATACTGTAATGAAAATATTGAGAAGTTAAATCTGTATGACAAATAGCTGCAAATAAATACACTACATAACTTATTTATTGCAATTAAACGATTTTCCTAACTTGTATTTAACATTCTCATATATAATACCGACCTACTGTGAAAATTATCTCAGATGTTATATTTTAAACATAATAATTACTATGTTCTGCAATTATTATGTTATATATAAACAACTTATGTATTTTAATGTGATTACTTTACATAATTTTTCACGCATTGCGGAAAATATAATTTTTAAAAAAGTATTGACTTGGATGGGAATGGAACTCAGCACCTTATGATTTGAAATCCGACAGCTTACCAATGAGCTAACACAAGGACTTCTAGAACTAAGCTTCTAGCGATGTATAACGGATCTCAAGATAATTATGACATTCATATCCATTACAAACGCTGTTTCTGTTCTACTTTGACTTTTATTTTAGTACTCAGGCGATAATTATGGTCTATTTCTTAACTTTGAGCATTCTTTTACATATGGAAAGATTCTTTAACGTATTTAAATGTTCCATTACGTATAGAGAGCTAAATGACAAACAAGCATGTGCTCACATTAATAAAAGGTTTCGAAATATTGTATCATTAAGTATTTCAATCAATGTTGCTTTTTTAAACACTTGGTAACAAGTCTTATTATATTTAAAAGAAGAAAAACACATCTGCAAACTTTTTCCCGATTGCAAAGGCTGGCTTGGAGGTTCGAACCTGGCTTACTTTTTCCCGAAGATACCCGAAGCTGGACTTAGAAAATTTTTGCCTCAAAACACCAATAAAGAATGCGATCAACCTTTTGAGAGAGAGAGAGAGAGAGAGAGAGAGAGAGAGAGAGAGAGAGAGAGAGCATGGAAAGTAAAATATAAGATATCTGCTGTGTTGGAGCATAGTTGTTCGTTGTATTTTGTTTTGTTCCCAGAGTTCGGTGGCCCCAGCATTGAATAAAGTCTTGGGGTCCCATTATCGAAATGAAACTAACAGTATTATAAAGTCATGTTTGAGGTCCTTTGTTTGTGGCCTAGTAAGAATATACTAGGCCGCAGTATAATATGAAGAATGGGGCCCAACATCATATTGTCTAAGCCCTATGAATGCCGAAATGACACTGACTTTTATAAAGTCCTGCTGGGACCCTCTGTTAATTGTTCGACAAGTTATTGCAATACCATAAAGAAATAGAACAGGTCCCTGCCCTGGGGCTCTATTACCACGCGTAAATAAAGCTGACAGCTTTATGAAGAAAATCCCCCACCATCCGAGACTTGAGAAGATAAAACAGTATATTTTGTAAGGATCTACATGCTATATGGGAAGGGAAGGTGGGGCACTCCAAATGAGGCTCCTGCCAGGACCCTATACCCGTCAGTCCGAGACTGACTACCAGTGATTTTTTTTATTCCATTGACATATGAAATGCTTCCGATTTGAAGAAAGTTATTGGGATCATTTCCCCATCAACTACCTGTATCACTAGGATGTTTTTCCTTTTTTGTGAATACGTTTCTAGTTGTGTATTTTTTATCTAGCCTCTCTACCTACATACAAAACATATATACACACATACATTATACCTGATGTCCCAGAATTCTGTCCCTCATTACAAACATATATAAGCCATAATATATGACACATAGACAAATACTTTTATCATGAAGACCATGTAACATATTCAAGTTTTTATGTATATACTTACTATTATTTTGTTTGTTACAGGGCCCAGTGACGTAACAATAGCAAAATCGGACACCATTTGCAGAAACATGTACTCAAACCAGGAGAAAGTCCAATGTGTCCTCTGGCGTCACGAGACAGTCACCGAAACAGTCCAGAGACAATTCCAGACGGCGTACCGTAGACAGCCACCAGATGTTAAAAGCATCAAGATATGTATGTTAAGTTTAAGGAAACAGACAGCGTGAATCTCACTAGAATAGGCAGGTCTGGTCATACTGCGTAGGCAATTCAAACAGCGAGAGACGCCTTCGTGAGAAGTCCCAAGTAGTAAGTCCGCAGAGCCTCACGTGAGTTACAGATTCCTAAAATACCAGTGCGCCACATCCTACATAAATATCTTTTCCGTGGGTACAAAGTCCGGATCGTGCAGTCCCTAAAACCAACGGATTAGAGTGCTCGTTATAACTTCGCTGTTGCCTGCTGTCCGAGATTGAGAATGATGTTGAATATCCGAAACGTGTCCTTTTCTCAGATGAGGCCAAATTTCATTTGAACGGTGTTGTCAATCGACACAATGCTGGATACGTTGGAGGATCTGGGTTACCGAGGATCCCAACACTCTGAAACCATCAGAGACATCAATAAGCTGAACGTGTGGTGCGGTTTTATGCATAATAAAATCATAGGATATTTTTCTACAGTGAAAAGACGATCACAGCCAATACAATACCTATCTTGATTTGTTGCTCTTATTTGTTTTGCCACAGAGTCATGACATTCCAGACTTAATTTGCCAACAAGACAAAGCACTACCTCATTGGAGTTAGATGTCCGTGCGTATTTCGATACAACATTTCCGGGAAGATGGATTGGGCGTGATGATCATATAAACTGGCCTCCGCGATCACCGAACATAACACCATTGGATTGCTTCCTTTGGGGTTGTCAAGGATCAGATTTACTAAACACTAGTGAACGACAACACAGTATTATGGTGCAGAATTACTGTAGTCATAAGATCCATTCCTCACTTAATGTTGACCAACACATGGGTGGAATTGGAATATCGCTTAGATATCCTTCGGTAAACGAAAGGATCACACGTAGAAATTTATTAATTGGGTACACAAAAACTTAAGTATGTTACATGCAATTAACAATAAAATGCATTAGTCTGTGTCATATTTTATGCTTTACGAATGTTTGTAATCAGGGAAAGAATTCTGGGACAGTCATGTATATATAAGGTGTCCCAGAATTATTTTCCTGGTTACAAACACTCAAAAGGCATAAAATTTGATACATAGACAAATACTTTTCACACATACACACACATGAGAGAATGGGACCTACCGTAGTCGGGTCAAGACATCACTTAGGAACTAATATCTGCGCCGTCCAAACATACATATTACAGAATCCTAAGGTTCTCACCCAACAATTTTTATAAAGGCAGTTTTCCTACAGACATATAATTCAAAGTACTCACCAACCACCTCTATAAAAAATGTTGCGTAAGTACCGCAGGATTGTGAAACACGGAAATGTGGATAGAGCACATACTAGTTTCTAAACAAAATCCCGGCCCGACTACGGTAGGTCCCATAGTATTGCTGCTATAGACCTTTAAATTTCATTTTTTCATGTTTTCGGCAGCCTCTAACTCCGGAAGGAAGCATTCGTTCATGCAGGTTGGTCGGTACTTTTCGTCTTGTCTTGGTGTAGGAATCACCTCCCAAACGTTGTCGGTGTTGTTTTGAAACACCCTATATATATACAAGGGTTGAACAAAAAATCACAACAAGGGTTGACTAATTTTCAATAACTGGGTAGTATTCTACCGTGCTAAGCGAAAAGGCCTTATCTCCATTTCACATACTTTCGAGAAAATAAGCAAAACGTGTTATGGCTTAGGCTGTTCGTTCAAATTTGTTGTATTTCAGTAAAACTTTATTAAATATATTTTCACGATCTAAAATTTGCGTGGTAATACAGTTAAATATTTCTGCTTATGAATTGCCACTTAAGGTCTTTTTGCTTACTTTCAGTTACAGTTTTGAACATAAGGTAAACACTCATGACATCATTACCCCCTATTGGTCAAACCACGTCAATTTAACTTTATATAGATGCAGAATTGTACTACGAACATTCCCATACCAATATCTCGATTTTCGTAAAATGTGGAGTTAACGTCTATTCGTTTAGGACGGCAGAATTATTAATGCTGAAAATTCCAGGGTTGCCAGTTGTAGGTGAGAAATTTTTTATCGCCAAATTTTACATAAAACTCAGGTTATTAATTATGCAAAAATTCTCATTGCTTATCATTAATTAACTTAAAGTACACCGGTTGCAGTACCTTTACAACAAGTGTTTGCAGGGGCTGCGTTTCTGTAAAAAAAAAAAAAAAACTCCAATTTTATTGACTTGCATTAAGTAGCCTTTTTACATGGCAACACTACATCAACTTTTTCAAATTTTCGCAGTAATGGATAAATGTTGATGCATATTGCACATATACTCAGAGATTCATTCTCAGGAAATCGGTTGTCTGCAACTGAATACTGACTTTCTTCATTTTGTACATTTTTATTTTACACTTTCTATACTCTCTTTCGTTGCTACACAAGAGCGTTACGAATTCCAATATCGGTTATGATTTCCAAAATATCTACAAAGAACACGCTTGCATTTGTTTCAACTCTTTATCATTCTTGGTTCAAAAGATATACGCAATCAATCTTTGGATTGCGCAACTTTACGGACACAATGTATTAAATATATTCAGTTTGCAATATTATGTTTTGTATGTCAGTAGTGTTTAGGTATTAGTATTATCTATTAATATAATATAATAGTGTAAATAACTTCTCTATGTATTTATCTGTTTTACTGTATTTCTATAAAAAATGCACTGTTTAACGATTGTAATCTAAAGCAGATAATGAGTCCTTTGCCGTTAACATAAATGTTTACCAGATGGCAGTAACGGGGAGTTGATTTGTACTTGCGCTCAAAACTACAGAGAAGGGGTTAGTACATGTCTTAATGCTCTAGTTATTATATTAAAAGCATACTTTACGTGTATTCTGTGTAGCATCGTTGAATAGACCATCCAGCAGTTTGGAAGGCTGGAGGTGGGGGTTCTTTGAAAACTGCTATCTGGAAGGTGAGTTTCCGCTTTTCAGCTGAATCTTGAGCGAACAAAACGACATGCTGAGGGAGAACTACGGGTTGATGATGATTTCTAGTTGGTGTGAAGACCAGAGAGAAGATATGTTATTAAGACCGGAGAGAGGGAGCATCTTAATAGTATAGTTCATCCTATAGTGATATACCGAAGCAACTATATTTTTTATGCAACGGAAGATAGGATTACTTGTAGTATGTCTTAAGTATATGATTCACCAGTAATTCGTTTAATTCAAGTGTTATTCCTCAGGAATTTCATGTGAAGGAACAGGCCCGTATCCACGGGGTTTATGGGCCGCCCTCCCAAATTTTTACTGTGCCCTTAAAATTTTCACGGTAGGCTTGCAAATGAATTGTAATATGGTTGGATTTCCCCCCTAACTTCTACCAGGCTCACCCAATATTTTTGGGCAAGCTACGGGCCTATGAGGGAACTAGAAAACCTGTAAAATGACGTATTATTAGCTGCCTCCAGATACTAACAAACTACAGTCTGTTGTATCCAGTGAAAGAGAAATATTAATGCTACGCATATACATAATGCCAGTACATGTTGAATATGATAATACTAGACGTGAAGTGTCATAATTATTGTAACAACGATTTTAGGTTATCTACAACTTAGGCCTAAAGCAGCATGATGACTTCTAAGAATTTTGTAAGTTTAGGATCAAAGAATCGTTTTCTGTCTTTAAGAACTTCAGCGTTTTTTAATTTTTGTTATTCAAGGCCAGTGACTGTAGATGCATGTTGAGAACTTCTAAATGTAGAACTTGTTTATGTTTTATTCATTTGATTAAGCTTTCTAAACTACCACAACTACAATTAACTGCCAAATATCACATTACCGATAGGAACACAATTATTAACAACATACAGGCCTACGTCAGTATTAATAGAGTAATATTAATTATTTATTTTGCTAATCTATAGTTGTTAATCAAATATGAATCATATATTACTTCAATGTAATGAAGTGAATTAGGACTTCTTGCAGTGTATAGCATTTTTAATTAAACATAATTTTTGCCATTTTTTCTAGTGACTTTGCGAAGATATATCCAAAGCCTTACTAAGCATTTTGGTAATGTAGATAATCATTTAATGGATCATACCATCAGAAAAACAGCCATATCATAAAGACAATATTATCATCCTTCACTTTATCTGAGTCATAGAAAAATTAGCAGTAAACACTACCTAAATAGCATGGACATGAAATATAATTGTCTCAGTCGAGAATAATAAAAACCTTTACAATTGATAAAATGAGAACAGTCCTGATATCTTCACTCAGCGCGTACAGCTCCGTCTAGCTATATGAAGATCGTATCCTAAAGCCAGGGGCGGACCGAGGGACGGGCAACCCAAACAACTGCTTGGGGCACCACAGTCAGGGGACGCCAAAACGAGCTTCAAAAAGTAAATTTTATAACGTGTTATGTACTGACGTTTTTGGTTTATATTCTTGTAAGTAGCAATTACTCATCTTTTCCATTCCACAATGGAAGAAGAGTTTCATCGTATTGGGGAACTGTATCGACAAATGGAGAAATGGTATGTAGAAGAAAGAGTGAAGGGGAAATTAATATTGTTTATAGCGGGCTATGCTTTTTGTGAACTTTTCACAGGCAATGAATGTTATTGGACGTTATATATGTTACTCTTGTAGAATGACTCCTTATGATATTCATATAACAAAACAATTTACAATATAGCAGTAATCATGTCACCATTAGTAGTATTCAATAAATGGTGTTCTATATTGCTTTTGTTTATATATATCGCTACATAAATAATAATTATTATAAAAACACAATGTAATTGATACCAAAAAATATCCGAACAAGAGGAATTTGAGGTCATTCACATAAAAGATGTTGAGCATTTTGCTAAAGTGATGTCGAGCGGTCCCGGGTTCGATTCCCGGTGGGGTCACTCGGTCGAAAAAGTGTAACAGCTTTTTCAGGCCAGCCACCTTGAATGAGGTTTTCCTGGGTTTTCCTCATTCACACCAGGCAAATGCCGGGGTGGTACCTAACATAGGTCCCAGGCCGCTTCCTTCCTTTCCCAATCCTTCCTTCCTTCCCTTTCCCCGGATTGTGTGCTCGCCGAGGGACGTCATCCCTCAAATCGTGCAGGGCTAAATGGCCTTAAATGTCGAAAGCCCACAAATCTAAATCCTAAATCCTCCTAAATCCTAAAGTGATGAGTAAGTTTTCATCAGAATTATGGAAATGGCCGACCAAGGGTTCCTCTTGTGTTTGGCTTTAGACATTAACTGCTGGTGGTCTTTTCAATTACAGTGCTGATGGCCTTAACTGCCAAATCGTGAACTGAGTTGTTAACAGAGCCACAGAGTATCAGTGGAGAACACTTGTTTGGTGATGCTAACTGAAAGAGTTTTGTACTTATGTCTGGGAGTACATCGGGTGAAACTGCGAAGTTTCGTTCTGTTTTGTTTTAGGTCTGTTTTGTCGTGAAGTTTGTGATATGTATTCTTTGTTACAAAATATTTCATATATCTCCGAAGATTTTTTAATCATAGCTCATTAAGAATACAGAAAACATATTACAATGAGATGCATTGAACAATGTAACAATATTAATAAAATAAACCTTTTAAATAGATGAGGTAGAATATCAGGTAACGCCACTATTTTTAACCTATTTTTAACTATATGCAAGTGTATTATATATTACTATCAAATTTGAGCAGCAAAAATAAGTTCCACTTTTCCTAAATTATTTTGTTTCAGCTCCCCTCAAAAGCAGTTTCTGGATCCGCCACTGGCTGTCACAATCCACAAAGCACAAGGTATTATACTTGACAGAGCTGTAATAGACATTGGTAACAGAAAAGTTAGCCTGGTGTTAATATAGATAAATAGATGCAAAACATTATTCGGTATAATGTTTGACCCAATGTTCACTGAAGTCCGATGGGAAAAAATATTGGCTTGCACTTCTACAGCGTCGGAAATATGAAGAAACTTTAGGATTTTTAATCACTGATATCCGAGTGATAGATATGAGTTCTGGTGCAAAGATCGGAACAAACACCCTCTAAACCAAGAGAAATACAGAAAAAAGTGTGACCCGTAAAAAAAGTTAAACTAAGAACTTCTATGAAAAAATGAATATTAGTAATGAATATAACTCCGAAATACATAAAGTAGTATAAAATTTTGTTCTCTTATCTAGAAAACGCCTCAACACACCGGACAACTGCTCAATACGACTCAATCCTTCAGCAATTAAATCTGCCAGAGAATTCAACTTTTATCATGACGTAAGAGTTGCTCCTTCAATTTCAGAGGTTTTAACTTTCCTGGATCCAACCCGGGGTGTGAACTTCTCTGATCAATATTTGTTTTTATATGTTGAGCGGATACATAAACGATAACCGATATTCGGATAATTGGCCAACCGTTTTCACTTATTCTGTCTTGGACGAAGTTTTGCTGATGCCGATGATGGACACTTTTATTTAGGATTTTGGAATCAACGACATGATAGAGTTGGAATAATCGACTCATGTGGTATGGCAGCTAACACAAAAATCGAAAGATTGAAGTAACTAATTCAGAAATTTTATCACAGAGCATGACCTGTAGTATGCTGTCTCTCAACTCAGTGAGCAGTTATACAAACATAGATGGCAATATAACGCAATAGATTATGGGATATATTCTGTCCTTTTCGCAACTTTTTACGTACTGGTCGCGAAATACCTTTCTTGCTAAATGATAACCAGATGTATCAGTATCGTCTCCAAATAATGGTACAAATTTGTAGTGGCACGATACAACTGTTAGCGTGATGCTTTTATATTCCTTATTGAATGTATATAATATTTATTAACTTGAAAATCATCCGTTGAATTTATGTTATTGTAAATTGTTATTAATATTTGACACAAAAAAACTTTTCAAGCACAAATAGTGATGTCCTGAAAAAATGATTTTCCTACTCTTCAATGTGACCCATGGGTGTTTGTATTTTGTGCCAGTGTGTGTCATCTGCTTGCACATATCCTTTTTAAGGTCACTATAACATACAAAGGGGAATACTTATTATATATATATATATATATATATATATATATATATATATATATATATATATATATATATATATATATATATATATATAACTTAATTAATGTGGTAGACGTCGGAAGGTGGTACCTGTAATACAAAAGCGGCCATACTCGAAATCAAAATATCGGATCGAAATTGGTCAAAAAGGAATGTCCATTATTTTTGTTGTAGATTCCATTAGTATACAATCAGATGTAGTGCAGTGGCGGTAAAACTTCCAAGGGTGACTCCCAAAGAAACTGGAGTATTCCTTTGAATATTTTATGAAACGTTGAATGAAAAAATGAACAACAAGAAGTACAAGACTTCAACAATCAAAGATAATAGTACATCGTTCAAATTAGAACAGTTAGAATTTTTAAAAAAAGAGAGAGAAACGTTTGTGATTGGTCTATTTTGTCTCAGTAAAGAATAAACTCTTGGAAGAAGAATTTAAATGAAAAGAAGTCTTTAACGTACCACAGTAATATCCTCTAGGCTAATTGTAACGGGTTATAAATGGACGGCTTCGTGTCTAAGTTAAGAGTGTGTGAAAATGGAAAAATAACCTTTGATCCAGATTAGGTTTACAAGGACTGTCGTAAGACAGTCAGGCGGCAAAGATCATGTATGATGAACGAGGGATTTTTCACATGACAACATTGATGCCCAGATATTATGTGAATACAATTTGGGCGAAAGTACGCTGCATTAAAGGATTTCCACCTCGTAATACATACCTAGGTAATTCCGTGGAAGATTATAATTTCGAGCACAGATGCAATGAAACTCGACGAAACACAAGCTGTTGCGAGTGTTGCACAATGATACAAAGAAATACAGTTTCAAACTACCGATTTATTCTGTTTCCTACAAAGTAGAATAACTATGAAATACTCAGTGGTACCTTGTACAGCATTTGTACATTGTAATATGTGTACACGAGACACCTGTGAAGAATAAAAGTTTACAGTCTGATATTATCGACTCTTCATCACATTGCAAAGATCACATCGCCTAAGCAAATTTTTCCGCGCGCGGTCAAACACGCCTGAAATTTCGGAGATGACTGCCGCAGCTATATTAACTCAACCAAGTTCTTCGGCTGTCGTGGCTGGTGTTGCAGGTGCACTGTCATGCTGCAATCACATCTGCTGTCTTATGTTCAAGGGCACATGTTCTAACAATTTTGGGAGAACATTACGTAAAAATAAAATTTACCTATTCCCACACAGGCGAGCCGACCACAAAATTATTCACCATACCATATCGCACACTCACACTAAATCAATGCTGCTGATCGTTCATTACAGTTGCATGTGGATTTTTACACCCTACATATGACTAGTGCTAATTTGGAGACGGTTTATGATCATTCCCAGTACAGTGTCTTCAAATTCAACTGTTCACATGATGCGATTTCCTCCGATTGCACGTAGGAGAAATTGAAGAAACCCTATCTCTCGAAGGTGGATATGGAGGTGTGAAAAAAATTCAGGGAAAGTTACTCTCCGTTGAGGGTGATGGTCACGATACAAACGGCTCAAAGGAGAGTAACGTTTGGCCTTACATCTGAGCCATTTCTCCTTGCCTCTCCATAAATGAGGTGCATACCTGCCAGCTCGTGGACTGAGTAATCTGCTATTGCGCAAGCACGTACAGATTAACACAATATATTTTACTTAAACACCAACATCTACTTTCTACACGACCGAATGTATACTAATGGAATCTACGATTAAAAGTAATGGACATTTTCTTTTACCCGACTTCGATCCGACGTTTTATTCTTGAGTTATAACTGTTTTTACATCTTTTCTACAAATTTTCGGTTGATCAAGGTACCGAAATGAGGCATTTTAATACCCAGGTTGGTATATACTTTTCGTTTTATCTCGGTGTCAGGAATCACCTCCCAATGTTTATTATATTAATTAAGTTATATATATGGGCGGCATCTTAAAACTAAAAAAAATGTTTAGTAACGTAAATAGCTAAACTGTGAAAACGTCTTTACTAGAGAAACACTTTTTAGTTCTTGTAATAAATTTTTTGACAAACAAAATGAAGCTAAATATATACCAATAAATCAATATAGCTATATTTTAGAAATACAATAATCACTGGTTATTCGAACACTGCTCTAAAACACAGAAACAATCAAATTTGTAAATAAAGAGCTTTAAAAATTTGAGGTTCTTTACCAACAGCTACTATGTGAACTTGTTATACAGAACAGGTGTACAGAAGAAACAACTAAAACAACTTACTTATAATGTGATGTTTCGCAGGGCACACTGTACCCTTCACGGGTTCTTCATCAACAGTAACACTACGTATTTATTATATAGAACTGTGCCATACAGAATAATAAATAAAACCATTTATCTTTTGATGTTTAGCAAGGGCGTCTTATGTAAAGAGCACACTGTACTTATCACAGGTTCTTTACCAATAACAACTGTAAGAATTTATTATTAAAAAGCGTGTACCTTTATTTCTAATGTCAAGGTTTGGAGGGCGCACCGGGACATGTCCTAATGGGCCAGCACGGGCCTGCAATGCATAGTGGAACAGATATGGGTCATAGTGGTAAATAGTCTGTGCTTCCATAAATAACGGTATGTAGTTGCTAATATGTGTTGAACCAGACTGGGAACATTCGAAGCAAGTTGTAATTCTACAGTTTCCGCAGGTATAGCACTATTAAGCATACTTCCGTTACTCATTTTTCTCTTGCAGATTTTTTCACATAAAATAAAAAAGCATGCATTGTAATGTTAATGATCTTCAGTTAGCAGAGTATTCGCGGCGTTTTAGAACATGCCTACCGGTAACAACATGATATTCAAGTAAAGATTAAATAAAACTTTCTTACCTTTTTAATACTGCAAGTACTGTTTTTATGATCTTTATCTGCATAAATACTGCAACTACACTAGCAGTATTGTCTCCTGGAAAGACTGTCGCAATGTAGAAGTGTTCTGTAGCGATCCTTTTTCTTCTGAAGAAATTCACTCACACACGTGCCTTAGATCAAATCGATGAAATCTTGTATATAGGTTTTATTTGTAGTTTTACATACATGTCTGTCACCCGATGCATAGTGTCAGCGTAAATTCACATTTCAGCACAATTACATTAATAGAAGTGTTGTTAGAATTCTTTAAAACCTGTAAGCCTGATTAGACGTTATAACAATCAACAGCCCTTCACTCACAAAAGTAATCTTAATAGCTTGACTATTTCAATCCTTGACAAAATCTTACACATACACACACATACATATACAAAAATAGAGTGCCTACTAGCTTCACTTTTTGAGAATTTGTATAAAATAAATCACTTACTGCAGATAATCAGCTTCAGTAAAACATCAAGAATATATTTCAATTACACTTGTTACTTATAGCATTATATAAAACATGATAGAACAGCTAACAAAAACATTGGCGAAAAAGTCTTCAGCGTCTCTTCTGGAAACTCCAGTAAGAGACTCAACTTGAGTTATATGCAGAATTTGCATCACAAAATTAAAATTTGGACGGATTCATAAATCTCGTAATAGCATAAAATATAAGCAGGATAAATAACCTCAGAAGCTTACATTAAATTATAACGTTTCCATGTTTAAGTGCGGGAGCTATTTTGCCATAAGAAGTAGTACGTTAGTAATTTGGAAAATTCTAAATATTGAGCACATTATTTACTGGGGAAAGACTATGTTAAAATTACATTATATATTTACATGTGTATCACAATACTTTTCCATCAATAATTTGGTGAAGATCAAGAATAGGAGTGCTATAAAACTTTGCCCACAAGTTTTTATTAATAATTTCTTTAGCTAGATGCTGGGGCTGATTACCCAAAGTTTAAAAGAACTACCTGCACTAATACAAGAAATCATGTTTTATACTTGCAGAACTTTAATATCTCAAAAAGATTTATGAACATACATTACAGATATATTTTAATACAGATATCTGTATATCAAAATATTAGAAAATTTTCATCAATAATACAAAAAATAATGGAAAATACACGTAAGTACCGACACAATAATATTCAATTCTCACTTTAATTCTATTTACTTATATTTAGAGACAAAACATTTTAGTTAATGTGATATGTGCAAAACGTTAAAAAAGTCTGTATATGTTTCAGGAAACCTCAAACTTTTCGTTTCATTACCAAAAATCACGTTTATATTATCGGGAATTTCTGCAAAATTCGGCATTACTTACTATAAACTGAAAACGAAAAAGTGGAGTTGTTGTTAATTATTGCTAATAATAATTAAAAAGCTCATTTCTAATATTATTTAATTTAAAAAACGTTGCACTTACGAAAAAGCTCTGTGAGTTATTTGATCCAGAAACTGTTTCACTCCATAGAGGTGTAAATATTAAGAAAGCTGAACTGTTGTTTAAATCCTTGACTGTGCTTTATGGTGAAAATGTTCATGATCTGTTGGTTGCTTACCGTGAATTTAAAAGTAAGGTTATTGAAGTTCTCAACAGTAAGGATAAGGAAGTTGACACTGTATCATTGTTAAACAGTTTAAAAGTTAACCACAGGTCTTTTGCTGTCAGCTCATTACGTTCAATATAACGATAGTATATATATTATCTCAATGGTTCAATACGGTTGCCTTTCTCGACTGTTTATTCCGAGAGATTATTTTTCAAGTATAATATGATTGTTACTGACAGAAGAACAAATTTAAAAGAAGAATTGGATTGAGTATAGCCCGCTCCCCCCAGTGAATTTTAACGAATCATAGTGATTCTAACGATTCATATTAGTTCATAATGAATCGGAATCGCATGTTATAAAGATTTAAGACGTAAATCTTGTGGTAAGGAAGCTTTAGTATAAGTAATAGTAGTAGTAGTAGTAGCGATAGTAGTAGTAGTAGTAGTAGTAGTAGTAGCAGTAATAGTAGTAGTAGTAGTAGTAGTGGTAGTTAGTAGCAATAGTAGTAGTAGTACTAGTAGTAGGAACGGGTTAGAAGCCCCGCAGGGGTTGGTTGGGTTCTGTTCTCGATATAAGTAGTAGTAGTAGTAGTAGTAGTAGTAGTAGTAAAGTAGTAGTAGTAGTAGTAGTAGTAGTAGTAGTAGTAAAGTAGTAGTAGTAGTAGTAATAAAGTAGTAGTAGTAGTGACTCCTCCAGTTCCGGTGACAAAGAACTGGGGGGAGCGGGCTATACACAAGCCGAAGAATTGGTACCGGTAATGTCTTGCTGCAGGTTATTCTTTAACTAAGGATGAGGTTAGAGGAAATGTTTAAATTTTTGCATTAATCTCTATATTTTGGTGAATACATTAGATAGAATACGCACTTCATCAAGGTATATCCTCATTCTTGTATTAGATATACACACCTTACGTATATAAATATACTGTTTTAAAAAACTTGTGCTACATTTAAAAAATAAATGCGTTATAAATGTGACAATTGTGATAATTAATGCTACAAAATATCGAAATTGCTGCAAAAACGTTTCGTCTATAATTATATTCTTAACTTGTTTCGTAAATATGGTTCAAATGATACATAAATATGGACGAAGTTTGTAGGAGAAAACTTATGCATTAGGAACTCACGATTTATATCCCGGCATAAGTCTACCTTGACATAAAAAAGTATAAGTACACGAATTGCACAAACATAGATTATTACTAAAATTCAGAAGCACTTACAAATTGAAGTACAAAGCTTGGTACGATGGTAAAATATTTCAGTTTTAAACAAGTAGTTATGTTAAGTTTCTTTTCCATCATTGATATTTAATTGATCAAGTTTATTAATGAAAATTCTAATAATTATTATACGTACGTGGACTTTATATCCACCCCCAAGTGAATTTTCATCTTTCGAACTGAAGTTTCAACATTAGGTGTGTAATATTGAAAATCATTGCATATTTTTCTTATTACATTTAGTAACATTTCTTTACCCAATGCTAATTTTTGTTGTTTTGCGGTAAAAATATGGGGGAATCATAAAGCTATTTGTACGTAAAGGTTAATGTAAATGTCATTTAACATTTAGCTAAACATAAAGAAATAGTGTTATTACTTTCTTATTGCCATTTCTTCACTGTACTTAAGTTTTGAAATATTTTGCAGCATTTATTCCGAAGCTGGTCGTCCGCCTGGTTTTCGACAAAAAGCGTAGTAACAGCTGCGAAAATTTACAAATTATCAATTTTGAGGACCACCTTTAATCATTAGGTATGGTAAAGTACGGTACGACATGGTACGGTATGGTAAAGTAGAGTAAGGTAGGGATAAGTATGGTAGGGTTTGGTCGCGTTAGCTTAGGGTTAGGGAAGTTTTTATCAATTTTGTTAAAATTAATAGTGTAATTTCTAGTCTCTACGTAAGGATACCAAATGGAGCGTCTTTATCCTGGAGCAATGTTCAGGAAACAAATGTTCCTCACGTTCTCGCAAATCAACCATGCGGCGACCTTGCGCGAAGTAGTTCCTTCCGCTTACCAAATAGTTCCATGTTTATAACAGCTTATAAAAAATAAACACAACTTCTACTCTCTTTACATATTATCATGCACAAAAACGAGCAAATTAAGTATCCATTTCTTCCTGGTAAATTTCCAAAATTTTGCCTTAAACGGACGACCAACTTTGGAACTTAACCCCATCTTCTATGACCTAGTTCAACAAAAACTGTAACTAGCCCCAAACTCCAACCGAAAATTACAATAAGAAAGTAAGCCTTTACTTCTTGCAGTGAGATTGATATATCTTCTGCGCCAGACAATAAGCTACATTTGTTTGATTTAATTGACTCTATGAGTTCACGGAACCATCTTCGAATAAGCCCAGCCTCTTGCATTCTTCCTATAACAATGTTGAAGCGGGAAAGAAACGGAGAACCTTTACATAGTCCAATGGCTACGGAAATTAAAGAAATAGTTTCTCTAATTGTATGGTATGGGCGTGAACTACTGGAACAAGCTCTAACTAAATATGCATTGTATTCTAATATTTCTTTTGGACTAACAACCCCACTCTTTCCGTATGTGATGGCGTCTTCAATTGTTTTCTTGATATCTGGATTCACTTCATACCTATTATACAATGTCCACATAACAGTATCTGAAGGATTGTCAAAATTTTTTCTCAAAGCTCTGAAACCGGTAATTTTCATATCTGAATTAACAAGCCCTTCCAGGGTGTTTATATCAGGATAAAAGCTAGGTACTGAAAAAATAGTGACAATTGCACTTTGGAAAAGAGACGATATAATCAAACTAAAATATATCCAACTGAAAAATATAATTCTTGTTGACGTAATTGCTGGTTGTTTGATGGATATTTGGAGAAGAATTGAATACATTTTCAGAAAATAATCAAGGAGGTGTTTTCTATCACTCTCACCTGAAGGACAAAGTTCAAAGAGTTTTACTACTAATGTTACAATAAGTAACGTTACTAAAGTACCACACCATACTAGAGGACTAAAATGTAGCATTAAAGCTATTGTGGGTGGCATTCGTCTCCCTTTTGCTACCAGAACCGAAATTGTTAATAGTGATACGTAATTAGTTAAGTCTATAACTTCGAGCCTCTGAAGGTTTGCTACTAAACCAGCCATTCCGAAGTCTGCATCCTCTTTCACGAGATCTCCTATCATTCTTACCCATGAATTGTTACTGGTCTTATGACCAAAATTGTTGAGAGAATGTGTTGCAATGGATTCAGTTGTATAATTGAGGTAATGTTTAAGGGCTTCGTAAACCTTAGCAAGGTACCCGTTAGATGTGAACGAATTAGTACCATTAATGCTCTTTGTGTAAGAGTAAAGAGGCAAAGCTACCGTTTCAACGTTCGTGGTAAGTAACTTATATCCACGCAGATTTGCTGTTCTGTCTGATAAATAGGTATCACCAAAAACTTCTCGAGTCGATTTTAACAATTGTGTAAATGATGTATTGGTTGTATAATGTTTATTTGAGAATGGATTATAAGTTGATACCAAGACATCTATTTCTGACGTATGCACTTGATAAATTGTCTGATTTATGTGTGTAGCAAAGCAAATCAGGGCAATTTTCAGAATCTTCAATGTCTGCCAGATGATTTCCATGGAAGGTCTGAAATCAGGACATCCATTTTCACTAAAACTTACAAATATAATAAGAAATTTAGCTCTATTGTTCCAGTAAAATTTACTAATATGTTCTTTTAGTTCTAATATAAATTCAAGATCTTCAGTTACAAGAAGTATAAAATCATTTTCACTTAGAACCGGTCTATTCACCAACTGAACACTGTTAAGTTTAAAGCCACCTTGAGACACCACAAGATAAGGGAAACGTATTGACTTCATAATTTGATGTGCAAGGAATACAGAAATATCCCCTGTTTCACTATAGAGTATTGTAACAACTTTTGCGTTACCGAATAATTCTAGGAAAGCATTCGAGTTCAAGAGAGACATCTGCCATTCGTATTGTTGACTGTTCAAAATCATCTTGAGCATATAGTCTTCTTTCTCTAGTGAGAATATAGTTTTCAGCATAATTAATAATATTATGATCACACACTTCATTCCTCTCAATATATGTATGTATAGGAGACTTTTATTATAACTTCAAATTCATCTTCATATTTCTAGTACGGTTAGATGGAAAATGAACCTGGAGAGAAGAGAATAAGAATTATTGAACATTTGACACGCAAGATAACAATCATTTTTTTCTAATGTATCTAACAAAGTTTATCCGGAGGGAATTGCGTGTACTGAATTTAGTGAAAAGAATGTTTACTCAAAGGTATGTGGTACTTGCCATATTTCAAATGTAAACACCAACAATATACATGCAGAATATAATCTCAAATCATACCTTGCCAGAACATTAGCTTCTCTAATACCAATAAGTAGGTTAAATGGCCTGACCTCTATAATAGTTGTCTTACTAATTTTCATTTGATCAATTCTCAAGAATATTAGTACCATTTCTAATCGGGATGCTTTATAGATCAACATACTGCAATATCTAAAGCATGTGGCAATAACAGCAAAGAGTCTTGTGTGCCATTAATTTTGTTCTGTTGTTTAGGATCCAAGTATTGAACTACTTAACTGAAATTATGAATAGACTCTAATTGTAAATTAAGACAACAAAATCGCTAAGAGAATGTACCATTAGAGTCGTTGGAGTATTTGAGGTATATGGATTGCACATTTATAAGCTCTGTTTTCTTTATTCTGAGTTAGTCTCAGCACTTTTAGACAAAAATGAAGGATACAAGTGAAAAAAAACAACAATAGAATCAATTCTGGCAAAGTTTCAGGAAATCAAGTTGGCATACTGCTCCTTATAAATATTTTTCGCGTCATAACTTGGGCAATAATTATTTCTTCCCAGTGCTGAAATTATACGTTAAAACGACTAAATGAGATGCATTGATATCAGTGTATAGTTAGTCGTAAGTCAACATTTGAAGGACACGAAAAAAGAACTCAATAGAGCGTCTCACCCTTAGATTGGAGTACAGGAGTAAATGGCAATGCTTAGCCTGAATTTTAGAAATAGTTATTTTACTAGATATGGGTAGATTATTGTAGAACATTGTATTCTCTATCAAATGGTCTGTTTCTCCCATATCAAGAAGAATGTTCAAGTTTTGAAATAATTTGAAACAGTGAAATCTTACTAATGGCAAATTCTAACGTCGCGTTAAATATATCACGTCATAAGTTCGGAACTATAAGAGATACAAAGTTGAAACTTAAACAGTTATTAACATCATATTTGGTGTCAATGTTGGAAAAGTTTGCATTCAAAAAAACTTTTCGAATTTTAAAATAAAAAAATAAAATGTAAGAGAAAGTGCGTACACTATTGCAATGCAATATGTAAAAAGTTGGCTAGTGAGAAACTTTTTTATTTTTCAGGTTAGATGGGGGTGCAAAGCGAGAAAAATGTTGAGAAATGATTGAAGTTATTTTTTTAAAAAAAATTGCAGGTCGATATCTTTCTTTATTTAGGTTTCATGACTTTTAGTATTAAGAGTCAACTTTCCAAAGCGCGTGCATCTGACCAGAAGAAAGGCAGTGACAAATCTTGCCAATGTTATTTTCCTTATAATGTTTGTTTTAAAATCACTGATATAGAGTCTCTTGCTATACCGATGAATATTCACTGTTGATGCTATGCGAGCACGAATCTACTGCTTAACAGAAGCATAATCGCAAAATCGAATCCTGGACCACATCTACGTGAAACATTGCGTCAACTCCACTCAATCTTATGTTTCACTTACTTCGCTCGTTTCCCTATGATATATATATATATATATATATATATATATATATATATATATATATATATATATATATATATAAGACTAACATTCAGACGTATAGTTTTTCTTTCTTCCAAGGAAGACAAATTTCAATCGCGGTGAATAGGTAATGTAACATACCATCCTTCTGGATCTGAGAAGAAGAAGAGTGGATGGTTACAAGAAGGAAAATTGTATATAGAGCGTTATATTTTCTATTTAAACTAATATTGTTAATAATTTTCAGTATTTCAAACAATTATATTCACTTTGTAAAAATCTTCTTTTTAGAAAAAGAAGAGAAAAAAAGTATATAAAAAAGTTGAAGGGAATAATGTAAGGAGGAATTGACTTTGAAAAGCTAGGCTATTACAACTGGAGAGAAAAAAGGTGTTTGCGCGTGTTTGTTCGATGGGCGTGGCTTGTCTCGCCGATTCTACCTGGCTCGATGACTCAAGGACCCGTTATCTAGTTCCTTGAGTTAATCCAGAGGCGATGGAGTTGTTTGTGGTTGCGTGTTCTCGATTTGCTTGTGTTTTAAGTAGGACATGTTCTTGAGTGCGTATACGTGGGCAAATCTGAGTTCCGTGCCGGAAAAGCTTTTACTGCTATATATTCTTTGTGAGTTAAGTGAAGTAAAGTATCACGATTTGTGGAACAAGTTCACAGTGTTACTGGAAGAAATAGGCAAAGAAATAGGCTGTTTTTGTGCTTGTGAAAGTTACAGAGTCAGAGAGGGAAAGTGTGTATGCAAAGTGAACCCTCATTTAGCTCTATCAATTGTATTCAGAGAGTGAAATTGTTATACATTTTGTGCCTGTTTCATTACTCCTTAATCTTTCTGAAATATTTCTTTTTTCAAAAAAAAGACATTTTTAAGGAGAGAGAATTCTTGTAGTGTAGGGCAATTCTTAATAGAGTCTGAAGTGATTGCTAGTTTAGATCCTTTTTCTTCTGGCAATCCTAAAGATTTGTCCTGAGGAGAATCTCTGTAACTACGTGATCGGATGTTTGATCTGGTCAGAACTTCGTTAGTTTGAATAGCATAAATTCTGGCACAGAGCAAAGAATTGCGTACGTGACTAGTCAACCGTTAGTCAAAGAGGCCAAATACCCAACGAGAGGAAAGAAGACAGTAGGTAAACCATTGAGTTTTTCCGAAAACTTGGTGAGTTGTTACTCTTATTTTTACTTAAAGTAGTTGTGTTCGTTAAAAGTGTGGATAGTGAGGTTGTCTGTAAGTTGTCTCCAATGGGATTAAACTCGCGGGCCTTTGCTTTCCAATAGTAATTACATTCCTCCCAGAAATTGTGGCGATTATTTCTTTCTACTTTGACCGTGATCGTTGAAATAAGATTTGAACCACCTGCAGATCCAGTATTTCAATTAATTTTAAGTATTTTCTTTTTCAGCTGTTTAGCTATATGTTCGAAAGGAGAGCGTGATTAGATATATTTTCTCGAACGATAAATATAGACATATTTTTTCTCGAAAGTTGTCATAAGCTTTGAAAGTAAAGATTTTGATTCATAATTAATTTTGACTGCTATTATTTGATAATTAACAACTTAGGCATTAAAAATATTGTTAGAATTATACTTAGAAATATTTTTTATTTTTGAAAGAATTTATCAATGAGTAGTTTATGTTCGTAAATGTGGACAGGAGTTTCGTAACTGTTAAAAGTCAATTTTTGGTGAGAATAGTAATTATTGACTGTAAATTCTATTTGAAATACTATTGCTTTTGAGTTGAAAGAAGATTTGAATCTGATAGTAAAGTTAAAATTGAAATTTTGAGATTTAATCAAATCAAACGACAGAAAAACAATTATTAAGATAGTTGTATATTGCACGTTTCATCCGAATGTATATGCGCTATTCAAACGATTTAGTGCATATACACCACCTTCCATTGGCAATAAAGTTGTTATCTTTAAAATTGAAACACTGTTGTACAGGTTTATTTAGTTTATGTTTGAAGTGTTTCCCTTTCTGAAAACAGAAATATTGGATCTGCAATTCCAGCTAATACGTGCTGAGTTGATTACGCGATACTGCTCGACTCCTCTCTCCCAAGCCCTCTCTGCCGGGCTTTGTTATCTGAGCCCATATTGACAGTTTGTTTAATTTTTGTTTGTTTTTTTTAATAAACTCTCAATGTGGTTTCGATTAGGCGAGGCTAGGTGGAAGGGGGCGTTACAGTAAGTAGTGAACACGAATCAGGATAGTAATTCAGTTAGCAATAACATAAATCACAAAAATGCAGTTGGTACTCAAAGAAAACCAACTGTTTCTTCAGAAGATCAATATCTATGGAAGATTAAAAAGCAGGCAAATATCTGTCAATAATAAAACTCCTCACTCATTGGTGATGAAAAGTTATTAGCTTTTGTAATTGATTCGTTTACAGTTCTCATGTGGTCTCTAATGTCCTTTCCAATGCTGAAAATTTTGACAGTAAAAGTTGGTTTCGTTTGTAATTCCATTTTTCTTATTTACTGTGGATACGCAAATGAAATTGAAAATTAAAAGCGTTCATAACAAATAACTTCCTGAGCTCACAAAACGGAATGAAAAGGCTCTTTGTTCTTTTCCCCCTATGTTACTTTAGGAAGCTTGAAAGAAACAAAATATATTTTCGGAGGGTTTGATTATTCTGTGTGGTTTTGTTTCTTCGCCCAACTATCTGTACCTTGTTGGCTGTCACTAAACGTGATTTAAAGTCAGAACGTGTGCGTTTTTTTTAGAATAGATATAAGGCGGTATCTTTTCATTCTTCTTCTGTTTCCAGTTTGATACTGTGTGTCTGAGCTGTCAGAAGTGAGTATACAAACCAGGGCGATTCACCATTACATTTGCAGATTGTTGAAATATTTAAAATATTTGATGTGTCGTGTGCAATGATGTATTTACTGTATTGTTCGTCAGTGAAAGTGATTTAAAGGTATTTAGGATGCATCATTTTTCCTTTTATTTTATATTTACAAATCTTTCGTTAATATTCACAAATGCATTTATGATTTCTTTTAACAAAAGAAACACTGATCAAAGTTTCATACCCACTGTGTTTTAAACTATAACATGTAACGGTTTCGGATATCTAACATATCCTTCCTCAGACACTATAGAACATAAATGAAAATACAGACATAGTCATTATTATGAACAATTTTCTTTTCAAGTTCTTTAACAGACGTATATATAGTCATTGTTATGAAAAGTTTAAATTCTTTTAACAGACACATATATAGTAATTGTTATATAAAAAAGTTTTCTGTGGATATACTCTTGTTGATTCAGTGCGATTTGTGATCATTTGTGGTCCATGTATCGGCCAAATTTGGTTGAAAATTTGATATTCCTTAGCTGAAAATAATAATTCTAGTTTGCGACCAACCGGTACTTCGTTCTTTAAATGAATCAGGAGATTATAAATAATACACGCTGGCAGATATTTTTCCCTAAAATTATGAAGTGTTATGAACTACATAAGGGAAGCAACGATAAACATCTCTTTGTTCAAAAGTGACGTAATTGTAGATTCATAAGATGTAACGTAACTTTGATCAGGAAACTGAGTCCAAATATACTATATAACACACACATATTATATATATATATATATATATAATTCTGTAAATCAAGTTGTCAGTCAAAATCAAGTGATAAATATTTCACTTGCTTATCTTGTACGTACCTTCTTAATCAGTGATGATTGCAGATGATTTTCCGCATAGAATTCGCAATATATGGGGATGAAAGTAGAACTAAATACTGAGAATTATGGTGAACAAGAATGGTGGTAGGGCACAGGGGAATTTAGTACTTTCGCGGGAGATATCAATCCTGGGAGAGCCTCTGAAATCATCACAGTTCGTATTGCTAGAAAATTGCCTGATAACTTTTTTATATTTCACTTTCTCCAAAATGTTTTACAACTTCATTTTGACTTTACGTAATAGGACATGGTTGACTTCAACCTTACCTGTAAACAATCAACTCCCACAATTATCACGAAAAATGTTTCAGATTAACGCTTCTGTTAAAAGCTTTTCAGGAAATAGTAAGCGTCATATAATGTACTAAAAACTATCCATTAACTTGTCAATTAATTTCAGTCAATAGTATACATATGAATCAGTGTAGTTATATACATACAAATAAATAAAACGCAACCTTCTTGCTTTGGCCAATTTAATCGAAGAACTGCACTTAAATGGGCTTTGGGAAGGGTGAATTACGTATAGTTCAAGCTGCCCCAGGAGTGAATCGTAAAAAAACAAAACCTTTTTCTTAGAATATATGTGTTTCACATGGCCCAGAACGTGAAATATGCTACCGTGTAGTGCAGGCTGGATTCAATTTGCATAAAACGTCGATGCGGCACATGAAGGCATTGACTAAAAATTCTGAAAAAAAAAATCTGGCACACTTTGCTCAGTAAAAGACACATCCTAACTGTTTCGCAGAACCGATTTTCGAAAAAAGTTGAAATTCGGCTCACCCTAATATATATAACTTGCTGAGAAAAGCTCCGTGAACACAAAAACCGATTTTTCAGTTTCCGGTTTATGAAAATTTTCAAAAAAACGGTTTAGTTTTTCATCGAAACCGGTTTAAGTTATTCCAAAACTAGTTCTATTTCTGACCAGAATAATTCTTCGTTGTTCTCCGGAAACCGATTCCGATTCTACAGAAATAGTTTTAATGTGTTCGGTGAAAACCATACCGGTTTCGGAGAAAACCGAACCGGTTTTTGGAGAAAATCGAACTTGATTTTGGTGAACCACCGAATCAGGTTTTGAACGAAATCGAACCGGTTTTGGTGAAAACCGAAATGTCGGTTTTTCGGATTTCTGTTTTTCTAGAAACTGGTTTCCGATTTTTACTAAAACCGGTTTTGTCCATCCTTAGTAGAAACAACAGATGGGAAAACATGACAGGTCACTAGTTGTTGCTATCTAGGCAGATTTACTTCCTAAGTTTGAGAGTTGAGTTGATTTTAGTTTAGCGTCCCTTTCAGCAGCGATGCTATATGAGACGTGGACCTACTGATTAACGTGGAATCCGAACCACATGAGCTCCCACCGCTAATCGAACCCGGGTCTCCCACGCCAAAGACGCGTACGCTAACCGCTTAGCCACGAGGGAGCTCGCTAAGTTTGAGAGTATAATATTTCTTCTAAGTCTTGAATAAAAGATTAAGAAGGAGGGAGACTCATACTAAGAACATGATATGTGGTGGAAGAACACAGTAGGCGAAACGAAAATAATAAACACTTAAGGTTCCCATTAAAACATAATGCAATCAAGTTTCATTGTAGGTTTCCTTTTTTCTTAAATCTATTTTTATGTTACGAACTATATTCTCAAAAGCAGAACAACTGATCTGATTCACTTAAGTAGGTCATAATTTCTTTGACTTCAGTTTTGGCTCAAATTAGTCCACAGTAGCCAGGAAGCTGGAAGTACGAAACAAATACACGGTTCTGATTGGTTTCTTAGCAGGTACCTTACATAGAACAGAAATCAAAAGCTCGCTGCCGTCGGCCCTTGTGGGCGAGCGTGCTAGCGCAACATGCTACTAATGAAAATCGTTATTAGCGTAGTAGTAGTAGTAGCGGGTTAGAAGCCCCGTAGGGCTCCTTTTTTGTTCCACCTTGATCCCTATGATGTAAATTTTGTTACCAGTTTAAAACAGCAGGGAAGGGTAGCGCGCCAAGAAAGTTACTTCCGGGAGTATTACTCTCCGAGCGGGTCGTGAGCAGTTGGAAATAAAAATAATAGGAAATTACAGATAGGATGACTTTATTCAGGACTACAGTAGCTCCTTTAGGAAAGCAATAGTAAGGAAGTAATAATTAAAACTAAAGACAGACTTACCGTCTACAGTCAACAAGAAATCTCAATAATAATGCTCAGTGCATCTAACTAAAGATATGCCACATTGACTTGATCCCTGCTCTTGCGTTGCAAGCGCTGCTATCGGCTGAAGGAACTCCATTCCCTTTCTCTCGCTTAGCAACAGCTGAACCCTAATTTGCTCAACGCGTGGGTGTGAGCTTTAGTTCGCATTTTTGACACGGCTCCATACATATTGGCAGCATAATAGTCGCTGCGCTAATAATTATTCTCCTCTATTCTAGACAGCTCGAAAAGAAACATTAATAATAAATGAGGTTAGATGACGAATATACCGTTCATGATAAACACGTAATGAATAATTTATAACATTTCACACACGCTTCATTTTAATAGCGTATACCGCCGCAAGATAACCATCAATACCATTGGTATTTTGTGAAAAGGTAAAAATCTATTACCACAAACAGAAATAAAATGAATTTCCACAAATATGATATTCATTTGTGTACGAAGTATTGATGACTTAAAACAGAAAAAGGGCTTAGATCCATTTCAGATATAGTTCTGCTTCAGGCAATTATTTCTATACTAAAGACTGCATCACACGTTATCTTTTAATTGCTTATTTAGTCAATAAATTGCTGTTAGCGGGTAATGGTGAAGACTAAGTCTTGTGGATTACCATTGCCTCTTATCCTACCTTTAGTACTCCAAACGAGAAAAGTATACAGAAGTTCCGGAAGTGAAGGTTACCATTAACGTAGTAAGAAAGGCCATCCAACTTTCAACCTAGCCATTTAATTGTTTGAATGATTACAATATACTACGCTGTATTTCAAATAAGGTTATAGGAAGCGTTTCAAATGTAACGTGATCTTAAAATTTAAACAAATAAATTTCGTTTCACGGTTGTAAAACTACGGTAGACTCCCAAACTTTGCGAATTCAATATTAATACCACTTTCAGTCTTATTAGAGAGAGACATAGCAGAATATTTTCTTAAGACCTTAAATCGATACCAAAAATTCACTTCTCGTGATCTATTCTCAATTTAGTTCTGCAGCGATAAACGGTAGATTTCTAGCACTCCCTGTTTTCATACAGGGTGATTGCATGAGATTGAATCTATTCTTGGGACGCTGAATTCAGTACAAAAACAAAAAAAAAAATGTTTTGGCGTATGCAATTCTATGTAAAATAAAGCTACGTACACTATTTGATAATTGAAGCATAATCAGAAATACAGTATCCAATAAAGCAAATGTTTCAAGGAGGGTTTGTCTGAAGATACATACAAATATTGAAAATAGTTTAAAAAGGTGCGTAATGCAGAAATGCTATTTTATCGCGTATGAACTTGAGGCTTCTTGAACAGCAAGTTCTGACCAGATATTAACACCGCAGAACCAAGATATGATCAAGGAATGGACTAAACCATAGTTTCCAACTTTACCTAAGGTAAATAAAGTAGGATTGAAACCCATTCTATTCAGTGTATACCTGAGCGTCATGGGGGGGAGTCTGTAGCCCCTATAAAATTCCCCTTGAATCCGCGCCTGTTGAAACCAATTCATATTTCATAACTTCACACACGGCACAATCAATCACTGAATCTATTGAAATCTTACTACGTAATAATTATCGAGTGTGTACACTTTTTCTATTAAAGCTTATAGTATATTTTCTCATAATATAAATTGTCATTCATGTAGTGTGTGATAATGTAACTAGGGATGCGCACGAGACAAGATTTGTGGCTGTCTCGTCTCGAAAATGTGCTGTAAAAGTAATGTCTCGATTCGAAAATCTATATTTCTCTATTGGAGGAGCCGTGTCTCGACTCGAATTTTGTCAAGAAAATCCTGTCTCGATTCGTCTCGTGCGCATCCCTAAATGTAACTCATGATAAAAATGTTTTCTTTTAAAACAAAATGAAATGGTTCAGGTGGACTCATCCGAGTATAAGACATGCAATTTATGAAATTGCATCGCAACACACTTGGCCACGCACTTAGGTTGCACTCTTCACCTTTTTCTCATGCTATCTAAAGTATAGGCTAATCTTAAATTCGCATTGCCGATTCGGGTTTTCTAACAAGAATTATTATGTTGCAACTTAATTTGGATGTAAAATCCTGACTTAATTAGCATTTAAGAACTTTGCAGTGTGCATTAAAATCATGACAGAAATATAGTTAAATCTTAGTTTCAAATTTCATGTCTACCTTGCATCTAAATACTTGTGTTGTCATTTCTTTCAATGTTGGTAGGAGCTGAAAGTTCCAATTGATCCCAATTTCTCGCTTTAATACCATCTGTTTGTTCATAAAATTTTAAAGAAATATTATTATTAACAAGTAACACTTCCGAAGTGTAACTCTCCGATTTTGATAAAATTTGGAAAGTAGATACTACACATTAAATAAACGAATACGTGTTTCTTATTTTCTGCGAAAAAAAAACGGTTTTAAGGGGCAAAAGCATCCACCTACAATTTTGAAAGTTGACACGCAAAAGGCAAAAACCAAGTAAACCAAAGTAAACGAAATTTTACACACATATTGCAGACATAAAATGAGGGAACATGTGTTTCGTATTTCCCTGGAAAAACGGTTAGGCGGGGAACGGACATCTCCAAAACTTTCATCACGAAATATCAAAAGTGCTATTATCTATTCCAGGCAACCTGATAGGAAACTCCCCTTCCTCCCACCACTCTCCAGTACGGAGGGGAAAGCAAGCCGTTGACCTTCACAGGGAGGGAAGCTTTTCTAATAAACAGAATCGTGTACACACTAAATTCGTACGTCAATTCGCTCGCACCTGATGGTGAGAAAGCACTGCTGTTTTTACCTGTCAACCCCGAATAACAAACAATTACTGTCTTTAATTTTTGTCTTTAAGAAAAGTATTTTTTACTATTTATGTATTAAAGTTTTGACTTTAGTCCTATTTATTTATAACGACTCACCAAGGGTAGTCGTCAACCTGGTTCGATTGATGATATCAAGAACTTGAGTGGTAGTAATTATTTTCATGTAGAAATATCTTTAATAATTATATATAATATTATTCTCACCTTTTTCTAACAGAATTATAAAGTTGATGAACGGTTTTAAATGGTTTATTAGTTGATACACTTTTAATGTATTTTTCATTCACACTGTCGTGCACACATACATGACGATTAGGTATCCATAAACAATTACATAGCAACTAACTACATAACACTATCTATATCTCTTACAGATATTAAAAACATTCTTCTTTTGTTAATATTAAATTAACATTCTATTAAGTATAGTGCACATGTATGAGCACTTTCTGCCCAAGGTACAGGTAATTATTAAACTATCCAAAGTATTTCGTTATATAAAATGTCGCCCGACAATTGGACTGAATATAAAAGTCATAAGCGAGCTTGGCTTTTATCTTCAAGAACCACTGGTCCGTTTACAATAATGGTCTTACATTACATATGTCCATCACATTTTGATCGCTCCTCGTATGTATCTTCATTACATATTATAGATATAGATACATTTATAACAAATCTTTCACTTCATTAATACTTATTTTTGACAATAAAGTTTCAACACAAATTAATATAATGAAAACAAATTTTGTGTTTAATCAATCATGAATTAAATTATAATCCTTCACGTTAATAAGAAAGAATTAAAATCATTGGAAACTTATCGTTGGTTAATGAAAATCAAAGAAAATAAAATTGACTAAAAATCAAAAATTAAACATAACCTACGTTCGAAGGACCAAAAGGAAGAAAATAAATCTATTTTTACACAAACAGAAGACACTCTTTTGTTATATATATATATATATATATATATATATATATATATATATATATATTTAGTCTTCTTCATTCCTATTTATTTGAGCAAGAATGTCAGGCGCAACTAATTCTTTCACTAGATGCATCCATTTTTCTTTTGTATACTGAGTAGGTTTCCAAACCTTTAACTCATCTATATTACGAAGTCCAATTGACATACCCGTTTTAGCGTTCAACAATTCAAAAACTTTAGGATTTATTTCCTTAAAACATAAATAAGGACCTGAGAAAATGTCACAAAATTTATAAATCTTCTTTAACAACATATTACTTTGTGGATGTTGTTTAACAAAAACTAAGTCATTGACCTTGATCCGATATTTTCCTTCTTGCAAAGACTCTACTTGAGAATTACGTTTCAAAAATTTGTTATGTCTTCGGATTTTTACCATATTCACTAAACTGGAAGAATCTATAATTGTTGAATCTTCTAACTTGACATCAAAATGTTGTTCCACAGGGAAAACCAAATCAGAACCATTATGCACATTAGCAGGAGACACGCCTAAAGTATCTGATATAGAATGATTCAAAAGGTACGTGATTTGATTGACATGCTTGATCCATTCGGCATGTTTGTCTTTACAAAAGTGTCGAAACAACATACCAAAATTGCGATGTACATTTTCTACAACAGAGCTACTAGGATGGTATGGAGTTACAAAATGAATTTTAATGTTAGCCTTGTTCATGGCTTTGATGAACACATCACTTTTGAACTGTGAACCATTATCGCATAATATGTGTTCGATAGGGCCATAATGTGGAATATATACATTCAAGATTTTATTTATGATAGCAGCAGAAGTTGCTCTACGCAGAGGATAAGCTACTACATAACGTGAAAAGATATCCATGGTTGTTAGTAAATAAGTTTCTCCAGTAGCTGCTCTTGGTAAAGGTCCATATAGATCGATTGACAGAAACGAATGTGGTCTTTCAGGCGTTATTGAGAGCATTGGTTTTTGTACAGCCTGGTAATTATGTTTAATTCGCATGCACTCAATACAGTCCTTGATATAATTTTTGATTTGAGTTCTCATTCCCTTCCAATAAAAGGATTTATTAATCAAGGCACATACTTTTAGATAACCAAAATGACCGAAATCGTCATGATAGGCCTTTAATATGCGTGTTGTTAGCATAGGCGGAATGCAAATTTTATTTCTAGATTTGAATTTAAAATCTTTAATAAGTAGAATTCCGTTGGTTAATTTAAATCTGGAATTCCAATGTTTGGGACAATTACATTCCTCACTGCACGAGGATAAATGTTCCATGATTTGTTTATATTCATGATAATTCATTTGATGTTCTCGTAGATCTTCTATTGAAATGGTAGCTATTTCATCCTGTAAGATCTTAAATTCGTTGATGGACAAGATATGTTGTTCTTCTCCAGGAAACAGACGTGATAATGTATCTACGGGTCCATTATCTACCCCTTTAATGTGTCGTACTTCGAAATCATAAGCTTGAAGATCTAACGACCAGCGAAGTAGTCTGTTATTATATCCCTGTACGCTGTTAAGGTATCGCAATGAATTATGATCGGTAAGTACTATGAAATGACATCCGCTAAGATATGGAGCAAATTTTTGTATCGCAAAACGTACAGCCAAAAGTTCGATTTCTGTCGTGGTGTATCCCTTTTCAGCTTTCTTTAAAGTACGGCTAGCGCAATGAATAACAGCCGGTTCCTGAATAGTTGGATTAGGTTGCCAGAGTACTGCAGAGATTCCAAGTTGGGAACCGTCACACTGAACATAGAAAGGAACGTCATATCGTGGGTGATTCAAATGGATGTTTCGTTTTACGCACTCCTTCAACTTATTAAAACTGTGTTCTTGAATCGGACCCCATTGCCATGGTACTCCTTTCTTTATAATCATAAATAAAGGCTGGGCTATCTCAGCAAATCGTGGGATGGCTTTGCGAAACCAATTGAAGAGCCCTAATATTTGCCGTGTCTGTTTCACATTTAATGGAGCAGGCAGATCTTCTATGGCTTGTACTTTAGATTGGCTGAATTGTAAACCAGAGGCATCAATTTGGTATCCAAGAAATTCTATGGAATTCTGCAGAAATTTTGATTTCTGTAGATTGATAGTAAGGCCCGAACTTTCCAATCTATCTAAAACTATATCTAAGTACTTCAAATATTCATGTGGATTTTTCCCCATGATTAAGATGTCATCAGCGTAAGTTATCACGTTGCTACGTAAGTTTTGACCCAAGACTTTATTCAAGCAGGATGCTGACGCCGCATTACCATTGATAAGCCCAAAAACTACACGGTTGTATTCGTATAAGTGACCTTCAAAACTAAATGCTGTGTACGGTTTCGAATCTTCATGTAGTTCGACCTGATTATATGCCATTACTAGGTCTAAATTTCCGAAGACAGCATTCCCTTGTAAAGAAGCTAGTATTTCTTCCACTGGAGGATTCCTCACTTGTTCCAGATCAATGTGACAATTCGTGCGTCTCAAATCTAATACCACACGTAGAGAACCATTTTTCTTGGGAACAACATGTAATGGATTTAGATGCACGCTTCGTGAAGGCCTAATGATCCCATCTCTTAACATATTTGTAATTTGCTGACGTACATTTTCCCTGTATCTATATGGAATTATATAAGGCTTGGTTACTATGGGTTTGTCTGTTTTAACTTTAAAAGAATAAACAAAATCCTTGCAACGCCCAGGACGTTCTGAAAATACATTTTTATGTTTATATAGGATATTCTTAAAGTCAGCTTTTACTGTATTATCTGTAAAATCAAGACTGCTTTCGAGTGATTTAACACGTTCAGAAAACAATACATCATCTTTTAAATTCACCAAATTTTGTGTGTCTTCCATTCGTTGATCATTTAATTTACCACTTTCTGCACTAACAGAAACATTATTCACTACATGAGAAATATTATTATATTGACAAGCACTATTATCTAATTTTGGAAGCAGTTTCCGAACGATTTCCTGAGGTAAACCAGGTATAGTCAACGTTTGGTTTTTAAAATCAAGCATGACACGCAATTGAGATAATAAATCTAAACCCATAATTAATTTCTCGTTAAGTTCCTTTATTACCAACATAGGGATTGATATTTCAAAATCTTGAATAGTTATTGTCACACGAGTAATTCCAGCTACTCTCTTTTTATGTTTACCGGTAAAATCAACTATAATAAGGTTCTCAGCCTTTTGTAGCTTAGGATTCGAATAATTACTAGTAATTGCTTTCCACAACGAATACGATAATAGAGAGGCATTTGCTCCTGTATCAAGTAAAGCTTCAGTACTTAACCCATTGACTTTAATAGGTATTTTAGCTGTACTATATGATTTTAAAAATACAAAATTTTTTTCAATATCAAAACCATCATTGACAGTATCATCTTCGAACCAACAACGATTTACAACAGGTATAAATTGGTACTGGCATCTATTAACTGCTATTTCCGAATAATTATTTACAGAGACGTCACGTGAAAAGTTATTTTCATCATTAACATGAACATGTAAATTGGAAGATAAATGTTCATAAGAATTATCGCTTAAATTTGTAGATAAATGTTCACGAGAATCTACAGCTGATATGGGTTTAACCCCTACCACATCAGCCGCAATTAGTTTAAATTCATACTCGTGTATGGTTCCAATAAAGTACACTGTACAGCACAATCATGATTATGTCCCGTATTACTGTTCGGTACAGGAATTACTTCGATACCTGGATCTTGATGCGAAGTGCCATCTCTTGTTCTCCAATTACGTCTATCCACGTAGTTTGTTGTATTCCTGGAATTTCGCCATACATTCCTTCTATTTTTAAACCTATTTTGATTATATGGTCTAACATAATGATTGCTACGACAAATTAGGTTAGGCGTATTCCCTACGTAACTTTGCCTATTTTGCTCGTTTTGATTGCTAGAATTTACTCGGCTTAAGTTGTGTTCCGTATCATTCACACTTCGGATATTTAGATTCCGAACAGGTTTAAAATGATCTGAATTATTTTTACTTTTACCTACTCCTGCTTGTTGATTCATAGCATGGTATTGAGTTTCATAGCATTGGACAAGCATCAATAAATGATTGAAACTCATACACTGTGTAGAAAACAAGATCTGTTGTAACTTAAATGGGAGCAAATTTCGAATCGATGCTATTATTCTAGATTCCGATTGCAATGGATTAACGACTTTTAATTCGTTGTATGTATTTACAACAAATTCAACAACATATTTGTGCAAACGAGGATTGAAATGTTGATTTCTAATCGTGGCATCTCTATTTGCAAGCAAAAAATCATTTTCATAATTCGCAATTAGCGCTGCTTTGAATTCCTCATAAGTATTGATGTGATCACGTACGGCTTTAAACCATAAAGAACATGGTGGGAGTAATAAATGAGGGATTAGCTTCATATATTGTGATCTATCTATACACATTATATTGCATTCGTCTTGAAATTTTTCCAGGAAAGAAGTAGCATTCTCATTACATTTACCACTGAATTTACTCATGGCCCGTATTTCACTCATCTTAACGCTTAACTTTACCTTCCTTTTATCATTCCGTGTACTTATTGGGTGACAATTCCTATCCATGACGTGATATGTCGTTGCACCATCCCTTTTCCGCCCATCTGTACTCTTCGGATGAATTTCTTCCAAAATAATATCCTCATCAGACACAGGTGAAGGCGAAGTCATCTCTGGTGAGTGGGGAAACTCCAAGCGATCACTACCCATATTATTGTGGTATGTGTTGTCCTTAACCTGTAGCGTTCTAATTTCTTCCTGTAGAGTAGCTATCAATTGCGTATTTGCACGTATGTTGTTAGAATTATTGATGACCTGAATCTTTTGCTGTTGAACAGAAGATTCTATTACTTCTAAATCCTTTTTTACATCACTGATTTCTTGGATTTGATGGTTGTGCTTATCCTGGCATTCCTCAGATATTCCTTTTAACTTTTCCTCGAACTGCGAGGTGATATCGTTCATCGTCTGGATAATTAATTGTTTCGTTTCATCTGACTTCTGTTCCATTCGTCTGCTTAATTCCTCGCATTGCTTGTTGGATTCTTCGAACTTCTGTTCTATCGTCTGCTTCAATTCTTCGCATTGCTTGTTGGATTCTTCGGACTTTTGCTCTATCGTCTGCTTTAACTCGGTAGACATCTGAATCAATTGTCGCTGTAAGGCTAGCAAGATTCGGTCTTCTGATGTCATTCCTGGTGCTACACTATGTTCACCGTTGTCACTATTATTGGATTCGTTCTCCATTGCTTCACCGTTCATTTTTCTTATAATTATCCTACCACTCCTAAGTCTTGTGAAATTTGTGTTCATTAACCTTATTAAAAAAGTAAATTCACCCTTACTTTGCTTCGGGATATGAATTTACAGCAAGGTCCCGGGTGAGGTAAACCAAAATTTTTATAACGACTCACCAAGGGTAGTCGTCAACCTGGTTCGATTGATGATATCAAGAACTTGAGTGGTAGTAATTATTTTCATGTAGAAATATCTTTAATAATTATATATAATATTATTCTCACCTTTTTCTAACAGAATTATAAAGTTGATGAACGGTTTTAAATGGTTTATTAGTTGATACACTTTTAATGTATTTTTCATTCACACTGTCGTGCACACATACATGACGATTAGGTATCCATAAATAATTACATAGCAACTAACTACATAACACTATCTATATCTCTTACAGATATTAAAAACATTCTTCTTTTGTTAATATTAAATTAACATTCTATTAAGTATAGTGCACATGTATGAGCACTTTCTGCCCAAGGTACAGGTAATTATTAAACTATCCAAAGTATTTCGTTATATATTAAATTGCATTTCTAGAAATAAGAACTAATACGTTATAAAGTTAATTTCCATCATTGTTTCACTTAAGAATCGGGAGAGAAAGCAAACCAATCCTGTCGACATTCTGTCTTTATTTACAATTTCAAGGAAGATAATCTTCTGGCTGAGTATCGAGTGCGCAGACTATCGACCTGTGTAAATATTGTATGAATTTAGCGTGTGTGGTAACTATATATATAGTGTCGTGTGAAATTAGTGCATATTAAATTGTATTTTGTATCCATTATATTTTGTATAGTTTATATTATCTGAAACACATTTTAGTGCATATTAAATTGTAAATAATTGCGTATTTAGTGCTTTGTGAAGTGACAATTCATGATGCTTGCAGTAGTTCTGCGATAAAACATGAGCCCGGGAACGCGTTACGAAGTGGTGAGAAGTGTTGCATTTTGAATATCTTCCGTGCTTTAAGAGAACAACAACCTAATTTAACTGTTGAAGAATTCGCCGACATGACTGGGAAACAGACAAGTGTAGGAAAGGCAACTGTTTATAGAAGTAGGCGGGAGGCTAAATTTAATGAAAATAAATTAAGAAGTCCCAAAAATACGCGTACAAGTATTTCCCCTCTCGGAAAACTATGACAACTTAACGAAATCGGCAATTCGATCAAAGGTACATCAGGTCTTTTCCTGTAATGAATTGCCAACGTTAAAATTCTTATAGCTATAAATACCGATGAAGAACTGCCCTGCTTTTCTCACCCAACTCCCGATAGACTGTTGAAAATAATGAAATTCAAGTATGTATAGCACCCATTAATTGCATTGACCTCCAGACAAGAGTTCTGTGAGAACTAAAAACTTTTGTTGGGGCCGTGGTGGCTCCGTGGTAGGGCGTTCACCTCTGGGGCATAAGGCCCTGGTTCGATCCCAGCTCGTGCTTAGCGAGCTTTGTGGTGGACAAGCACTGTTTTTGCAGATTTTCTCGGAGTTCTCCCGTTTCCTCCTACTCATTTCTTTGCACTGTTTCATTCATTCTCGTCGTCATAGTCTCCTCTGGCCTACCCGGCATAACTGCGATATATAAAACTCAAAGATTTAATTTCATTTCCAAACTTCTGTTACTCTGCCTCCCCCTCAACGGTCGTCAGGACTGTTGACAACTCCGTTTTTATTAAAATAGTCAAGTAACAATTGAAAAGCCAATTTCCTCTATTATCAATTGGCTAAACTCAAGGTCAACGAAAGGGCCGGGTGAGGATTGCAACCGCACAAGGCGCCAAATTTTAGGGGATTTTAGGGGCGTCAAATTCACTATGATGGTTCACTATGGTCCAATATTTTGCTTGAAACGGCAGACTCAGACATGGGCCTGTTCAAATTACGTAGCATCTGTAGTTACTACTTCGTGTCAGGCTTCAATCAATCTGGGATTGTTTTTCTAACTCCACCATAACAAATTTTCCCCCTTAATAAACTCAGAAGACTTCAATGTTGATGAATCTTGTATGTATGATGCTTTACCGTAAATTTATCGCCGCGTATTAATAAACAACAAACAAAAAAAGATACTTTGCCACCATCACATCAGATGCACGTACGAAGAGAAAAAACGTAGCAAAATGATTTCATTGAAAATAATCAATAGAAACCAGGGCATTTGCCTGAGTTGAGGCGCCCGGGGTGAGAAGCATTTATTCACTATTATCAGTGTGTATACATATGGTTATTTTTCTTCTGGTTATTTTTCATGTAAGAACACATGTATATAAGGGAGGAAACAAGAAGTGTTTTATTATTATTATTATTATTATTATTATTATTATTATTATTATTATTATTATTATTATTATTATTTCAGGTTCTATTGTTATTATCTTAACGCACTGATAATTTACCCATACATATTGTACTTGGTTTCCGATTTTATATTATGAAATTAATGTATCAAGGCAGTAAATACCAATTCAATTATCAACCCTGACATCCCTTGCCATTCCAACATTGTCATAACCCCGACTGCCAAAAAAGAAGGAAAATAAACAATACAACTGTTCAATAAAATTTCCATTAAAATGACACATGTGCTACTTACTCACTAATGCAAGTAAATGTAAATAAGTGTTTTAAAATACTCAGTGTTATTATGAAAGTTGTAATTTATTATTTAGGCCTAGACATATTTAGATACACTCTATACCTCCGTGCGGGGGACTGATGGTGAAAGACAGAACACCAACATTCACCTGTACTTGAGCGTGGTGGGGGAAAAACTTCTTCTTTTTCGTATCAGCTTATGTGAAACAGAGAAGAGTAACAATGTCAGATGTGTGCAGACACAAACGCAACGAAACTTTGTGTATGAACAACATACCAAAAATAAAGGAACACTGTTTTTTTTATTTTGTGCTGAAAAACGGTTTTAGGGGGCAAAAGCCCCCACCAAAAGTTTTGAAAGTTAAGGGCCGAAAGGCCAGAGGAAATGAACCGAAGTGAATGAAATTGTGCATAGATATTGTAGACATAAAATGAGGGAATTCGTTTAGGTGGGACACAGACACCTCCAGAACTGTGATCGTGAAATATTAAAAGTGCAAATAACAGTATGTCAAAAGTTCTTGAAGGACATGAATAATTCGAACGACCCATTGTGTACGGACATTGCACAAAAAGTAAACGAATATGTTTTTTCTTTTATTTTCTGCGGAAAAACAGTTTTAGTGGGCAAAAGCCCCCTCCCTAAATTTTGAAATTTGAGGCCCAAAATGCAAGAAGAAGTGCACCCAATTGGATGAAATTGTGCGCAGATATTCCAGACATAAAATGAGATAGTTGGGTCTGGTATTTTCCTGGAAAAAGCGGTTGAGTGAGGCACGGACCTTCTAAACCGTTGATTACGGAATATCAAAAGTACAAATAAGCATACGTCAGAAGTTCGTAAACAATATGGAGAATTGCAACGAAACTTCGTAAAGGGACTATTTGTAAAACAATATATGGAACGTGTTTTTATATTTGCGGAGAAACAGTGTTGGGGCCTAGACCCCATCCAAAAAAAAAAGAAATATTACCGTAATAGCGCAGGAAGGAGTCGATCCAAGCAAATCAAATTGTGTGTAGATATTATATAGACCCTATGTAAAATAATGCCTTTCGTGTTTCTCAAGTATCCCTATCCGTTTTGCTTCAAATTTGGCAGATCAACAGCAAACTGGAAATAAATCGACACGTGTTTTTGTTATTGCGGAAAAACATTGCAAGGGTTAAAGGTGCCTCCTGAAATACTCTAGAATACGCTATACTGTTTGCACTTGCTGTTAGTTGATCTGCCAAATTTGAAGAAATCGGATGGAGACACGACACTTGTGAAACACAGAAGGCCATATTTTACATATCCAATATCTCCATACAATTTTATTCGCTTCGGTCCACTCTTCCCGCCACTCAACGCCTCGGTTAACTCAACAGTTTTTTTTCTTTTAGGAATATTCAAAACACGTATTCCCTCAACTTACCTCTACAATATTTGTGCACATTTTATTCACTTCGGCCCACCTCTTCTTACCTTTCGGAGTCAAATTCCGAAATTTTCGACTTGGCTTTTGTCCCACACAAAAGTTTTCCCTCCAAAACTAAAAAAAAAAACATTCGTTTATTTCTTGCGCATTGTCGAAACACACAGTTTGATGCAATTCTTCATGTCACTTACACACATCTGATATACTGTTACTACCACTTTTGATTTTTAGTGATCAAAGGTTTCGAGGGGTCCGTGCCCCAGCCTACCGTTTTTCCAGGAAAATACGAAACTTGTATTCTCATTTTACGTCTGCAATATCTGCACAATTTCATTCACTTCAGTTGACATCTTCTTGCCTTTCGGGCCTCCATTTTCAAAATTTTGGATGGGGGCCTCTCCCCCTAAAACCGTTTTTTCGCAGAAAGAAACGTATTCCTTTATTCTTTGCGTATTGTTAATACACAAAGTTATGTTGCAATTCTTCATGTCGTTTACACACATGTGGCATACTCTTACTAGCACTTTTGATATTTCGTGATCAAAGGTTAGAGGGGGTCCGTGCAGCACCCAACCCTTTGCTCCAGGAAAATACGAAACCCGTATACCTTCATTTTATATCTGCAATATCTCTGCATAATTTCATTCACTTCGGTTCATTTCTTCTTCTCTTTCGGGAGTCAACTTTCAAAATTTTTGGTTGGGTTTTTGCCCCCCTAAAAGCCGTTTTTCCACTGAACATAAGAAGCCCGTATTCGTTTACTTTTTGCGTATTTTCCACACACAAATTATGTTGCAATTCTTCATGTCCTTTACACACATCTGACATACTATTACTAGCACTTTTGATGTTTCATGATCAAAGGTTTGGAGGAGTCCGTGCCCCACCCAACCCATTTTTTCAGGAAAATAGGAAACCGTATTACCTCATTTTACGTCTGCAATATCTGTGCAGAAATTCATTCACTTCGGTTCACTTTGTTTTGCCTTTCGGGAGTCATTTTCCATAATTTTGGGTGGGAGATTTTACCCCTTAAACCATTTTTCCGCAGAACATAAAAAAACAGTATTCGTTTAATTATTGCTTATTGTCCATACACAAAGTTATGTTGCAATTCTTCATGTCCTTTGCACGCATCTGACATACTGGTACTAGCAGTTTTCATTTTTTGTGATCAAATGTTAGGGGGGGGGCGTGCCGCACCCAATCGTTTTTTCCAGGAAAATACCAAAACCATATTCCCTCATTTTATGTCTACAATATACGTGCACATTTGGTTCACTTGGGTTCACTTCTTTTTGCTTTTCCGGTGGCAACTTTCACAATTTTGGGTGAGAGCGTTTGCCCCCTAAAACCGTTTTTCCGCAGAAAATACCCCTATTCATTTATTTTTTGCGTATTGCCCGTACATAAAGTTTCGTTGCAATTTTTCATGTCCTTTACACACATCTGACATACTGTTACTTGCACTTTTGATTTTTCGTGATCAAAGGTTTCGAGAGGTCCGTGCCCCATCCAACCATTTTTTCCAGGAAAGTACGAAATCCGTATTCCCTCGTTTTATGTCTTCAATATCAGTGCAGAATTTCATAAAATTCGGTTCACTTCTTTTTGACTTTCGGGAGTCAATTTTCAAATTATTTGTTGGGGCCTTTGCTCTAATGCCGTTTTTTTCAGAACATAGAAAAATCGGTATTCCTTTATTTTTTGCATATTACCCATACAATGAGTTTCGTACCAATACTTCATGCCCTTTACACACATCTGACATACTGTTACTAGCACTTTTGATTTTCCGTGATCAAAAGTTTCGGGGGGGCCGTGCCTCATCCAGCCATTTTTCCAGGAAAATACGAAATCCGTATTCGCTCATTTTATGTCTACAATATCTGTGCATAATTTCATTCAATTCGGTCCACTTCCTTTTGCCTTTCGGACGTTAACTTTCGAAATTTTGGGTTTGAGCTTTTGCCCCCTAAAATCGTTTTTCCGCAGAAAGTATAAAAATCGTTTTCCTTTATTTTTTGCGTATTGTCCATACAACATTTTTTTTGCAATTCTTCATGTCCTTTACACACATCTGACATACTGTTACTAGCACATTCGATTTTTCGTGGTCAAAGGTTGGGAGGGGTCCGTGCCCACCGAACCGTTTCTTCGAGGAAAATTCGAAACTCGTATTTCCTTGTTTTACGTGTGCAATATCTGTGCACAATTTCATGGACTTTGGTTCAGTTGTTCTTGCCTTTCGGGTGTCAATTTTCACAATTTAGAGTGGGGCTTTTATATTAAAACTTTACGTTATGTAACTTTTTCTTTTTTATGAGATCTTTTTTGGGAGGGGAGGAGAGAAATGCTTTCCTTTTATATATGTTTCTTTCCATTCATCTTGTTTAAGTTGCTTAAGTAAGATCATTTTGTAACTTTTGAAGTCATCCAACTCCGTTACGATAATAAAATTGTCATTCTTAACAATTTATGTTATTCTTTTATTTGCAGTTTGCCACACTGATATATTTGTTACAAAATTGACGTTTGTTCTAACACCTTTCGAATTTGCAACCAACTAAAACGCCGAGCTTTTTGGGTTGCTTTCTATTTAATCTAGAGGATCGGTCATATGATCGTGCACTTTTTGATACAAATATGAAATTTACAGTACACAATATTTGATGTGTAAACAACAATATTAGGGGTGGAGCCAGTCGAAATAGTCGCCCTTGTGATAATGGCGGCCATATTGAGAAACTAATCTCGTAAAGGTGTTTTTCTTGAAAATCGCTTATATTTTTCTCTATGTGCAAGTGACAATATTATTTTAATTACTATTGACCAAATAATGAACAATTGACACATTTGTATATTTTAGTTTGTTATTTTTCAACATGGCGCCCAATATGACCAGATTTAATATAATGCCATAACTATAGATTGATGGGTATCAAAATATATGTTCTTGAGGCCACTAATTGCAAATATACACTTAGAAATACTATCAGACAGTCTGTTCTTGATTTAAAAGATGGAATTTATAGCACTATTTATTATTTTAAGTTTATTTTTCTAACTTTATACATCAAGCTTGTGGAAATCGAAGTTTGAATATAAGATATTTGCAACACCAAAACTGTACAATAAAATATATCACATAGCGACAAAATTGAGAATTTTACTTCATGTTAAAACATGAAGAGTAAAATTGGAATTTACAATCTTTCTTTGTGTACATATATTCAGCGTTCACATCCTTTTCATCTACAAAGAGTTGTACATGGTAAGGCAGCTTTGAAACAGCTACACTTTCCAGAACACATTTTGGAACAACCACATTTCAATATCTCTCTTGAAGACTCACTGATTATTGGAGTTGTTATCCAACGAGGTATCCATCTTCCTTCCTCGGTTCGTGTCCATCCGTAAATACTCGGAGATGGAAGTTCAGGTTCTTTTTCAAGTGATCTTCCCCAAATCTGTCCTGCTTGATAAGCTGTTCGAAGTAAATGCTGTAGCAAAGCATCTTGAGTTGGTAGTATAAGCTCAAGCTCACGATTCTTTCGTGTAAACTTCTTTTGCCTTGCTACATTTATGTCATTATCTATGCTGCAAAGGTCATATAGCGATACAACAAATTTTTCAACAACTGGAAACACTTGTCTTCACGGCTACTAGATCTGGAGCACTTGATAATACTTGAAATGCCGACGTAAACTCATTATAAGCTTTCCAGGCTGTCCAAGCTAATATTTTACCTTTACCCGCAAATTTAAGTGTCACTTCCAGTCAAAGTATGAAAAGCAAGTATTGCAGAGCTTTTCTAACTTCCCAGTACGTTTGATATTGCTGTAGCATTGATGTAACGCATATGTTTTCCTGATCCATACAATACCCACAAACAATCACATTCCAACTTAGCTGCTTGGTTGACTGCCAACACAACCACACCTGAGTCAACCTTACAAACTTGTATATTTCGATACCCTTTTATTATACCATCTGCTGCATTAAAATTTTCCTTGCGTCTGCTTCATGTTGAGAACATGGTACTATTCGACTTAAATCCGCAGGTTGTGAACTAACGGCTCTGTTTCCTTGAGTGACAACAACTTTTCCTGGATATTCTGCTAAACTTACAAATTTTACCAATAAAAGAAATAATTCTGTTTTGTTTTCATCAACTTGAAGAAAGTCCTTCCAGTTTTTAGGTACCTTTTTATCCGCTTTAACTTTTCTTCGAATGCCTGTTCCTCTCTTCAGACGAACACAACTCTTCAAGCTATCTGGTTTATAGGTATCAACACGTTTCACTTGTCCTTTAAATCGATTTCTAATCATGTTTATGGACTTTTCGGCATAGTCAGCAAACGAATCTGTAGCTTCGGGTGTCAGAAAGTGCACAATCAAGAATAATCATTTCAACATCAGATTCAGCTTGATGGGGTTCATCACTATCTTTTTTACTGCAAGAAATAAGTTTTTCCATTCAGGGTACTATGTCTGATTTACCTCCATACCGAATGCTCCATTGCACTCTGCCAGTGACGGAGGAAATGATTGATGCTCATGACTGAAAAACTGATAAAGGTCACCATCTCGAACTTGACATCCTTTCTTTTCTTTCATTTCTTTTTTAAAAGCATGATATGATGCCCATGTGCAATCTAAAGTCAGATGTGAATCTTCTTTTTCGGTAGTACGGTAAACGTGTTCACACCATTCACTTTCTTTATCATTTTCAGCATCCCCAATTCCTAATAGTGCTATCGCCTCAATTTTAGGTGGAGAGGGTTTCATCTTTGGGGAAAATATAGGCTTGACTAGAGTGTAACTCTCTCGGAGTTTCATCAACTTTTTTCATTTGTGCAGTACACGCTCTTCAGCTTGTTCTTCATCCAAATGTTCAATATCTGGATGCAGAAACAGTGATATTCCCGTTCCATGAATTGAAGTAGTGATGAAGGATTATGATCGATATTATCAATTGCAGCTGTAGTAAAAACAATTTCTTCAAACGTAAGGGAGCTACTGCCATGAAATGAATTATAGCATAATTACCCAATTCTGCTGAGAGGCAGAGAATTCTGTCATAAGATACACTAAGTCCTAATTCAAACAACACATCAACTATTTGTTTTGATCTTGTATATGCGCGAATCATACATCCAACAGAAAGGGGCAGCGGCGTTTCACTATTTTGGAGAATGGACTTAATGCGGTGAATCTTTTCTACGTTTTTTAAAACAATTAAAGGATAAAAGCTGTGAAAGAGAGAGACAAACTTGGGACATAATCCGCTTTGTTTTCAATGTTAGGACCATATAATATCATTCCAATATGAGTTAACAATTTTGTTGGTACACTGTTTTGTTGGCACTTATCCTCAAATGACCCTTTAAATTGAAACTGGGGATGTTTAAAAATATCTCGTCTTTCTATGTTTACAGCATGAGATAAAACAATGACATCTAACTCAGAATCATGAGAACAAGCTTTCTTGAGGCTCTCTCCTATATCACTGTTTCTCACAAGCAAAACTTCTCGACCAGCGCTATGGGGTTCAAGTTCTGGAAAATGACTAAGTATTTTCTCTTTTAGCCGCGTTGAATGCACTGTACTTCGGTAACCACCCAGTTGCTCAATTTTCTGACAATAAAGTTCCTTGAGATGGCTCAACTGCAGCACAGGAGAAATTTCGTCTTCATCAAGAATACTTTCAATGTACACTAAAAGGTCTGCTAATGCGTTTTTTCATATGTATGAGCGTATTCTTCTTGTGATCTTAATTTTAAATCCCTTTCACGATTATATAGGGCCACAAGACATTTTGCATGATACACTGCATCTTGAGCAAACATATCACCAGCACTTAGCTTTGCAATTAATTTGTAGTCTTGAAGAGTGAAAGCACATCATCCCACACTATTATCTATTTTAAGTGTTCGTGATTTTTGAAATGACTGTGATTTTTCATCCACTGCGTCGTCACAAAAGAAGCACAATGTACACCCACCTTGACTGACTGAAAGTGAGTCCTTTGATATGGTATTTTTCTCACTTGATGCAGATACGTCTGACTTATATTGATTTCCACTTTTCTTCTTCTTTTTTCTTTCAATTACCCTGTTCAATTTAGTTTTATTGAATTTGAAAGAGCAGCTTTTATGATTTTTGTCTTTTTATCCATAAACGTTTGCTTAATACCTTGTCCTTCATCCAGCCTTCTTATTTTAAACCCAGAAGGTAGTGACTCTATTTCTTGAAATTTTACTAAATTTTCCGCTATAGTTGAATACCCAGTAGCTTTATTTGATGATTTACCAGCAAAATCACCATGGCAGGTCATTCTCTCCTTTGTCACTTCTTGGGAAAAAAGACAAAGGTCCCTGTTTGTGATTTCATCACGTAGTTTGGAAACCTCAGTATTGTCTATTAGTTTGAAATTTCGTTTCATTTTAGCTGCAGTTCAGTTCTGAAATAAATCGAACACAAAATTTGAGTTACACTGAAAGACGAAAGAAATAGCAGGCAAAATAACTGTAAAACAAATAATAAAAATAAAAAATAAATCAAAATTAAACATTTAAACTCAATATTTTACCACGCCAAGTATCAAATGATCTTTATCAAGAGCATAAAAGTGAAAAATAGATTATAATTTAAAAATGAAAATGCATTAACATGTTAAACAATACAATTAAATGTTATTTTATTATGTACTGAGCGGCCATTTTTAATATGGCTTCTATTTCGACGAAATCACGTGATATTTTTTGGCTCCACCCCTAGAATGTTTTTTTATGATGTCTATAAACCGTGTGTAAAATTTGACGCTTGTATCATAAATTGCACGATTCTTTGAGATTTTGTTACGGATCCTCCAGACTAATTGCAGGAAAAGAAGAATTGCAGGTGATAATGCACTTTTGGAGTCGTGTATACAGAAAAATGGCATTACAGGGTCCCATATTAGATAATATCAAATATTCAGTACTAATATTATTCAGTATTGAACAAAATATGCCGTAAATGGAAATACGCAATGGATAAAGCATATTATTATCATTTACGTAACTTGTGCTAATAACTCTGGTCTGTTTTATTGCAAGAAATCAAGGACCAACGTATTATTGAAATCACCAATTTGGAGAATGTGTTCTACTTATAGCGAAATATGTACTTGTAACAAACACAAAGAAATTGACATCTTCAATATGAACTCTATGTTTAAGAAAACTATTGTAAATATATTATGTAATACACCAACACTATAATTGGGCTTATGCCTCTTGTGTTGATGGCAAATAAATAAATAACAAATAAGAAAACAAAGAATACTCTGGCTATTTCTACTCAAACATGAAATATTCTCTTTTCTTTTCTTAATCAATACTAACTACAGTTCCTCGGCTCGTTACAACAACACCTAGATTACAAGGTCTTCGTACTAGTGTGTGGCGTCACACTAACTAGGCCATGTAAGAATTATTTCAGACAGATCATGTATAGGTACCACAAATGAATAATGACGTTGGGGGAAAATAAACTGATGTTATATCATAATTGAAATAGAAATCTATTAGGTTTTAACTATTTGAAATTTATTTATTGGTTAGTTAAGCGATATTAACAAAAATCTCATATAGCCTCTGTCTTTATAGACAAATTTGTATATTGTAATATCCCATGTGACGTTGTAAACAAACAATTCCACATGTCAGTTTTTACAAACACCACCATGTGGTTCGGCAAGAAGACTTCACACCTGAAGGATCTAGAATGACTTGCAGACGACGGCTTCTAGCCCCTCCCACGGAGCAGAAGACGACATCGGAGCAGCAGCGCCACCGCCACCCAAGGAACCCTATAAATTGGATGGAGAAAGGCAATTCAGTACCAGTTTTCTCGTGACTGTCTGCTTCGGAACTTTAGGAGTAATCTAATCCCAGGGCCTCTAGTCTGCTTCGGGACTACGCCTATCCTTTCTCCTGGCTTAGCCTACTCGGGGCTCTGACTTAGAATCCCAACCTCAGCCGCTTAGAATGCTTCGGTGCTCTGTTGGCCAACTAACATACCCACTGCTTGCTTCGGAGATTTGGGCACCTAATTCCACTCCGCCTAGACTACACGGGGCTCTGCAGAGATCCTGTCTGCGACCTCACGGTCAAAGACCACCTATAACTAACCTTTGGTATTAGAGAGATTAATTTGTACAGTTTTTTGTGAAAATACTTTTATAAAGGAATTTTATAATAAAATTGGTAGTGGGAGATTGATTTCGGACACTCCTTTATTAACGCTCTACCTATACCTATATGAAACAAAACTTTACATGATAGAGACTTTGATCAGCTCAACATTGATCTGAATACTCCCCTACCGGACAGTATTTTTATTAACTTTAAAGTGAACTCTGTTTAAAGGTATGTGATTTTCTTAAGTATACAATTAGTGAAATTAGTGGCTCGGACTTGACTTTATTTTAGTGCATGCCTCATACTAGAACAGGAAAGAACACTTTCCCGGAGGACGATGCAAATATGGAGCAGAATTCGCGCTTTTCTTTTAATATACCGCACCTCACCAAGTATTCGGGACAAGATACGGAGGACCCCGATAGATTTGTCATGCTTTTTGATCATCTTGCATTGTTGCATTCTTGAAATGCTGAGAAAAAGAAAGATCTGTTACCAATGTATTTACAAGACATGGCACTGGATTTAGTACTATAGTTAAAGGCCCAGAACCAGTTAGATGCACTTAATTACGAACAATTAAAGGATAAACTAGTTAACTTCAGTAGACCAAAATTACCGGCATGTCGGGCAGAGTTTGAAATTTTGCAGGTTGAACAGGGCGCAAATGAGTCAATAGATGCGTATTTTCTTAGGAAACTGAAAGTTATTCGGCAAGTTTTGCCTCAATTTACTGAAGAACAGAAAATAAATTATTTATCACTAGGGCTAAAGAAAAACTTTTTACAAAAGACTGCGTTAGAAACATTTACAACTGTTCACTCCTTACAAACACATTTACATAATCTGGAGAAAGCAAAAGACCTAATGAAGAAGCGTGATTACGTGGAGTTACAACAGCCAATATATTCACTCTGTGATCGTAATTCACCAGTCAGCAATTTAAACTCATCAGCAATCGCTGGCGCTTCCTTCTTTGTGCATCAACAACAACAACTGACTTATCCATTATGTAACCCAACACCTAATTGGAATCACTACCAACATCCGACCCCAGTTTTCCTACACCTTCAGCACCACAGCTACAGGGTGCATCGCAAAATCAGTTACCTCTAAATTCCCCCTCCCAAGGTACCAATCCAAATTCCCCTCCCGAACCCCCCGCGCCTAGCACGTCTAGTACTTCTAGTGTAAATAATTCATTAGATTTCACTAAATTAGCAAATCAAATGGCTGAAATATCTCTTCTAGTAGCTCAAAATGCTATAAAGAACTCACAATTTAGGAGAGGTGGCCGTAACAATTACAGTGAAATACCTAGATGGGCCACAGGACAAACCATCTCAAGAACATGTTCTGAGGGCCGAAAGTCAGGAACTTAATGAACGAAAAAAAACTTGCAAGTACATTATTTCAGACGGCGGCTCTGTTATCAGATAGAAGGGAGAACATTAAAATGCTAAATCAGGAACATAAATTATTAATTAATGTAACAATTAACAAAGAACAATATCCTGTTATTATTGATACAGGCAGCTCATTGAGTTTATGGCCCAAAAATTGGCTTCATCCAAATACAAAATTGATTCCTTTCAGCACTAATCTACGAGGAATTGAGAATTCCGTCCTAAATTTACGTTATATAGCTTTAATTATATTCAGAATTGGCTCAACGATTGTTTCCCATAATTTTCGAATTTTAGAGCATAGAGATTTTTTACCTTTATTTGGTGAAGACATTCTAAATCGTTTACAGGTCAAAATTGACTTGCAAAATAACATGTTATCGGTATACAAGAAACCACGGCCTCCGCGGTATCCAGTTGAAGTTGACACTCAAGAAAATTTGTCTTCTAGCGCTATGCATACATAAAGCAGTATAAATCGGCTCATGTATTTACAACTCGAAAACTTACCATACCAACCAGATCACATTTCTTTTTTCCAATTAATGTCAAGAATCGGCAAGCGGATAGCGAATAATTTTTTATTTCTCCATTAGAAAACTTATTGGACAAGTACGGTACGGACAAGTACGGACAAGTACTACAAATGTTGCCTAGCAAAGTGCTAAAAAATAATTTCACGCTATTATTACCAAATCCGGTAGCCTTATAAAAAACACACCTATTGCATATGTTGAAGAGAATATTCAAGAAGTAGATATACAGGATGAATACCACATAGACGAACAAAATGATGAAACATTCTATAGAACTGAACAGGAATTTCAAAATAGGCTGGACGAGACCAAATCGCTTTTCCATATTAAGTTATTCGACATGAATCCAAATTTAACGAATCAACAGAAAAAGGCTGCACATTATCTACTTTTTAGATACAGGGATGTATATTCATATACACCAACTGACATTGGCTACTTTCGTGGTTATGTACATAAGGTAAGGATAGATAAAGGAGCCTTTCTCCTCCAGAGGTCACCACCCATTCCATTGCCAGTAAGACCTGTTACGATTAATTATTATCATTGTATTGAAAGTTATTTGTAAATGAAACCCCCTTTCAATGTTTCCGTAAAAGTAGGTGGCAACCCTGACTTGTCACTCTACTACGAAGTTAGCTTGCTACTGAGAACAGATGCGCGAGTGAGTAGCTGACGTCACAGCGAAGGCTTCCTCCTCGTGGAGCACGGAATGCCCTTCCTGTTGATTGGAAGTTTGGTGAGTGTAATGTAGGGAAAAATAGCAGTGCTTTATAAGAAAATGGGAACGTGATATAGTAATATACATTAATGTTGAGAATTAGTTTTGTTTGGCTCTATGGCTTTGGAAGATTTAAAAGAGTGCAAATGAAGGTGAATATAATACTTAATCGGAGTAACAGGTATTTGATTTGAAATTAAGAGTAAGTTATTACCATCTTTGTGAGACTCATAAGCTTTAACTGTAAATGTGTGATTCAAGGAAGAAGTGGGTGAGTTAGTGAAAGTTTCCTCTATGCTTATCCTCTCTTGGAAGTTTGCTTGTATTCTAAATTTATAGAGGATTCAATCATTGACGCTATTCACTTTCCTTCCCAAAGTCAAGCTTCCATATGGTCTCATAAATTTAATGGCAGAAAACGAAGAAGTAAAACTAAAGCTAAAAGATAAACCAGGTTTAAAATTTGAACATAATCCATCTTCTATTTCGGAACTTTGAAGTAGGATTTCATATTTAAAAGGGAAGTATTTGTTAACCATTTTTGTGAAAAAGAGTAAGAAAATTAAGAGTGTTAAAAATTCGTTTGGTTTGAATGCCACAAAATTATTCGTTCCCAGTTCAAGGTTGGAATTGTTTTGCACTATTTAAAGCTTTTCAAGTTATCATTTTCACATATATTATTTTGCTGAGAATATATTTATTATTGTCGTCTTGATAATTTTGTTACAATGAATTGTTAACTACCTTAGAAAAAAAGTTTTTTGAAGGTAGGAGCTAGGGCTGGTCTACCGAGGTAGAGGTTTACATGTCGCACTGAATTATGTATGTTGTGGTTATTCGCAACATATATAATTTAAAACAAACTTCCAATGAACAGCGTACTTTCCAAAATTTGCGTATGTGGGAAGTATCTTTGTAAGAATATAAAATTAGTGAGAATTCCCCCTTCTTTTATGTAACGTTTTTATTTCAGCTGTTAAGGATTAAAAAAATTCATGCGCCTAATATTGGGGTCATTTTGTGAAATATTAGTATTATTAATACATATTTGTATTGTGAAGGACGTTAGCAATATGGCACAGAATTATAATATTAGAGCTAGAGATTTAAATTTTCCATCGGGACGTAATAATGAGGGTGAAACCTCTAGTACAAGTAGTGATGAGTTTTTGGGGTACTCGTATGAATTTGAAAATCCAATATTTGACATTGGGGGTGGATTCAGCCAACCACTAACCAAACCAACCTTCAGTGGCGGAGTCAGGGGTTGTAATGAAAATATAAGTACTATTCAAAGTACTTCCTTTTCTTTAATAATTTGACCCTAAATTTTAGTAAACAAGCTTCGGATGGTGTTTATCGAGCTCTAATTAATGACATAAATTCACTCCCTATTATAGATGGTTCTAATACGGAACTAACATTTAAATTTCTATTGAAATTGGATACTATTGTGAGGAGTAAAAGTTTACCCTTAGATTTGGTTCTCATTGCCTGCCTTTCGCGTTCTAGAGGTGAAATTCAGGAAATGATACAGGTTCTTACCGGTGGTTCTTATTAGTGGCAAACTATTTGTAGGAGAATTAGTTGCTCGTACCCAGTTTATGTCAAAATATTTTTACACAATGCAGAGTGAAGATCAAACCCTTTTTGGATTTGCAGATATTAAATTAAGCAATATTAACGTCCTTGACAGGGCATTTAGTGACAATTCTGTTTGTGATCTTTATGTAACATGGTCTGTCCTGTAACAGTGATGTTCAAAAAAAAAGTTTTCATCTCGATAAAGAGGAACATTGTCATCGAAGTTCATAGGTTCATGATAGATATCAGGTTTACTTGCGATTATACTAAATGTTCTATCTTGTGCTGCCATCTGTGGACATTAACGTTAAATATTGCAGCATAGCGCTCGTCGCAGTGTAAAAGGTAATTCCATACCGATAAGAAGTCAAATCCTTGTTGTGCTTAATGTTGCGGTGATTTACGAATTATGGAGGATACTATATAATTCGTTGGGTTTGTAAATGATTGATCGAGAATCAGCAGTTGGCCGTATGTAGACATTTGTTTCTTGAGTAGTGTTTCTTTTACCTTTTTTCTTTAGTAATTTACTTTATTTAAATTTCGTGTTATTTCAACATAGGGTTAATTACTGATTGCCTATCTATCATAGTAGAGTAATAATTTTGGTAATGTTAAATTGTTCTTTTGGAATAACCTCCTCAAAATTTAAAACTGAAACATTTGAATCGTAACAAATTCACCACGTGCAACGTATACACGGTAATATTGCGCACATTAAGGATTTCAACTATCTCAACACATTAAGGATTTTGTATATACTATTAGTTGTTATATATACCGGTATATATTTTGTTGTAGTATTGAGTAAATGCAACTATATTACAGCTGGGTATATTAAACCTAACCACTTGGCTGTTGGGGCCGATCAGTACCGTTATACAGCATTTTAGTTACCTTTTGCACTGCCTGGCTGGTTATAATATAGTTGCAATAAGGTTATATGGAACCGTAAATATAACGAACGTCTATATTAAATGGGAATTGAAGGAAAATGAGAGTCAATTTTACTTAGAATCTAAAAGGGAAGTTTGTATTAAAGATAAAGTTTCTAAGGTTCAACTGCGTAATTGAGACGTAGATGCCAAGGCATGAACGTGACCTTTGTATATTTGGTTGTTTAATTAGAAATTATCTACCTCTTCAAAAATGATTTATTTGATTTTTCGGAGGTAGACGAGTTTTGGTCACGATTAAGTAACGGACCACGGGAGGCCACCGGATCCGGCCCCCGGGAGGTTCGTCATGATGTCGTGTCACGCGACTTGGATAGTGGTGTCAATCGAGAATATGAAAATTCACGCTCGATTGAATCCACTACTCAGCACCTGGCGCAAGGTCATCCGTCATCTGGTGTGTTACGACCACCGATAAAACGTAATTTCACTCGGCTGTTTTAAGAAAATATATTTAACTCCTTGAGATTACAAGTTAAAGAATTGCTTGTTGTAAATGGAAATAATGGTTTTCTTTTATATGAATTTCTTCGTTTAGATATTATGATGAGTAGAAAGATAGCGCCCGTTGATGTAATTTTGGTAGCTTCATTAGAAAGATGTAATGGTAGAATATATGAAGAAATGCACCGGCTACTTTCAACCACTACCGATTGGGATTATATCGTAGAAAGGGTTTTTGAGAAATTTGTAACACCTCTTGTTAGTCTGGAATATTATAAGAGTAAATTTTTTCGCTTAATGACACAGAATGAATCATTAGTCGGTTTCATCATTGAAAAGAATGCTGTATTGCGTATCTTAGGAAAAGGGATAGAAGATCTCGAGTTTTGTTGATTAGTAATGAATTTGGTTAGACCTGATATTAGAAATACCATGTTATTAACTAAGTTACCTTTGACGTGGGCGGAGCTCATGGAATTTGCGGAATGCTACGAGCTTAATTATCAATATGATAGTGAATATTATCAGATCTTAGGTAAACAAAATTTGTGTAATAAGATATTATTGGGGAGAAATAAGTATCAGAATGTGCAACGCTCTTGTACGTCTTGTGGAATGTCATCCCATATATGGCGTTTTTGTCCTCATAAAAATAAAAATAAAAGGGACGCAGATACTATGTACTGTGGACTACGTGATGAGGAGAGTACGTGTTTGCTCGAGATGCCAATTGCTATTTGTCACGATAAATTTCCCGCTATTATTGATACTGGATCGAGTTTGTACCTCGTTGAGGTGAAAGTTTTAGATAAAATACGTACTAAGTGTAAGCCATCGTCTAAAACTCTGAATTATAGAATAGTGGTAATGAACAATGAATCGGTTCACATTTGTGAAATGGTTCAGTTAATGTTTTTCGTTCATGGAACCCGGTTCGTGGCTTGGTTTGGTTTGATCGAACATCCCGTGCTTAAAATATTATTAGGCTTTACTTTTTGCGTGAAAATCATGCGCATTTGGACATTCCAAATAAAACTTTATTTTTCCAAAAACTAAAACAACTAGTTAACTTAAGTGATTGGAACAGTAGCTCACCTGTTCCCAGTGATCTGTCGCCTTTGAACTCTCATTGCAGGTCCCCTTGTGTGGACTCCGCACGGTTAGGCGCCAGTGGTGTGGGGGAAGTGCAGGGGCCAAGGCCTGCATATGGATCGAAATTTGGTGATGGTGGACAGCATAATCATTTAGAGGTTAATCAACCTGATTTCGGCAAAGACACTGTGAGAAGAAATGGAGGGAGAGAACCGCAGCGAGGGCGATCTCGTTAGTGGCGATTCCAGAGGGAAGTTGTCCAGTCTACCTTACAGCAACCTAATGAAGCCAGGGGTGTCCAAAACAGCGTTCATAATGTGCCACAAACTACGATGAGTACTACATCTCAGCAGAATAACCGATCCAGAGGAAAATCCTTAGGAACCAACAACATGAGGCGGACTTCTCAGGCCAGGGTAGTACAACCATCAACGTTAGAGGATCGAGATAGGGATTTGGCATATGATCCTGACCATTCTTTAGGGGCGAGCTACACCAACCTACCTATGAATAAGCGACCGGAGGTCCAAAGAGAGGGTGATGTGATGTTTCAACCTTCTTCATCCCGAACATCTGCTTCCCATGGAGAATGTGATTGTGGAGGCTCTTCACGGTCCAGACCAGCCATTCCAATGGTGTCACAAGAAGTTGGCCAACAGTCTAGTGCGTGTTCCAGTGGATCCTTAGGGGCGTGTTGTAGCAGCCGTCATACCACGGTCCAACGTCCAGCAGAGGTCTATGAAACGGGTCCAGCAGGTGTTCCTGTCGAAAATCCTGTTCGAGAGGAGTTTGAACGGAGAAATCAGGATGGACCTAATATGGATTAAGGTACGGTGCATAGTACTAATGATATATTTTCTCATTCCTTAATATCTTATGTAAATACTCTTTTGCAGGATTATAAAGATATAATTAATGATGAACTTGGTGAGATACGTGGATATCAGCATAAAATACAGCTCATTGATAATAGTCTATGTATAACTCAACCGTATCAAATACCAAAGCATAAGCTTCGAGAATTAGACTCATTTATCGATTCTTTGATAGAACGTGATATTGTAACTGAGGCTGAGAGTTCTCCTTATATATCAACGTGCTTTTTGGTGACGAACAATAAAGGTTCTAAGAGATTAGTTATAAATTACGGTCAGATCAACAAACGTGTAATTGTAACAGGCTTTTCAGCTCCACATATAGATTCGACTATTGCGAATATTGAGAAACATCGAATTTTCTCTTGTTTAGACGCGAAAAATGCTTTTTATGAAATAGGGCTTCATCCAGACTCTAGAATTTATACTGCCTTTGCTAGTCCTACTCGTCTATTAATGTTTAAACGTATCCCGATGGGTTTCGTAAATTCCGGGTTTGTGTTAGCAAGTTTAATGCATAAAATATTAAGAGATTTAGTGGGAGAATATTTATGCATTTTTGCAGACGATATAATTCATGCTGACACTATAGAGAAGCATAATGAAATTTTAGAGAAGGTATTACAACGTTTACGTGAATATGAAGTTACTGTTTCGAAACATAAGATTAAACTATGTAGAAAGAAAATCAAAATCTTAGGTTACGAATTTTCAGATGGGAATATGTGTATACATGAGGATAGAGTAAAAGTAATTCGAAATTTACCACGCCCAAAGAATAGAAGAGCGTTGAATAAATTATTGGGATTTCTAAGATATTATCTTCGATTTGTAAAGGATTATGCTGAGCTACTTATACCATTGTATAAATTAAAAAGTGATAAAACTCCCTTTGTGTGGAGAAAGGAAGAAGATCAATTATTAGAAAAAATGAAAGAAGCCATTGTAAACCATATTGTTTTGAAAGTTCCAGATTTTTCAACTCCCTTTGTGATTCACGTTGATTCCAGTTCCAGATGTTATAGTGCTATCTTATCACAATATGATGCTTCTGGGTTTTTGAGACCAGTATATTTCTTCAGTAAGGTAATTCCTGAATCTGATTGGTCCAAGAATATCTTCGCCTTGGAAATGACAAGCTTAGGTTTGGCGTTAGAGAAATTTGATATGTATTTACATAATAAGTTCACTGTTTATTGTGATAACTCGAGTTTAATCTGGATACTGAAGAATCACAAGAGACAGAAAAAATATGAGAAAATAAGTAAATATAACTTTAATATTATTTTGTTCGATCTAGGAGTAATTTTTAGCCGACTTTGTCAGCAGAATGCATAGTTACCTTGATTTTGAACCACCAGATGGTGAGATTAAGTAAATTGAAAAGGTTAATAATCAAAGAGTTCATTTGTCATTTGTTAATTTTTGGAAATTACCTTTGTTAATTCTCCTTTAGGTGATTTGCAGAGGCAAGATCCTAAATTAAGACCAATTATTGCCGAGTTATAACAAAATAAAAAAGTTGAACCATATTTATTGAAAGATAATGTACTGTTAAAACGTACGTATGGGAAAGTATATGGTGGATTGAGAGCGGTAATACCAGAATCCTTACAATATTCGGTGATCAAATTCTTCCACGAAGAGATAGTGGGAGGGGGACACGCTGGTCGATCTCGCACATACAGCAAGTTAGCTTCTCGATTTACGTGGACGATATGTACCGCCAGGTGTCGGAATATTCGCAGCTGCGAGACCTGTCAACGTATAAAGGATAGAAATCGTCCTTTATACGGTAAATATTATGCTGAAAAGAATTTTTTGCAAATAGTTGCTATCACGTAGACATAGCTGGTCCATGGTTACCTAGTAATGGATTCAAATATATACTAGTAGTAACAGATGCCTATAGTCGGTTCGTTATTATTGAACCGTTGAGAACTGTAACTTCTAAAATAATATGTAAGAAGATAAGATTTTTTATATGTACGGATATTGTCATAAGCTTTTGCACGACAACGCTTCTTACTTCGCATCAGATTACTTCAGGCAATATTTATTCAGTCTCGGTATTCAGAACATTTGTACGGCCCCTCACTCCCCGTCGAGCAACCGTACTGAATGCCAAAATCGTAATATAAAGCTGTTTTTTAAAGCGTATATTAGTAAAAATCAGACGAAATGGGTCGAACATATTTATAAGGTTCAATATACTTTGAATGCCAGCGAGAATGCTGAGACTAGGAAGACACCAGCAGAGATTTGCCTTGGTCGTCATTTATTAAATTCATTGGATATTCGTTGGATTGTAGACCTAGGAATTTTAGACAGTTCTCAAACTAAGGAACAACTAACTTCCACGATAGTGAATAATATAGAAAAGGCGTGGAAGAGGAAGGAAATGATTTACAATAAGAAACATGTTCCTATTACTTTACCTGTAGGTGAACAGGGTTTAGTTTAAAGGGTACTGAAGGCATCTATTGAAAAGAAAGTTATGCCTCGTATGTCAGAGATATTTGATGGTCCTTACCTGATCCTTTCCTATCCCACACCTAATACCGTATGGTTAATGTCTATGAAGGATAATAATATTAAGGTTAAGCGACATGTTTCATTTATTAAGAAATATTATCCTCGAAGATCTATATCATAACCTACTTTCATTTGTTTGTAAACTATAACTTCATGAAGTACTGTAGTATGAGTTAGTGATGACGTTCATCTCATAAAAGGAAATTGTCCAGAAATAATTAATGGTAAAATTTGTAGTTAGTGTATTAGTCATGTTTTTTTATATGTGTATACTGTGTGTTAACCTACTTTCATTTGTTTGTAAACTATAACTTCATGAAGTACTGTAGTATGAGTTAGTGATGACGTTCATCTCATAAAAGGAAATTGTCCAGAAATAATTAATGGTAAAATTTGTAGTTAGTGTATTAGTCATGTTTTTTTATATGTGTATACTGTGTGTTTGTATTTGTATTCCTGCAGGATGTCTGAATTGTCTGAGATGTCTGGTTTGTCCTACTTCCTTGTCGAATGAGGAGTATCTGTTTATGTCGTCCTTTGTCACAACGTCCGTAAAGGGATTTGCAAATGGTACCTGTAGGTTGTATGGGAAATCAATGACTTCTATGCGAGCTGAGCCAGGAAATCATCCATCCTACCAATCAGCAACTTCTCTGCTACAGAATTTAGGCTTGTAAATCGAAGCTCCTGTAAATGGTGTGTTCTGAATCTTGTGGGCTCGAACTTTGTCAAGATCAAGTAAGAAATTTGGAACTGCATGGTAGTGAGTTCGAAACAATTTATTGTGCACGTGTGATTCTTCCGAAACTCAATCGATTATAATAGTTTATTTTTTGAACATTTAATATCCGGTTTATAATTTTTTGACCCGAGCCGGGCGATAGGTAAGTGATGTTCAAAAAAAGTTTTCATCTCGATAAAGAGAAACATTGTCATCGAAGTTCATAGGTTCATTATAGATGTCAGGTTTGCTTGTGATTATACAAAATGTTCTATCTTGTGCTACCATCTGTGGACATTAACGTTAAATATTGCAGCATAGCGCTCGTCGCAGTGTAAAAGGTAATTTCATACCGATAAGAAGTCAAATCCTTGTTGTGCTTAATGTTGCTGTGATTTACGAATTATGGAGGATACTATATAATTTGCTGGGTTTGTAAATGATTGATAGAGAATCAGCAGTTGGCCGTATGTAGAAATTTGTTTCTTGAGTAGTGTTTATTTTACCTTTTTTTCTTTAGTAATTTACTTTGTCTAAATTTCGTATTATTTCAACATAGGGTTAATTACTGATTGCCTATCTATCATAGTAGAGTAATAATTTTGGTAATGTTAAATTGTTCTTTTGGAATAACCTCCTCAGAATTTAAAACTGAAACATTTGAATCGTAACAAATTCACCACATGCAACGTATACACGGTAATATTGCGCACATTAAGGATTTCAACTATCCCTTCGATATATTTTGTATATACTATTAGTTGTTATATATATTTTTTGTTGTAGTATTGAGTTTATTCGTTATAATAAATTGTTACTTATCGAAAGATGAATTTATCTTCATAATCCGGTTCCTGCAACTATATTACAGCTGGGTATATTAAACCTAACCACTAGGCTGTTGGTGCCGATCAGTACCGTTACAGTCCTTCTGCTTATGTTTTTGGTAGAACATGGAATGGCTAACACGTTTGAGCAATTGTCTTTGTTAGCTTGGTATGATATGTTGCATAGGTATAAAGCAGATTATTATAAAGTGCGAACACCTGTTAGGGGAAATCGGGATATGGTACCATCCCGGAAATAGTCTGCCATGGTAGGTGTTAAAAATACTAAAGATCAGGTAATCATGCAATGAAGGCAGCCCACTCAAAAGTGTTATTATAATCCCCCTCACTTATTAAGTAAGAGTGTTGAACAAATTGGATGGGAATAGTCAGACATGTGTAGATGATTATGTTCAACCTTGTGATTGGTCAAGGCAGAGTAAGAACTTATGGAGAATACCCCCTTTTTCCAAAATCTAATAACTGTACCGGTCTACATAAAAGGGAGGTGTGTAATTTGTTTGATAGATACTGGTGGCACGTGTAATTACGTTAGTAAGCAGTATTTTGATTAATTGCAAAAACAGTGCAAAATTAAAGTGGAAAATGTTAGTGTTCAGACTACCGGATTTGGAAATGTCCAAGTAAAGGTAATCAACGTGTTAGAATCTACTTCAAAATGGGAAGGCAGCAACTTTCGGAACTCTTTTACATAGTTGAAGGCAAGGATTTTGACAACCTACTAGGGAACAGTTTTCATTCCAAATATAATGCTATAATTGACATATCCAATGGAGTGTATAAGGTCCAATCTCGAAAATTAATTGTACCTATTGGAGAGACTTCGTTAGTAGCTGTTACTCCTCGCACTTCCCTATCTATATCTAGGGAAGAAGTCAGTGGAAAGCAACCAGCACGCTCCTTTGGTTCGCCGAAAACTGTACCTCGCCCTAGTCTTACTCCAAATTTTTCGAACACGATGGGGATGTCGTCAACATCAGCATTGCCGACTACTGTAGCTTCAGGTGTCTGTAGGAGAGATGCTGCAGTTGGGGTGTCCTTTGATCCTGAACTGGAGGTGCAGTTTGACCATTCAGTTTTACATCCGGAGGAGTCCGAAAGGGAAAAAGAAAAGGTAATTATAAGGTTTCAACAGAACTTTTGCAGAAAAATCCTGAATTGCAAGAGTATGTTGATAATTTAGTAGAAAATTATGCTGATCTTATAACCACTAAAATAGGAAAAGTTAAAATTTTACATATAATATTGAATTATCTGATAATACTCCAATTCGTCAACAGCCGTATCAGATACCCACTAATAAACAAAAAGGAACTTGAGGAATATATTCAGAATTTAAAGAAGGAATTGTGGAAGAAATTGATTATTCCCCTTTACCTCTCCCTGTTTCCTGGTTACAAATGTTGATAAAAGTAAGAGGCTCGTAGTGGCGTTTGGCGAAATCAATAAGAGAATAATTGCTCAGAGCTTTCCGTCTCCGAATATGGAAAATGTAATTTCTAGCATTTCAAATCATTCGATTTTTTCAATTTTTGATGTCAGTAGTAGTTTCTATCAATTATCCTTGTCGGAGGAATGTAGGAATTATACTGCCTTTGTAACTAAGAATAAGGTTTATCGTTTTACAGCCTGTCCTATGGGACTAACAGTTTCTCTATTCGTTCTGAGTAATATAATGAATAAGGTGTTCCATGATCTTATTGGTAAAAATCTTGAAAAATTTATTGATGATATTTTATTGTTCAGTTCGGATCTTGAAAGGCATAAAAACTAGTTGAGGAGGTATTATCTCGTCTTAGGAAATGGGGTATTGCAATTTCTCCCAAGAAATCTCATTTGTTTCAAACTAGTATTAAGTATTTGAGCTTCCGCTTTAAAAACGGTAATATGAGTATAGATCCAGAGCGAATTAAGGCGATTCAAGATATCCCTCGACCAAAGAATCGAAAAGGATTTAATAGAATTTGTTCGTTCTTTAGTTTCTTTTCCAAATTTATATATAAGTATTCAGAATTAATAGCACCATTTCAAGAACTTGTGTCTACTAAACATCCTTTGAAATGGACAAAGATTCATGATCAAGCTCTTCAAAAATTAAAGTAAGCCTTTTGTGAGCAGGTAAGATTAAGGGTCCCGGATATGAATTCTTGTTTCGTAATTCATTGCGAATCTAGTCTCCGTCATTTTTGTGGGGTTCTTTCACAACATGATTGAAAAAGGGAACTTACGACCAGTTTCCCTGTACTCAAAAGCTAATCCTCCATCAGACTGGAGTAAGAACATTTACGAATTGGAGATGAAATCTTGGTCTTTGCTTAGAAAAATTTGAATACTATTTGCATAATCCATTTGTAGTTTATTCTGATTAGAAAAGTTTAACTTGGCTTTTAACAAATCATAAGCGCCAGAGACGCTATGGAACTTTACTCGAGAAAATAGCTCGTTATAAATTCCGAATTGTCCACATTAGAAGTATGGTCAACTCATTCGCTGATTTTTGTCCAGGGTTGGAAATTATTTAGAATTTTATACTAAAGACGAGAATGTAGTAGAAGTGATAAAAGATCGAGGGAAAAATGTAAATGTTTCTTTTTTCAATTTCTGGAAGTATCCTAATTTCAGTGAACCCTTAGCAGAACAACAGCGCACGGATCCACATCTTAAAGAGATAATTGATAAGCTAGAACGAAAGGAGGAGGTAAGCCAATACAAAATTCAACAAAATATCCTGTTGAAGAAAACAAAAGGGAAAGGTGGGAATGTTTTTCGAGTTGTTACTCCTCCAAACTTTATAAATTCCATAATTGAATATACTCACCAGCCCTTAGTTAATGGTGGTCACATGGGTGTGAGAAAGACTATAGCGAAGGTATCTTCTAGTTATACATGGCCTAATATGGCTGATCATATAAAAGAAAAATAAAAAAGAGCCATATTTGCCAAACTTGTAAAGAAAGTGGTTCAACTGTGGGCTGTGCGTCTTGCTAAAATCTCAGGTTACGAATATATTTTAGTCGTAACTGATTCATTCAGCAGATTTGGTGTTAGAAACTTTGAGACGTTTATCCTCTAAAATTATTTATTCTAAATTACTGGAACTGTTTCTGCGCTACGGATTCCCAGGGCAAATCCTTCATGATGGAACTTCTTACTTTGCGTCAGAATACTTCACGCAATTCTTGTATACCTATGGTATTCAGGGGATAATAACCTCTCCATATAACCCTTATCCAAATCAGTCAGAGAGAACGGTGCGTTCGTTAAAAAATTTGATCAGGGCATATGTTGATAAGAGTTAAACAAATTGGGCCCAGTTACTATCGAAAATAGCGTTTACTATCAACATGAGCCAAAGTGAAAATATTGGGGTCGCACCTTGTGACGCTTTTATGGGACGGAAGTTTTTTCATCCTTTGGATGCTAAATGGTTAATGGATCTTGAAGTTTTGGACGAAGATCAAAATACAGAACAGAAATTTGAAAATATTTGTAAGAATATTGAAAGATCCAGGAAACAGTGAAAAGGTTTATTCACAGAAACATTTACCGGTAAACCTTAAAATTGGCGATTTTGTTTTAGTGAAACAGATGTTGGAATTATCTTTTGGAAGCATTTTAATCCAAAAATCGCGCCAATTTCTGGCGGGCTTTTTCCGTTTCCTGAGCAAGCCAACACCAAATACAGTGTGGCTAGAGAAAATTGAGAATCCGCAAATAAGAATAAAACATGATAATTTTTGCAAAAGGTATGTCCCAGCTGAAAATGTTGAACAAATAGGTACTAATCATAATTATAATTGTTAAGTAATCCTAAGGAAAATGATATTTAATATGTATTCAAAAATGATTGTTGGAACTTTTGTTTATTTTTTGTTTCATTCTATTCCTGCAGGAAGAGAGTACCATCCTTCATCATTGTGTTTGTCCTCCTTTTGTAATCGTCACTGTTAACGGCATGTACATCTGAGAATGGGAATGAATTGTAAAGAATGAACGACCATGAGGTTTGGAAAAAATGGCAATTTGGGGTAATGTAATAATTCTAATAATTAATCTTTGTTTAGTTGGTATGAACATTTTGTCCCTCTGAACCCAGGGAACTATATATGTTACGATTAATTATCATTGTATTGAAAGTTATTTGTAAATGAAACCTGCTTCGGGACTACGCCTATCCTTTCTCCTGGCTTAGCCTGCTCGAGGATCTGACTGGGAATCCCAACCTCAGCTGTTTAGAGCCTACCTACTTCGGGGCTCTGTTGCCCAACTAATCTACGCACTGCTTGCTTCGGAGATTTGGACACCTAATTCCACTTCGCCTAGCCTACGCGGGGCTCTGCAGAGATCCTGTCTGCGATCTCACGGTCAAAGACCACCTATAACTAACCTTTGATATTGGAGAGATTAATTTGTACAGTATTTTGTGAAAATACTTTTATAAAGGAATTTTATAATAAAATTGTTAGTGGGAGATCGATTCTGTACACTCTTTTTTTTTAACGCTCTACCTATAACTATATGGGACAAAACTTTACAATATATGTTTTTACTTCCGAACTCTTTCTGATTTCTTGTTCTCTTATAACTCAATTAATACAAAACAACTTGACGAGTTTCTTGATTGCTACCTTGAGTGGCTGAAGGTATCCAGCGATCCAGTTAAGTTGTAGCTTTTTACGTTAAATGATTCTATCATTTTAAAAATGACCAGGATTTATAATGATTTGATTTTATTGATTACTTCAAATCTATCTTTTGAAACTCTCATTCTTGTAATGTATAAGTTTAAACGTTTACATCACAGTTATTAAATTTAAACAGAATAGATACATATGAACAAATTTGAAGAAGAAATCAGCAAACTCAAGTCCTTAAAAATCCAGTTCATTTTACGGAAAAATATAAGTGAAGGATTCTTTTGCGTCTAATAATACATGACTTGCTAGATTTCTTTTTCCAGCACTTCGCAAACCTAAGAAAAAGGCACTTTCTTGTTACTATATTAAAACTTTATAATATGATTATATACTCGGAATATATTACTTAAGAATGTAAACGTAGGGAATCAAATGAAACAAAATTCTATATGTTCGTAATTATTATAATGAACATATGTACAGAAAAAGATCTAGAAATGGCTTTTCATCAAAAGGTTCGAAGTACTAGGTTACAACTTTCTGTTTAAGACTTTTTTCTATGTTTTGCAAACTTATGGTATATATGTTACGTTTATCAAATGCTTCATTGTTTTTGTTTCAACAGCATTTACACTAGTTAGGTGTTCAAAAGAACTTACACTAGTTACCACTATCATTTCAATAACCTTAATACATTCATTCCCATTTTCACATTCGTCCCATAACCAAGAATCTTCACGTTTCAAATTCATCAAAGTGTTTTGTAAACCAACATGTTTTTGTTTTGATGTCTGCAGCAATAAATTTGCTTTCATTCCGGACGAAGTTAATTTGTTCACAACTACATATGCATAGATGACTGCTCTAACAAAACACTGTTCTGGATATAACAATCCACCTCTATCAAGACGTTTAATTAATCCGCGCAGTACAGCATTATCCATTGGAGATTCGGACACAGGACATAGTGCTTGCAGGAAAAACACTTTAGTTTATTTTAAACACAGCACTTGCACAGTATCCTCCTACGTACAACACTATTGGCATTTCACCGTTAACACCCGAAATGTCGTCTACAGTCACCGTTACCTCCAAAGAAGTGTCAATATTGTTATAAATTTGTGCATCAGGCACATTCAATATTGCAATCCGTTGCAACTACAAGATTCGATTGCTTCTTTTTGCAGTACTAAGGATATTCTGAATTTATCTTCCACTTCGAATAAGTGTCTCCTAGGTACACTAATGTACAAAATGATTGTCACATATCTACAACTGTCTAGTAAGAATATAATTTGATAATGATTTTGCATTGTACTTTTAATACTGATATTATGTGTATAATCAGGAAATGTATATTTGTGGTAAATGTTATAGGAAAAAATATAAATACGAAAACTGGGATGAGTAAAACAAAATTTTGCTAAATGAACAAGAACGTTTTATTTTCATTTTATTGTTTTTATTTACTGCTCTTTTGACATGAAATTTTCCACATACTTGTCTTTGCCGATTATACACATACTAACATTGTAAGAAACACCGGACGAATTCGTTATCAAATTATATTCCTAGAAAAATATATTTATAGACATGCGACAATAATTTTGGACATGAGTGTACATAGTACTGTGACCCTCCCAGTTACCTGTGCAGTCCAAATTGAACTTTTAGTGCAACAGTTTGAAACTATTCTTGTTAAACTCATTGAGGCATTACGATGTCGATTCTAGCAGAGCATAGACTATGTGGGCCAATGCAGAATGAGTTTCTTTGGTGAGAATGAAAGATTTCAGTGTTAGTTCTTGCCAACGATCAAACTAACATACGAAAGTGTTGAGATATGAAGATTGTTCATTGTGAGAGGAGGTACTGGTTAATGGAGTTTGCAGAACATTTCGAAGACGTTTGCCTTTGAAAGGAGATTTCGTAGTGACGATTTTCCACCAATTTAAAGTTATGTTTATAAATTTCAAAGTACCTTCGTAATGTGGAAGGTTATTTTCATGGTCCACTTCCTTCAGACCAGCAACAATTTGTTCACTGAACACCTGTAGAACATATTTTACACTTTGTCTTTCAAGGTTGGAAGGCCACAATGCTTTAAGTGAAAGCTCATAACCAAATTTCAAAAGTTTGTCACTTTCAAGTTTGGAAAGTTTACGTAAAGTTGAGAAAGACGCTGTATTAATAGTATCTGATGAACCATAAAAGTCCGGAAAAATATGCACATTTCATATTGGTTTAACCAGTTGTTTTTACACTTTGGTGAAGATGTACAGGATCAATGACAAAAAATAGTGGCTTGTTGATATAACTTGGGTAGGGATACACAATACTTAGTTTAGGAGGGTGAGAAAACATGGACTTTTCTGTTAATTGCATTATTGTTTGTTACTACAAAAATTACATTCACCTTCCCTTTTTCTAATCCGCAAATGACATTTCTAATAACACCATGGAAATCATAAGCTGTTAAAAGTACTTGCAGGCAAAACAAGTACAACTTCCTTGAACGATGAAAGCACATTTTCTGTCGTAAACACATGCCCACTTGTAGCAACATTATCATTATAAGAACAAGCACCAACCACATTTCCACCCTTGTAGTCCATAAATGTTTGATGTAGATTACATCTGCCATCATCACCACAAATTTTTCATATTATTGTAATTGTAATATTCTGTCTTTTAAATAAAACAACAAGTTTTCTTCCGTTTGTTGTAATTGGGGAATGCATTGAAAGGATAGGCAAATATGCCTGATAGTAGATGGATGAGGAAGAATTATATTAGCGTGACCTTTGAGGAACTTATAAGCATGCAGGGAAAATACAAATAACAACGAACTGAACAGAAATAAATCACAAGCATATCCGTACCTCGTTTTCTTGTTTCGTGGCAGCTCGACTTGAGAGACTAAGAATTTATAAAGTGCTCTATTTTCATTTTCTTGCTCTTGAAGTGAAAGTAAAACCGATTCTAAGATATCACATTTATGAGAAACATCTAATTTCATATTATTTTCAGCGTTCGAAATGCGGAACAGGATATTTTCCACCTAACAAATAGAATGAACTTTTAGGGATAAAATGAACTTTTCGGAATTTCTAAGTTTAATCCCTTTAAAGTATAAATGAAGTTGCATTTTTTTTTTAATTACGACAGAATACGTCAATTCTGGAATAGTCGTGGCATCAATTGGAACATAAAGTATCATATCTTAGCGATATATGACAGTCCAAGAAGGTTCTATTTTAGTCTGCTTATTCAGATCAACAAAATTCTCAAATGTGTCGACTTTGTGTTGTATTTTATAGTCTTTAGACTATCTTCAATGGCTTGCTCCACAGAACCGAAGGCGAGTCACGGCTACAGGTGCTTTCTGAAGACAAGTAATCTGGACACCAGGGTATAATGTTGGTATCGTGTAATCTATTAACCTTGGTTTATTTAGTAGCACGGTAAGCAATTTTCCACCTTTCTCGTCAAATAAATAGTATTTTATTATCTTACTGATATAGCCAATAAGTGCATTTTACACTTGAATCAATAATCAACACTTACAACAACAATGGGAACGAAGTTGAAAAGGGTGTATATTAGATGTATCATCATTATCAACTATTCCCCTGGATTCAATCAGAGTAGCTCGCCACCGGATTCGAACCCAAAACTTCTCGCTCTCGAAGTAAGAATACTAACCACTACCCTATGCTATGCTCATACTACGTTATGTTTATAATGTACTTTAGCTCAATTCTTTTAGAATGGATTTTAAAAAGTAATTGTCAGAGAAAGTATCGAAATTGAAGAAGCAGGAAGGGGAAGGGGTAAGTTAGAAGTAGTTTGACTTCGTTCTTCCACCTTACTTTCTACTTCTTAAGTCTTACTTATTTTCTCTCCCTTTTTTCTATTCTCTTCTTCTTACTAGTGTGAATTGGGATCATTCCTTGTCAACTAACCAAGCGCAACGTGCTTCAATGTCTTAGATTCTCTTCAAAAATTTTTCATGCATAAATACCAATGAAATTATGCTAAATTATTTTTTCCGGTTTTTTTATGAGAAATTGGCCGGACAGAAAGTTTTGAAAAACATGAATTTGATGCCAACTTTACTTTCCGCACTAGGAATTATGAAACTAATAATATTTCCATATTTTTCAAGTTATTGAGCTCATCCAGATGTCAAATGAAAGCTTACTTTTTGCTCTTTCAGTAGATTCTAAGAAACCTTACAAATGTTACACTGTCAAACATTAATGGGCATACAAAGGAAATTTTAGTTTTTTTTTTTTTTTTTTTTTACAAATTGTGCAATTGCTTAAAAGTTACAAATATGAAATTTTTTTGTACATTCATTTTATGACGTATATGGTATGGTTTAAAAATAAAAAGGGTGTTATCTTTTTATTTTTGTGATTATTATTTTCTTCTTTGTATTTTACATTTTACGGAAGTATAGAGTTTCAAGTTTTGTTACAAATTGTGTCATTGCTCGTAAGTTATAACTATGAAACTTTTGAAACTTTTTTATAGAATCATCTTAGGATATACATAATATGATTAAAATATAAAAAGGGTACTTTTAGTATTTTTGTAATTATTACTTTTCTACGACAAAGTGCAATTCATGAATCGATCTGAGCCTTCTATATTCTACTGGCCAGAAAATGAAGACTTTTGTTGGGTACCTTTTAAAAATATCATATGGAAAGTTCCTGTTACATCTCTTAAAACCAATCAGACCGGACTTACGCAATTGAAAGCAAAATTACAAAAGATATAATATCATCAGTGAAAACAATGAGCTGTGAAATATAGGACACAATATTTTGTATGTAAATCTGTATAATTCTGAGAAGTATTACCGATATGTGTGTTTATTGTTTTCATCTATGTACCAAATTTCACAAAATTAAATCCCCACGTTAAGTGGGTTTGCATATCCAGACTCCTAACTATGAAAACATTTACGCTCAGTCCAACCTCAATCATTTCACGAATTCAACCTGTTTTACGTATGTTATTAGGACATAATATCGATTGTGATTTATTCTAAAAACACTTTTATACATTGCAAGAGCTGTAACGTCCAAATATTTACTGAGAACTTATAGTCGTATCGCAATAAACAAAAGCGAGTATGGAACAGTAAACTGCTATAACAAAAGGCAAAAGAAGTGTAAAGGCATACAAAACGGTCGAGTGGTTTGGGTCGATACACTGTCAATCACAGGTTTGTGAGTTCAAACCCGGTAGGTTGTTTCTTTTTTAAGTGTCTTCCTATTTTCATCCGGAGGCTGAAAATATTTCTTTGAGTAACTCATTGAAAACTTCTTTTGTTTCAAATTCCATTATAACGGAACATTATATGAATTCCGAATCTTAAATCCATAGCTAAAAAAAAAAAAAAAAAAATGAAGTATACTCACTTCTGCATTATCCTCTGATTTGTAACGAAAAACTATTTATAAACAGTGGTGATTTCAGAAAATTATTCTCGGGGGGAATTTCAATATGCGGGTGGAGGGCAAACATTGGTAGTCCACATTGAGCACGATCGAAAATATGGTCATGAAGGCGGAAATTTCTTAGCTCGAGAGGGGTCTCAAATTCTCTCTCAGATCACGTCCTGAAAGTATCATTGCTTAAAAGCTTTTCGTAACAAATATAATATTACACTTGTTTCTCGTTTTACATTTAGAATTGGTAAAATCATAACTTATAGAGGATTATAATAAGAGCATAAAAATACAATACCAATCATGTATAAATTATCCTGTAAGTTACCAACTTTGGGTCAGATTAAAACTCAAATATTTGTTTAGGATTGCACTTAGAAGTAAATCCTCTCTATATAATCCTGATTGGAAAGCCATGTTTAACACTAATTAATTAATCAATATTTATACGATTTTTTTTATTTTACTATTTTTACTATTGAATAGTATATACACTTCATTTCCAAAATCAAAATCTCGAAAATGTATATTGCACGAGTGCAGACTCGCAAATAAATGATTATTTATCATATGTATTGGTCTCTATTCGAAATTCTTTTTAATCGAATCCGACAAGAACACAGACAGAAACATCGAGAACAGGTGAAAAAAGAGAGAGAAAAAGGCGTTGTACCCGGCGGGGACTCGAAGTAAGTTCGAATGGTGCTTTATAAGTCCAACGCCTTAGACCACTCGTCTATGGTAACAACTAGTGACTATAGCAAAGGCTTCGAATAGTAGTTCTTATTACAGAATAACATTTTATATTGGCTAAAATTTAAACATAATTTACTTTGATATAATATATCTATTAATTTGTTACATGAACACGTTTTCGTTACTTTGATGAATGATGTATGTTGTTGATATTGATTCTATTACACGTTCTTTCTTTCGTAAATATTATAGAAAGTATCAGGGTTATTTATGATCTTTCATGGAAATTGAGTGGCGCATGCGCAGTACACAGACAGTTCAATTGGAAGGCGAGGAAGGAAACGCTAACACACTGTTAGAATGTTTCATCGCTGTGAAGTATAAAGAACAGCTAAAATGTATTTTACGCTTCTCATTGCGTAAAGAATCACCAGGTTAATGTTTGTCCAAGTTCTCACTAATCAACTGGACTCATGAAAAATAATTAATATTGTCATTACTGCACAATATGAAGAATAAAGAACGTATATTACACCAGGCCCGTATCCAGGGGGGTCAAGGGGTGCCGGGCCCACCCTAAATTTTTGCGGCCCCCTCTAAAATTTTCACGGTAGGCTTGCAAATCAACTATAATATGGTGATGAACTATAATATGGTTGGTTCGGGCCCCCCTAACTTCAGCCGGCCACTCCCTACATTTTTGGGCTGGCTACCGGCCTGTATTACACCACATTGTTCTCGAATTCGAACTTAGCTAAGGAAGGGACCATAAACAAAATGTGATTTATTCATTCGAATTGAGATAATTCAATGAAACTAGAAATTACACAATCAAAAGGAAAAATATCGTTAAAAAGACAATAATACTTTTATCCGAGATGTGAAATAAAGTTATTAATTAACTGAAATGAAAGTAATATTGGGCATAATATAGAGTAAGAAAAAAAAGTAAATGTATTTTTAGAAACGTTCAAAGTAAATTCACAAATACTTTTTGAAGATATACTACTCTTCCTTTACGTTTTAACGAACTAATAAGTAAACAAGCAAAGGAAAAGAATGAAGAACGAAAGTATTGCTCTTGAAAAAATATAATAAATAAATGAAACTTAAATAAATGTTTACACAAAAAATAACACACTAGTACTTCGTGTAGTCACCTCCAGAGTCAGTAACTTCTTGAAGTCTGGAGGGGATACTAGATACAAGTCTCGTGCAATACGACGGTGTGTCACGAAAATGTAGCCACAGTTCCATAACATGATTTTGAAGAAACGTTCTGTCTCTGTCTTCACGTCTCTCTTCCCATTCTTGCACCATGTAGGCCCACAGATATTCAATTGGGTTCAAATCTGGGAATAGAGGGGGCCAAATTAACTCTGGATGTTCACTAAGCCACTTTCGTGCTTTCCGGGAAGTGTGAACAGCACTGTTGTGATTCATAAATATATATTCTTCCTGTTCGGGGAAGTTTCTTTCTAAGGACGGTAACAACGTATTTTCGAGGATATTAATGTAAACACTGCTGTTCATTCTCTCAGGCACCGCAACCAAATCTCCAGGACCAGGAGCCGTCATGTATCCCCAAAAGTGTGCTGATATTCGTCCTGAACAAGAAGTTCTGATAATATTTTGTTCACCATACCTGGTTCCGCGCGGTCTATACAATATAACTCTGCTATTTTGGTTAGACTTGAAAACCTTCTCGTCGGTCCAGATGACTAAGTCCCAATATGACTGAGGTTGGGTTATGTTATTCTGTGCCCATTCCATTCGTCTGGCCTTGTGAGTTTCAGTCAGGAGAGTCTTCCTAGCGGGTTTTGAACAGTGTAGACCAGCCCCCAATAATCTTCTTCTTATTGTTTCGTGAGAACAATTATATTCTCTGGCTTTGTCCAAGAGGATTGACGTGTGGCGTAGAGGTCTGTTGATTACTTCTTGAACTAAAGCTTGATCTTGAGCTGCAGTTGTCACTTTTGACCTTCCACTTCTTGACCGAGACCTGAACCATTCGCCACCTTCTTCATGTCGCTGAACCCATTTCTTGATAGTTTTCTTGTCACATCCCAGATCTCTAGCAATCTGAGGCACAGTTTGTCCCATTTTTGCTCAGCCTATGATTTCTCCTCTCAGAGCAACAGACAGTTCTCCACAACCTTTAGAACGAGGCATTTTGAGAACCTGTTAGAAATTTGCGTTCTGGTGTATATGACAAATGTCGGCAAAGTGCATCTTTCTGCTTCTACTGCGCATGCACCAGTCAATTTTCATGAAAGATCATAAATAATCCTGACAATTGCTGTAATATTTATGAACGAATACGTAATAGAACCTATATTAACAACATCATTCGTCAAAGTAAAGAATACCGTAAACATAAAACAATTTCAACAGACTATTACATCAAGCCAAAAAAGGCTTAAACTTCAGATAATACAAAATAAATTTCATACTGTAACAAGAGATTGAACATGAAACACGCTTACTATATTTTCAACTTGTCACATTAGCCGAGTGTAATAAGGCATTTGGCTAGAGATTCTGAGACACCGTTCAAGAGTAGTTCGAATCCCACCCCAGTACAATTTGGTTTTACCTCTTCTTGACGTTTCTGTTTGTGATCCTCCGTATACGCTAATTCCGTAATACGCTAAAATATAGGTAATATTTGAAGTTCTTAACTTCCCATTTTTACATTTTTCAAGCTCAATTGAGAAGAAAGAGGGAAAATGAAAGTACAAAGATTTACAATAATTACTTAGCATTTACTGTCATTGTAATTGTGGATACTTTATTTATGAAAATGTATAATGAACTAAAAATATATTTAGTAGCTCACATGTCTCCATTTTTCGATTCTAATTTGAAAGTTACAGTTTAGGCGGTGACATATCAAAGACCCAGGGGGTTGAGGGGGTTGTAACCCTTCCCATTGAAACTTTTATATTCTATTGAAATAAAAAGTGTTTCAGTTTATCATTTTGGAAAAGCAACAATCACTGTGTGTGGAGGACAGTTTATTATACTACGATTTATCACTTCCAAATGTGTAAAAGATGTGACTGGATATTGTGTATAATCATTCAAGAAATATAAGACAACGAAGGGATTTCGTAAACCCTTCACGCCACCCCAGGAGGACGAAGTGCGTCCCGCCGTCCCTCGGTTGGGAACTACTGCTTGGGAGGGAAACATTCTAATACCAGCCATACACTGACGTATTTTTCAGCCGTAGCCATAAAATTTCATGCGCTAGTCTTGTTAGCAGCTGTCAATACGTTAGTGTATGGGACCTGGCGTACGTTTACGTACCGAATTTTTATACGCTGGACAAGTCTGGCTGCTTTTAACTTCGAGCGTAAATACGGCGCGTAAAAACGGCTCAGATGAAAGGGTTTTCGAGCAGCAGGTGGTCTCTTGCCCTTTCCACGGCCTTCTCCCTGGTCTGGTCTTATTGTTTTCAGAAGAGAAAACCTGTTCTTGTGTTGTCCTCGTGAATCGTTGCTGAGGTTTGCTGGTAGACTCACCAGAAATCATCATTCCAATCTAGTTTCAGCCTTTCCATACAAGATACGATTTCGGCTAAACTAATATTTCCTATTGCACAAAACGAGACATTATTTCCTAATTAAAATTCATAATTAATTTTGAGTGCACAGAGAAAAAGGTACTTAAATCCAATACTTCCTAATCTGAATTTGCAAATTATGAGAGCTCCTCCGTGGCTATATAGTCAGCGTACTCGTCCTCGGTGCGGGGCGCCCTGTTCGATTCTAGGTGGTAGCTCATGCGGTTCGGGTTCTACTTCTCATATAGGCTTGCTAAACTTATCGAACCTGATGCCTTTCGACTAGGAATTTAAGATTTAATTTAATATTTGGACATTAGTTTTTTTCCACACAGGTAAAGGCGCATATAAAGATGAAGTCACACCTTCAGAGTTACCCATGTTGTGATACTGAAATGAAATCTTTGAGTTTAACTTCCCACGATTATGCCCTTTAGACTAAAGGATACAATAATTAAGGCAAGTGAATGATAATGAGAGAATTCGTGGAATGAAATGTAGGAGGAAACGAGAGCACCCTGAGAAAACCCACTGACATGATGTTACCCACACAAACTCATTTGTACAGGGATTGAACCAGGGACCCCACGCACCAGAGATAAGTGCTTTACCACTGAGCCGCTGTGGCCCTCTGTTGTGATATAATTTTAAAAAAAAGTATGACTGTCAATAGCATTTGACCAATTCTTGCCGAATTGAAAATTATCTATAAATCATATGTTGCTCCCACTATTGAGTATTGTTCTCCTATCTGGTCTATGGCTTGCCTACTCATTTAAAAAATTAAATTCCGTAATTAATTTCTTTTTAGCCATTGTATCCTGCCGAGTACCTCACCTCCGAACACTTCCAAAAAATAACGTTTTAAAATCCCTCAATATAAACCTCCCCTAGTGAGAAACAAAATTTCTGACCTAATATTTTTGCAAAAAATTGTAAATGGCCACATATCATATGAACAGTTGCTAAGTCAGATCAATTTTCGCGTACCCGCTAGAACAACACGGTCTAGTGATCACTAAGTCATTTAAATAATTTATTTCACGAACAACTCAATCGTTTTACTATGTTCGTAAGTAGTATATGCATCATTATTAGGAGAATTGACATAATTGACGCAATCTGCTACTTAATAGTGTATATTTTTCATAGACATTACATATTGAACATAGTAGAAACTCATCTTCAAGACTGCTTCGTGTGGATGTTTCCATATTTCAGGCTATTAATTAAACATTTATTTATGAAATATGAACTATCACCTAAGGCGTTTTTCAGAAATTCGAAAAAAATTCTCCCTCAAGAGTAAACTACCCGTTGTGGATCTTTTCAGGAAAAATTAGTTATGTCATATTGTCTGGTTATTAATAAACCATTTATTCATCAATTACGAACAAAATTAACTGACTCGTGTTTGAGAAAATATCTCGAAAAAACTCACAGGCAAGAGTAAACTAACCTTTTTGTATTTTTACCACAGAAATAACTTATACCAGATAATAAAAGTGGTAATGAAATATTGATGTACGAGCAGAATCGTTAGAGTCATTTTCGATAAAATCGCGTTTGTCTTTTTATTTTCATCTATCAGTGAACTTCCTTTATTTTGGGGGATAGGAAGAAAATTCGAAAACCTTTCCTTGGAAATCTGATAAAAGTATTAAGTTTAGAAACTTATCACTCGAATTTAAAGAAAATTATCCGATGTTGAGTTCGCCCTTACTACTACTCAATTGATTTGTATGTATATGTGGAAACCCTCAAGTTCGGGTGGATTTTACCCTCATGTCACATACCCGACAGCAAGAACGAAGAAAAAAGACATTAAGTGTTTAAAACATTTTTAATACAGTAAATTACTAAAGACTACATTTAAAGAAAACATGAAAATAAACAGTGATAAACTGGCAATAAACGAAAACCAGAGTAGAACTGAATTTAACCTGACCCCCATGCTAACACCGGGGGCGGTAATTTTGTCACCAAAATATTACCATATAGGTAATTTCGTCACCGAAAATAATGTCACGATAATTTCATCACCAGTGTCTTTTAGAACATAATACAAGTACAATGAATGAACTCGAAAACGTTTTTGAAATTATTTTCTTTAATCTTCGACTGAAGCAAAATTATGCAGCATAATCAAAATAGATTATTATTATTAAATAGAGTTACATATTTTAGATATCGTATTTGAGACAAGAGATAGAAGTTTCCAGTAATTCTATCACAGAGATATTGTCATATAGGAAATTTTGTCACGGTTATTTCATCACCTTTGTTGAATTAAATAGAGACAAAGCAAACGATCAAACAGCTTACGTTATTTTAATAAAATTTAGAAAACTATTCAGTTGGTGTTGAACTCTGCAAAATTGAAGTTTCTGGTGCTCGACGCAAGAACAAGCACCAGTAGAAGAAATAAAGTCTGCTTGAGCAAATGTTAAAAGCACATGCAACATGGGGCACTAATGGGTTCATTATTCACTATTTAGAAATATTAAATTTCGCGAATATCAAAATTTCAGAACAGAAAAGAGCAAGATAAGCCAATCTGTTAATTTCCCCGCAGAATAGACGAAAATTTTCATCGTTCTAGTGCGGTTCTCTGAGCCCAAACTGTTGGACCTTCCAAGTTAACAGAGTCATTTGAAAAGAGTGACTTTTTTTTAAGGAGCTATTAAAAGAATTATATTTCAACTCTGAGTAAACATTGGCAAATTGTTATTGGACATATGTGAAGAGAACAAATTTCTATAAAGGAAGAAAAACGTATAAATATTTCTGGATGTTTCCTATAAATATAGCCTTATGAAGCTATTAAAAAGTGAAACATGGATGGTGAACGCCAACTTTTCAATGGCTCCAAAAAAAAATGGTATTTTACTTGAGGTGAGACTTCCTTTACTAGGTATATGCCCTAATGTAGACCAAGACAAAATTCATACGAAGAACTGTTTCGTGCGGTGGTGCATCAGTGCAGTGAATTTAGTGAATATCCGGACCTGTAACTATGGTAATGGATTTTGATATAGCGTCAATGCTGGCTGTAAATGCAACTTTTGGAGATTCAACTCGTTTATAGCGTTACTTTTTTCACCTGACTCAGTCAACATGGAGGAAGGTCCAAGAGCTTGGACTCTTTTACAATGGTACAAGAGCAATGAAAATTTTCGTCTATTTTGTGAGAAAATAAACAAATTTGCATTTCTTTCAATAGCAGATGTGCATCGATTAATACAAGTGACTTCGGAGGAAGAGCTGGAACTTCTGGACTATGTTGATAGCACTTACGTGTCAAACACGTATCGCCGTGTTAGAGCTCGGTCTGGGAATATTTGTTTGCATAATGTGCCCCGTCTATATGCCCCAGACAATTGGAATGTTCACCAAGCTACCTTTAACAGCAATTCTAGGATAAATAATATTTGTGAATTGTGGAACTAGAAGTTTCATCTAATAGGAATGTCCCACGCAACTATTTGGAAGCTTATTCATGAAATTCAACAAGTTGAAGCAACGATTTCAGCTGTGCTTTATCAAGATGCTGTGAGGCAACCACCCAAACAGCAAACTAGAAGAGTGTTTCAAGTTTTTCAGAAACGGCTCTAGTCTTTGTGCTTAACGTATAACACTGGAACTAAATGTTTGAAAAAATTTTTGCTTTTTGTTTCCTATAATGTTATGAATAGTAGAAAATGAACATGTAAACCATTTATTGCATTAATACAAGTAATATTTTATTTGCTAATTTTTTGTTCTGAAATTTTAATATTGCCAAAACTTAATATTTGTAAATAGTGATAAATAAATCCATTACTGGCCCCTTTTGCCTGTGCTTTTAACATTTACTGAAACTGACATTATGTTATTTTACTGCTGTTTGTTCTTGCTTCGAATATCCGAAACTTTGATTTTCCAGAGTCGAACACCAACTGAATTGTTTTCCAACTTTGATTAAGATAAGGTCAGTTGTTTCGGTCGTTTACTTTGTCTCTACTTAGTTCAACAAAAATGAAAAAATGACCATGACAAAATTCCCTGCATGCTAATATTTTGGTGACAAAATTACAAGTGACGAAATTACTATGTCGAAATTTCCGGTGACAAAATAACCTACATGCTAATATTTTGGTGACAAAATTATCGGTAATGAAATTACCTAAGTCCGCTAACACCCAACCTTTCAATAAATAAATATTTAAATGATTTTTAACAACTAGATAAAAACTAAATGGCAAGATAAACTTTGAAATAAAAAAGGAAGGTGGAAGCAGCGGGGAGGATCCCTTCAACTTACAAAAGCCGAGGTAACAAGGATCAAACTATTTCTAAGGAATGGGGCTGGAGATAGTTGTATAAATCTTGTTTTTCCTTTCTGGCCTATTTTTGAGCTGAGGTTAAGGTAGTAAAAATTGGTATCCCGTGAGGGGATCATTTATTCTATTTGTTACTACTATATTCTTCGTTAATTTTGTAAGAAAGAAAGAAAAAAACGAAAGCTGCAACCATTAATAAATCATATTTACTTTAAATTGAATTTATCATTCAGTAGCCCACTTTTTAACGACCAAAACCAACAGTCTAAAATATTGTATAACAACAACAACAACAAAAATCAATCAATTATTCAACTATCGGAACACTCCTTTATTCCCTTATTCTTTGTAAACTGCAGTTCCAAACAATAGGCTTATTTCGGAAGGCAAGAGGAAATCACACTGCAAGCTCGTTCAGATTGTATTAAATCATCATTGTGTCTGTTTAGAAATTTAAATGTTTGCAATCTACATGGTAAAATATTGAATATAACTTTTTTCCCTGTCCTGTGTCCTCCTCCTTCGAAGTACGATTTATATAAATATTTAGTGATCTCAGATCACTAAGTACAATGATCTAAGATTGTATCAAAAATAGGTCAAATAGATTGAGCTGTTTGGACGTAATCTAGATAAATGTGAATTTTTAATCCTCTTCGGCGTGGCTCCCAGTCTGTTTCTTCTATGCTCTCTTTTTATTCTTATACTTAACGACACAATGTTTATAGCACCTGCACTTAAAACCATGGCCTCAGATAGATCCATCTTCTTCAAGGAACTTGAGTAAACTGGAAAACGATCATGTGTTCAAACAACAGGTAAGAGGAAGAGCGAAAAATGGCCGCTTCTTTTTCTTCTTCTTTTACGCGCCTATTTTTACGCTAGGTGTATGGGCCAACTTACGGACCGAAATTTACGACATCATTTTACGGACCGAAAATGCGCGCTGAAAATACGCTAGTGTATGTTGGCCTTAACAGTGTGTTAGCGTTTCCTTCCTCGCCTTCCAATTGAACTGTCTGTGTACTGCGCATGCGCCACTCAATTTCCATAAAGGATCATAAATAACCCTGATACTTTCTATAATATTTACGAAAGAGCGTGTAATAGAATCTATATCAACAACATACATCATTCATCAAAGTAACGAAAACATTCATGAAACAAATTAATAGATATATCAAAGTAAATTATGTTTAAATTTTAGCCAATATAAAATGTTATTCTGTAATAAGAACTACTACTCGAAGCCTTTGCTACAATCACTAGTTGTTACCATAGCCGAGTGGTCTGCGTTCAGCTTATAAAGCATCATTCGAATTTACTTCGAGTCCCCGCCGGGTACAACGCTTTTCTCTCTCTTTTTTTCACCTGTTCTCGATATTTCTGTCTGTGTTCCTGTCGGATTCGATTAAATAGAATTTCGAATAGAGGCCAATATATATGATAAATAATTATTTATTTGCGAGTCTGCACTCGTACAATATACATTTTCGAGATTTTGATTTTGGAAATGAAGTGTATATACTATTCAATAGTAAAAATAGTAAAATAAAAAAATCGTATAAATATTGATTAATTAATTAGTGTTAAACATGGCTTTCCAATCAGGATTATATAGAGAGGATTTACTTCTAAGTGCAATTCGAAAAGAAATATTTGAGTTTTAATCTGACCCAAAGTTGGTAACTTACAGGATAATTTATACATGATTGGTATTGTATTTTTATGCTCTTATTATAATCCTCTATAAGTTATGATTTTACCAATTCTAAATGTAAAACGAGAAACAAGTGTAATATTATATTTGTTACGAAAAGCTTTTAAGCAATGACGCTTTCAGGACGTGATCTGAGAAAGAATTTGAGACCCCTCTCGAGCTAAGAAATTTCCGCCTTCATGACCATATATTCGATCGTGCTCAATGTGGATTACCAATGTTTGCTCTCCACCCGCATATTGAAATTCCCCCCAAGAATAATTTTCTGAAGTCACCACTGTTTATAAATAGTTTTTCGTTACAAATCAGAGGATAATGCAGAAGTGAGTATACTTCATTTTTTTAGTTATGGATTTAAGATTCGGAATTCATATAATGTTCCGTTATAATGGAATTTGAAACAAAAGAAGTTTTCAATGAGTTACTCAAAGAAATATTTTCAGCCTCCGGATGAAAATAGGAAGACACTTAAAAAAAAAACAACTTTCCGGCTTTGAACTCACAAACCTGTGATTGATAGTGTATCGACCCAAACCACTCGACCGTTTTGTATGCCTTTACACTTCTTTTGCCTTTTGTTATAGCAGTTTACTGTTCCATACTCGCTTTTGTTTATTCCGATACGACTATAAGTTCTCAGTAAATATTTGGACGTTACAGCTCTTGCAATGTATAAAAGTGTTTTTAGAATAAATCACAATCGATATTATGTCCTAATAACATACGTAAAACAGGTTGAATTCGTGAAATGATTGAGGTTGGACTGAGCGTAAATGTTTTCATAGTTAGGAGTCTGGATATGCAAACCCGCTTAACGTAGGGATTTAATTTTGTGAAATTTGGTACGTTAGTCTATTATTTCTTATTTTTGTTGATAGGTTTTGTAATAATCACTCAACCCCTTACATTTCTAAGCCCATATTTTCCATTTACAAAACCACAAAATTATTACAATAAGGCCCTCGCTTTTGTACTATTTAACCATACCAAGTAAATGCAAACTAATCCTATAAAAAGTTGTAAGCAATGGTACAATTGAAAAAAAAAGAAAGGCATAGTAAAAGTATAAGAAAATAATATTATGGTAATACTAGAGCTACACATTACAACAGTTTTATTTTTAAGCACACCTAATATTTACTAAAATGATTATTTGAAAAAGTTTTAAGGTGTGACAGTTATCACTTGAAAGTAGGGATGGCAAAATTTTCCGGAATCGGAAATTTCACTTTCCGGATTTCGGAAAAATTCCGGAATTCAGAAAAAATACGGAATTTTTTCGAATTCCAAAATTTTTTAAATCGTTTGTATTAGTAAATCGCAATTTCGGTGGCCTATAGCTCGGAATTGCTTCATTTCATAAATAGGGATCCGTCTCTCGAATTACTTTCTGTGTCCTTTTCCATTGTCCCGGTAAGTTTTACCCAATGTTTCCGATCCCAACCAGTGCTGTTACATGAGACTTCCTTGCGCCCCACTGTTCCTCATCGATTTGTACTTGAATTGAATCTCTAGGTCAAACAATGCACTATTTTCTTTGACCCAATCTTTTTCCGACAATTCGTTCTCTAGTTCTATTAATTTTTGTTCTATTTTGATACCTTTTCGGCGGACTATAGCTCAGAACTGATTCATTTTCGGATGAAAACTTCTTATCTTAAATCATTTGTTTTGTCATTCTCCATCACCAGTTGAACTTTGACCCAACATTAAAGATATACCCTGTATATCTAAAAATAACAAGAACTAATAAAAATTAGTTCCAAGTTCTTACCTTTGAGATTTTATTTGGAACATAATTATTTCTTAATTGCATGTGCCCACTTTTTCTTCCTTTTTCATCAACGGGAAACTGAAATGCATGTACTTTAGTTTCTTCATTGTAGTTACTGCAACAATTAGGTTTAATAACGACTTGTCAGTGTTTAATAACGGCTAATGTTTAGCAGAAGGGGTCCAGCAATTGTTTCTACAAAATGTTACAATTTTGGTGATTTATGTTCACATTAGGTTAGTTTGGGTTTGTTTAGGTGAGTTTATGTTACATTATGTTAGTGTAGGTGTCCAACATATTTTTCCAAAATATGATAGAATTTGATTTTTTTCTACTAATATTAGGTTAGTTTAGGTTTGATCAGGATAGCTTAAGTTATTTTAGGTTAGTTCAGGTTAGCGTAGGTTAGTTTAGGTTAGGCTAGGTTAGATTTCGTTACGTTATGTTAGGTCTAAGTACTTGCATTATCCATTTCTCCTTTAAATTTTGTGTTTCTGGACCCCGTGTGCTAAATATAACCCTTAATAACTTTTGCACATTTAAAATAAATACAACACTAGTATTAGTTTAATCTTTAAATGAAAACATTAAATCTTTACTTGATCCTTAACAAACAGCACACACTCGAATTTTGTGGTTTGCCTAGTCAATATGATGTCACTCAATGTTTGTGACTCACGCAATGCGAAGACTTTGTAATTTAGTTGGTATTGCTCGGTCTCGCTAGCCTCAATAGGAACTCGCATTTACTCTTGCTCATGCAGTAGTACCAATCTCAATGAGGCTACGTTACCTTAGGCTTGCACTCGTTCAAGCTATGGCTCATTATTTTCGATTGACTTGCACAATAGTTTGATGTCATGCTAATTACTCTTATGAGGCTCTCATTCCCTAAGGTTAGAGCTTGCAGTTTTTGCTGGAACTCTAAACTCGCGTTTACTACCCTCATTGGAGCTCGCGTAGCACGAGATAAATCAGGGTTCTTTTGTTTAAAACAAACGATTAAACTTGTTTTAAACAATTGAGTTTGTTTAAAACAAATTTTATATACGTTTTAACATTTTGTTTTAAACATATGTTTATTTTATTTTATTTTTGTAAGAAAATCTACCAGATAAAGAAAATTGTGAAAAATGAGAATTGGCTCCCCATCCAGAAGATTATTTTCTTCCCGTGTGAATGTTTTGATTTATCGTGGCTACAGCAGGTCAATGTGATAATCTAAAATTTATTTTCTTTTATCCCGTTTTTTTAAAAGCGTTTATTGTATTGCTTAACTGCTTATCAGTTAATTTCCGAGAAAGTGTGATAGTCGAAGGTTGGAATACTACTAGTAGAAATGATATTATGAAATAAATAAAACAATTATCTTGGAAACAAGTTTTTGTGTTGTATTCAGTAAACAAACAAAGTGATACTTATTATCACATCATTGCCGAACGTCAGTGAGGCTCCTGGGACGACTTGATTCACATTTATTTGTCTATCTGTATGTATGTACCACGCTACAGGACGCAATGTTCGGTCTTTTAATATTAAATTTTGAGGCATGAGATGTCTGGAATTTGTTGTATAGATTTTGACTGCGATCCGACGTAAAATTTCAGAATTAGTGGTTTGGATCCCACTTTAAACAATAAGCCCTATCTGATATAGCCTTCTTACTGATGCAAAACTGTAATCAATCAAACCTAACAACTAATTTTATGCGTTTCGAACAAACTCGGGTTGAAGGATAAATTTGGCTCCAACTTAGTCTTTTTTTATTTTTTTCTTTTAGGTGTGGGACGTCAGGGCACAAGAGATTCAAGTCCATTTTCAGAAAAGTTCATTTTTGCTCTGCAAACGTAGTATCTTTGTAGCTAAAAGTCCGAAATAAATTAAACAAATGTCACGCGAAAGGATGTAGTGTGGGCTAGACATTCAAAGGACAAGCAAGTCTACCCGTTCAAAGTGAAATACGCCTCGTCGCTGAACAGTATGCCCTTGGCAAACGCACGATCTAGTTCGTGTTGTTCAGTAGCCGACATGCAGAAGTCCAACCGGCGATCAGTGTCATCCTCGTTCAGTTTATGTTGCATGTGCAGCTTGTAAGGATGCCACCGATTAGCGTGCAATATCCGGACAACAGAGGATTGGCTTATTGCACATGCTAAGGACACACGACGGGTACTTCGTTTAGGACGTTTCACAAACGACGCAACAACCGTCGTTGCAGTTTCCTCATTGGTGGCAGTCTTTGGTCGCCCACTACGTGCCCTATCTTGAACAGAGTCCGTCTCCCGGAATTTGGTGATCACGTGAGCCACCGTGTTGTTCGATACCGGTTCTCTGTCTGGGTGCCGTCTGTTGTAGTCAGCTGCTATTGTTCGGTAGCTGCGTTTCCCTGATATAAGGATGACTTCGATCTTCTGTTTACGTGTCAGACCCATTTTAGATCAGCTGGAACAAAGAGAGAACTGGGTCAGTATCAGTGGCGTATCCTGAGTTTTGAGGTTGGGCATGCAATGTTCCAATACCACTACTTCTACTACCACTATATTATTATTATTATTATTATTATTATTATTATTATTATTATTATTATTATTATTATTATTATTCGTAAAACGCTCCAGCACTCCTTTATGGTGGAACATTCTACCTTGCGGCGTAGAATAAACTTTACATCTCTCTCTCTCTTCTCTCGTCAATTTTCGCGGATTTTTCGGCCAACTTGTGCTTTCCGTAAGAGTACGCTTTGTTGCCGTAATTCAAACCTATATTTCACAGCATTCATAAAACATTTTTTTCATACACCGATACTCTCTTGCATTTAGATCCGACAACACTGCAAAAGCAGAAGAAATTCTGCTTTCACGTCAGACATTTTTTAATGCTTTGTTTTCAACCACTTAAGCATTTTTTTTTTTTTCACTAAACAAATTCATACACATTTAGATCACATCTGCGCGATTCTTTATTTAACAAACAGTACATTAAGTGACTACAAAGTAAATGTATTTGAGATAATGTCAATACATATTCTCCGTACTAGCAATTTAATTCATTTAGCTCATTTCCTTCATTTAGCTAATGCAATTAAATTGAGAGAGTATTTGGTATATCTTTGATTTAGTCATTTCGTGTATATGTATAGATGCCAACTATGCTGCGTGCAACTTTCGAGTTCCATGCATTTTGGATTTCTCTCGCTTCTTTCACCCAATAAAACACAGGTTTACAGGCTAGCGGACGACAAGGATCTTGAGCGGATGCCTACACACATTGTCGAGAATACTGCAGCGCCACACGTGAACAGTTTTCTCAACTACTGACTGCCAGATTTCGTAACGCGTAATGGCCTACGATATTAAGGGAAGTTCCGTAATTTTTCAGTCTTGGCTCCGTGAAAATTAATTAAAAATAAATAAACTAGAATAAGAACGCATGCAATGCATGCCTTGCATTCATGCAGAATACGCCGCTGGTCAGTATCAAGGTAATTTTCCACATCTGAACATTAATAACTTCTAAACTGTACAAGATAAAAAAAAAATTACACCGCTAAATTCCTGAGCTCAAGCTAGTGTTCTTTGATGTGTCATACACTCCCTTCCCATTAAAAAAAAACAACTTGAATCCAAAATGGCGGATTTCAAGATGGCGGCCATGAATGACATACAATCCAAAAGTTGAGGCCCCTCATCAAACCTCTGTTCCCATCATCACTTTTCCCGTCGATTTTCAAACTTATGCAGGTGTGCAAGGACTTTTGACTCACCCTGTATGATCCATCCTATAGTGATCTACCGAACCAACTATATTTCTATGCAACGGAAGATAGAATTACTTGTAGTATGCCTTAAGTATGGGATTAACCAGTAGTTCGTTTAATTGAAGTGTTATCCTTCAGGAATTTCGTGTGAAGGAACAGGTCTGTATTCACGGGGGTCTAGGGGACCGGCCCCTTCCCCTAAATTTTTACTGTGTCCTTAAAATTTTCACGGTAGGCTTGCAAATGAACTGTAATACGGTTGGATCTCCCCCCTAACTTCTACCGGGCTCCCCCTACATTTTTGGGCTAGCTACGGGCCTGTGAAGGAACTAGAAAACCTGTAAAATGACGTATGATTAGCTGCCTCCAGATACTAACAAACTGCAGTCTGTTGTATCGAGTGAAAGAGAAATATTAGTGCTACGCATATACATAATGCCAGTACATGTTCAATATGATAATACTAGACGTGAAGTGTCATAATTATCGTAACAACGATTTTAGGTCTTCTACAACTAAGGCCTAGAGCAGCAAGATGACTTCTAAGAATTTTGTATGTTTAGGACCAAACAATAGTTTTCTGTCTTTAAGAACTTCAGCGTTTTCTGATTTCTGTTCTTCAAGGCCCGTGATTGTAGATGCATGTTGAGAACTTCTAAAGTTTAGAACTTGTTTATGTTCTATTCATTTGATTAAGCTTTTTAAACTACCACAACGACAATTAACTGCCAAATGTCACATTACCGATAGGAACACAATTATTAACAACATATAGGCCTATGTTAGTATTAATAGTAATATTAATGATTTATTTTGCTAATCTATAGTTGTTAATCAAATATGAACCAATATATTTCTTCAATGTAATGAAGTGAATTAGGACTTCTTGCAGTGTATAGCATTTTTAATTAAATATAATTTTTGCCATTTTCTCTATTGAATTTGTGAAAATATATGCAAAGCGTTACTAAGCGTTTTGGTAATGTAGATAATCACTTAATGGATCATACCATCAGAAAAACAGCCATATCATAAAGACAATATTATCATCCTTCACTTTATCTGAGTCATAGAAAGATTAGCAGTGAACACTACCTAAATACCATGGACATGAAATATAATTGTCTCAGTTGAGATGCCTCTAGTAATAAAAATCTTTACAATTTATAAAATGAGAACAGTCCTGATATCTTCATTTAGAGCGTACAGCTCCGTCTAGCTATATGAAGATCGTACCCTAAAGCCATGGGCGGACTGTGGGACGGGCAACCCAAGCAACTGCCTGGGGCACCACAGTCAGGGGGCGCCAAAACGAGCTTCAAAAAGCAAATTTTATAACGTGTATTGTACTGACTTTTTTGGTTTATATTCTTGTAAATAGCAATTACTCATCTTTTTCCATTCCACAATGAAAGAAGAGTTTCATCGTACTAGGGGGTCTGTATCGACAAATGGAGAAATGGCATGTAGAAAAAAGAGTCAAGGGGAAATTAATATTGTTTATAGCGGGCTATGCTCTTTGTGAACTTTTCCCAGGCAATGAATGTTATTGGACGCTATATGTTATTCTTGTAGAATGACTCCAATATGATATTGATATGACAAAACAATTTACAATATAGCACTAATCATGTCACCATTAGTAGTATTCAATAAATGCTGTTCTATATTGTTTTTGTTTATATATATCGCTACATAAATAATAATTATTATAAAAACACAATGTAATTGATACCAAAAAATATCCGAACAAGAGGAATTTGAGGCCATTCACATAAAAGATGTTGAGCATTTTGCTAAAGTGATGTCGAGCGGTCCCGGGTTCGATTCCCGGTGGGGTCACTCGGTCGAAAAAGTGTAACAGCTTTTTCAGGCCAGCCACCTTGAATGAGGTTTTCCTGGGTTTTCCTCATTCACACCAGGCAAATGCCGGGGTTTTACCGAACTTGTAGGTCCCAGGCCGCTTCCTTCCTTTCCCAATCCTTTCTTCCTTCCCTTTCCCCGGATTGTGTGCTCGCCGAGGGACGTCATCCCTCAAATCGTGCAGGGCTAAATGGCCTTAGATGCCGAAAGCCCACAAATCTAAATCCTAAATCCTCCTAAATCCTAAAGTGATGAGTAAGTTTTCATCAGAATTATGGAAATGGCCGACCAAGGCTTCCTCTTGTGTTTGGCTTTAGACATTAACTGCTGGTGGTCTTTTCAATTACAGTGCTGATGGCCTTAACTGCCAAATAGCGAAATGAGTTGTAAACAGACAGCCACAGAGTAGCAGTGGAGAACACTTGTTTGGTGATGCTAACTGAAAAAGTTTTGTACTAATGTCTGGGAGTACATCGGGTGAATCTAAGAAGTTTCGTTCTGTTTTGTTTTAGGTCTGTTTTGTCGTGAAGTTTGTGATATGTATTCTTTGTTACAAAATATTTCATATATCTCCCGAATATTTTTAAATCATAGCTCATTAAGAATACAGAAAACATATTACAATGAAATGCATTGAACAATGTAACAATATTAATAAAATAAACCTTTTAAATAGATGAGGTAGAATATCAGGTAACGCCACTATTTTTAACCTATTTTTAACTATATGCAAGTGTATTATATATTACTATCAAATTTGAGCAGCAAAAATAAGTTCCACTTTTCCTAAATTATTTTGTTTCAGCTCCCCTCAAAAGCAGTTTCTGGATCCGCCACTGGCTGTCACAATCCACAAAGCACAAGGTATTATACTTGACAGAGCTGTAATAGACATTGGTAACAGAAAAGTTAGCCTGGTGGTAATATAGATAAATAGATGCAAAACGTTATTCGGTATAATGTTTGACCCAATGTTCACTGAAGTCCGATGGGAAAAAAATTTTGGCTTGCACTGCTACAGCGTCGGAAATATGAAGAAACTTTAGGATTTTTAATCACTGATATCCGAGTGATAGATATGAGTTCTGGTGCAAAGATCGGAACAAACCCCTCTAAACCAAGAGAAATACAGAAAAAAGTGTGACCCGTAAAAAAAAAAAGTTAAACTAAGAACTTCTATGAAAAAATGAATATTAGTAACGAATATAACTCCGAAATACATAAAGTAGTATAAAATTTTGTTCTCTTATCTAGAAAACGCCTCAACACACCGGACAACATGTTTTTTTACATATATATTCCCCCTTCCCCTCCCCTACGTTTTGCCGTCAAAGTAAAAAGATAAAATTGTCCCAGGTCGGAACTTAATCTATGTTGAAAATAATTTGATCGAGATCGGTCGGGTGGTTCAAGAGTTATTAAGTTTTATTTATTTTCATATATATATATATATATATATATATATATATATATATATATATATATATATATATATCTTTCCCTCCCTTCCCCCCCTAGATTCTACCGTCAAGGTCAAATTATAAAAAAAACTTTCTATTCCCAAACTTCATCTATGTTGACAATTTGATTGAGATCGGTTGGGTGGTTCAAATGTTATTAAATTTTATTTATTTTTTTCTATCTTCCCTACCTCCCTCTCACCTAAGTTATACCGTCAAATTGAAAAGCTAGAAACACTCTCAGGCCGGAACTGTATCTACGTCAAAAATTTGATCGAGATCGGTCGGGCGGCTCAAGATATTAAGTCACAAACATAGTCATTTTCAAGTTTATAATATAGATTAAAATCCCCAGCGTATATTAAGAAAATGAAATATACGAAATATTATATCTCGAATGCTACTCATTGCCAGGAAAACTCTTTAATTAACATTGTTTCCCTTTCTCGATCTGATTTTAAGTTATTCCATCCGAAATAAAGAAAAGTCAAAACCACATTCAAAAATCTTGGTTAGTTGAGAATAAACAACACTTTTATACGGGTATATTTATTTATTTATTTATTTATTTATTTATTTGAAATTACATCTTGTTTTGTGATCTTAGTTTTATAAGTTCCGTATCACTAAGTAACAAAATGAACTTAGTAATTTTAACTGACTAAAGGTGCCCATACACTATCAGTTTAACTAAAGAAAAACCTGATCGTGAAGTCTGAACTGAAGGAAAAACTGTGCAAACGGAAGGAATTCGTTTAGTTCAGTCAGTTCTTCATGTGGTTATTTGGACTGAAGAAACGAACCGCCTTTTGCTACGGTAACTGTGCTATTAACTGACGGAAACGCACAGTTGTCTCAGTTCAAGTCCTATCATCATGACAGCTAGTAAAAGTGAGGCATTGTTGGCTTTTATTGAAGCCTATCGTGCTCATTCCGAACTTCGAGACATGCAACACGTGCATTATGCTAACAGGTATAAAAGAGGGGATGCGTATGATGTGTTATTTACAAAAATTAAAAGAGTTGGAACGTCAGGCGACACGCGATACTGTTACTTACAAAATAAACAACGTACGGTGGGCATTTAGGAAGGAACTGCGGAAAGTGAACGAATCCAAGAAATCGGGGACTGGAGGTGAGGAAGTGTACGTTCCAAAGCTTTGGTATTTCAAGGAACTTAAAAGTGCACTTCACAGAACATCTGATGAAACTGAAGCAACTGAATTGAAAGAACTGAAGGACTGAACTCGATTAACTGACGATTCGCCACACATTATCAGTTCAGTTCATCGTACGATCGGTTAAGTCAGTTTCTAGCTCAGTTGGACTGATCAGTTAAAACTGATAGTGCATGGGCCCTATAAGACTTAAGTTGATTTGATTTTTGAGTCCTATTCAGCAGCGAGACTATATGAGACGTGAATCTACAACTTAAGTGGGATTCGAACCACATTTAATCGGCTAAGAAATACAAAGTTTATAAATAAAACAAGAAATTACGTTGTTACATTAGAAATATTAGGTTTATATTAGACATGTAAGTTAGAAATTCGTTGTAAGGCGACAATATTACATCATGACTTATTAATCAGAATGGTTCGATGATGTAGTAGTTGTCAATAAGTCACTTTGGTTCTTCGTCAGCCTGTCAACGTTAACACTTAAGACTTAGGCGTGTGTTAGTTCAAGGCTATTTGACACTGCAATGCATCAGGCCCGTGCTGGGATAGTAACGAAGGCGGTGGACAAGTCTACAAAAAGGGCGTCCCTACAAACGTGAATACTTATACTCGTAATCAAAATATCGGATCGAAATTGGGCAAAAGGGAATGTCCATTATTTTTAGTTGTAGATTCCATTAGTTTACAATCATATGTAGTGCAGTGGCGGTGCAACTTCCAAGGGTGACTCCCAAAGAAACTGGAGTATTCCTTTGAATATTTTATGAACGTTGAATGAGAAAAATAAACAACAATAAGTACAAGATTTCAACAATCAAAGATAATAGTACATCGTTCAAATTAGAACAGTTAGAATTTACAAAAAAATAGAAACATTTTAATTGGTCTATTTTGTCTCAGTTAAGAATAAACTCTCGGAAGAATTTAAGTGAAAAGAAGTCTTTAACGTACCACAGTTATATCCTCTAGGCTAATGTAACGGGTTATAAATGAACGGCTTCGTGTCTAAGTTAAGAGTGTGTGAAAATGAAAAAATAACTTTGATCCAGATTAGGTTTATAACGACTGTCGTAAGACAGTCAGGCGCCAAATATCATGTATGATTAACGAGAGTGCAAGGGATTTTTCACATAACATTAATTCCCATATATCATGTGAATACAATTTGGGCGAAAGTAAGCTGCATTAAAGGATCTCCACCTCGTAATACACAGAGAAAAATCCTTTCTCCGGACAGCGGTATATTGTACAAATATACGGTATCCTCTTGCTTACTATAGAAATCAGTACTGAGCATACGTTATCCGTATGCTACATAGGCACTGCCCTTAGATGTTAGATCATGCCGTTGCAGGATGTCTGACATCTAACTGTTTTCCATATATCACATGCATATACTTATGTTACCTTCGTCAGCTATATGTTATATACGTCCATTTGTATGTGAGATCCTGACCGTATACATTGTTTCATACGGAAAGTGCGTATAGGTGGAACACTTATACAGAAAGTATTACAAAACATGTGTTTTCAGTTATACGTCTGCTGTACCTTAAGTCCAAAAACTACAGGAATTACGCATGTAACCTATCTTTTTAAGTACGCCACCAATATTTTTTTCTCAGTGTACGCAATTCCGTGGAAGATTATAATTCCGAGCACAGAAGCAATGAAACTCAACGAAACACAAGCTTTTGCAAGTGTTGCACAACGACAAAAAGAAATACAGTTTCAAACTACCGATTTATTCTGTTTCCTACAAAGTAGGATAACTATGAAATACTCAGAGGTACCTTGTACAGTATTTGTACATTGCATTATGTATAGACCTTTGAAGAATAACAGTTCACAGTCTGATATTATCGACTCTTGACCGCATTGCAAAGATGACATCGGCTAAGCAAATTTTTCCGCGTGAGATCAAACACATTTGAAATTTCGGAGATGACTGCCGCAACTATATTAACTCGAGCAACAAGTTCTTCGGCTGTCGTGGCTGGTGTTACAGGTGCACTGTCATGCTGCGATCACATCTGCTGTCTTATGTTCTAGGGCATGTGTTCTAACAATTTTGGGAGAACATTACGTAAAAATAAAATTTACCTACTCCCACACAGGCGAGTCGACCACAAAATTATCTACCATACCGCATCGCACACTCACACTAAATCTCTGCTGCTGATCGTTCACTACAGTTACATGAGGATTTATACACCCTACACATGGCTAATGTTAGTTTCAAGACGGTCTATGATTATTCCCAGTACAGTGTCTTCAAATTCAACTGTCCACATGATGCGATTTCCTCCGATTTCACGTAGGGGAAATTGAAGAAACCCTATCTCTCGAAGATGAATATGGAGGTGTGGGGAAAATACAGGGAAAGTTACTCTCCTTTGAGGGTGATGGTCATGATACAAACGCCTCAAAGGAGAGTAATGTTTGGCCTTACCTCTGAGCCATGTCCCCTTGCCTCTCCATAAATGAGGTGCATACCTACCAGCTCATGGACAGAGTGATCTGCGATTAAAAGTAATGGACATTCTCTTTTACCCGACTTCGATCCGACGTTTTGTTCATGAGTTATGACAGTTTTTACATTTTTCCTACAAATTTTCCGGTGATCAAGGCACCAAAATGAGGCATTTTTATACCCAGGTTGGTATATACTTTTCGTTTTATCTCGGTGTCAGGAATCACCTCCCAATGTTTGTTACATTAATTAAGTTATATATATGGGCGGCATCTTAAAACTAAAAAAAATTGTTTAGTAACGTAAATAGCTAAACTGTGAAAACGTCTTTACTAGAGAAACACTTTTTAGTTCTTATAATAAATTTTTTGTCAAACAAAATGAAGCTAAATATATACCAATAAATCAATATAGTTATATTTTAGAAATACAAAAATCACTGATTATTCGAACACTGCTCTAAAACACACAGAAACAATCAAATTTGTAAATAAAGAGCTTTAAAAACTTGAGGTTCTTTACCAACAGCTACTATGTGAACTTGTTAATACAGAACAGGTGTACAGAAGAAACAACTAAAACAACTTACTTATAATGTGATGTTTCGCAGGGCACAATGTACCCTTCACGGTTTCTTCATCAACAGGAACAGTACGTATTTATTGTATAGAACTATGCCATACAGAAGAATAAATAAAACATTTATCTTTTGATGTTTAGCAAGGGCGTTTTATGTAAAGAGCGCTCTGTACTTATCACAGGTTCTTTACCAATAACAACTCTAAGAATTTATTATTAAAAAGCGTCTACCTTTATTTATAATGTGATGTTTTGGAGGACGCACCCGGATATGTCCCGGCGGGCCAGCACGGGCTTGCAATACATAGTGGGACATATATGGGTCATAGTGGTAAATAGTCTGTGCTTCCATAAATAACAGTATGTAGTTGCTAATGTATGTTGAACCAGATTGGGAACGTTCGAAGCAAGTTGTAATTCCACAGTTTCCGCAGAGATAGCACTATTAAGCATACTTCCGTTACTCATTTTTCTCTTGCAGATTTTTTCACATAAAATAAAAAAGCATGCATTGTAATGTTAATGATCTTCAGTTATAGAACACGCCTACCGGTAACAATATAATATTCAAGTAACGATTAGATTAAAAGTTTCTTACCTTTTTAATACTGCAAGTACTGTTTTTATGATCTTTATCTGCATAAATACCGCAACTACACTAGCAGTATTGTCTCCTGGAAAGACTGCCGCAATATAGAAATGTTCTGTAGCGATCCTCTTTCTTCTGAAGGAATTCACTCACACACGTGCAAATCGATGAAATCTTGTATATAGGTTTTATTTGTAGTTTTACATACATGTCTGTCAGCCGATGCATAGTGTCAGCGTAAATTCACATTTCAGCACAATTACATTAGTAGAAGTGTTGTTAGAATTCTTTAAAACCTGTAAGCCTGATTAGACGTTATAACAATCAACAGCCCTTCACTCACAAAAGTAATCTTAATAGCTTGACTATTTCAATCCTTGACAAAATCTTACACATACTCACACATACATATACAAATATAGAGTGCCTAGTAGCTTCACTTTTATGAGAATTTGTATAAAATAAATCAGTTATTGCAGATAATCAGCTTCAGTAGAACGTCAAGAATATATTTCAATTACACTTGTTACTTATAGCATTATATAAAAGATGATAGAACAGCTAACAGAAACATTGGCGAAAAAGTCTTCAGCGTCTCCTCTGGATACTCCAGTAAGAGACACAACTTCAGTTATATGCAAAATTTGCATCACAAAATTAAAATTTGGATGGATTCAAAATTCTCGTAATAGCATAAAATATAAGCAGCATAAATAACCTCAGACAAGCTTACATTAAAATATAGCGTTTCCATGTTTAAAGCTCGTGAAATGTTTCTTTCAAATACATAAACTTTCAATAACCTACTTTATACCTTCAGTGCGGGAGCTATTTTGCCAAAAGAAGTAGTAGGTTAGTAATTTGGAAAATTCTAAATATTGAGCACATTATTTATTGGAGAAAGCATATGTTAAAATTACATTATATATTTACACGAGTATCACAATATTTTTGCATCAACAATTTGGTGAAGATCAAGAATAGGAGTGCTATAAAACAAGTTTTTATTAATATTTTCTTTAGCTAGATGCTGGGGCTGTTTACCCAAAGTACTACCTGCACTAATACAAGAAATCATGTTTTTTACTTGCAGAACTTTAATATCTCAAGAAGACTTATGAACATACATTACAGATATATGAATATATCAAACTATTAAGAAATTTTCATCAACAATACAAAAAATAATGGAAAATACACATAAGTACAGACACAATAATATTCAATTCTCACTTTTATTCTGTTTACTTATATTTTGAGACAAAACTTTTTAGTTAATGATATTTGCAAAACGTTAAAAAAATGCGGATATTTGCTGATTTAGTTAATGATATTTGCAAAACGTTTCAGGAAATCTCAAACTTTTCGTTTGAGAACCAGAAATCACGTTTATATTATCGCGAATTTTTGCGAAATTCGGCATTACTTACTATAAATTGAAAACGAAAATGTGGAGTTCTTGGTAATTATTGCTAATAATAACTAAAAAGCTAATTTCTAACATTATTTAACTTAAACAACGTTGTATTTACGAAAAAGCTCTGTGAGTTTTTTGATCCAAAAACTTTCACTCTATAGAGGTGTAAATATCAAGAAAGCTGGACTGTTGTTTAAATCCTTGACTGTGCTTTATGGTGAAAATATTCATAATCTGTTGGTTGCTCACTGTGAATGTAAAAGTAAGGTTAATGAAGTTTTCAACAGTTGGGGTAAGGAAGTTGACATTGTATCATTGTTAAACAGTTTTAAAGTTAACGATAGGTCTTTTGCTGTCAACTCGTTACGTTCAATACGGTTACCTTTCTCGAATGTTTATGCCGAGAGATTCTCTTTCAGGTATGATATGATTGTTACTGACAGAAGAACAAACTTAAAAGAAGAATTGGTAATGTATTGCTGCATGTTATTCTTTAACTAAGGATGAAGTTAGAGGAAAAGTTTAAAGTTTTGCAGTTTAGGAAAAGTTAATTTCTATATTTTAGAGAATACATTAGCTAGAATATGCACTTCATCAAGGAATATCCTCATTTTTGTATTAGACATACATCTTACCTCTATAAATATACTGTTTTAAAAATCTTGTACTACATTTAAAAAAATAAAGGTGAAAATTGTGATAATTAATGCTACAAAATAACAAAATTGTTGCAAAAAAGTTTCGTCTATACTTATATTCTTAACTTGTTTCGTAAATATGGTTCAAATGATACATAAATATGAACGAAGTTTGTTGGAGAAAACTGATGCATTAGAAACTAACGACTTTTATTCTGCCATAAGTGTACCTTGACATAAAAAAATACAAGTACACGAATTGCACAAACATAGATTGTTACTAAAATTCAGAAGCACTTATAAATTGAAGTACTAAGCTTGGTACGATGGTAAAGTATTTCAGTTTTAAACAAGTAGTGATATTAATTTTCTTTTCCATCATTGATATTTAATTGATCAAGCTTATTAATGAAAATTCTAATAATTATTATAGGTACGTGGACTTTATATCCACCCCCAAGTGAATTTTCATCTTTCGAACTAAAGTTTCAACATTAGGTGTGTAATAGCCTATTGAAAATCATTACATATTTTTCTTATTGCATTTAGTAACGTTTCTCTGCCCAATACTAATTTTTGTTGTTTTTCGGGTAAAAATATGGGGGAATCATAAAGCTATTTGTACGTAAAGATTAATGTAAAAGTCATTTAACATTTAGCTAAACATAAGATATAATGTTATTACTTTGTTAGTGCCATTTCTTTACTGTATTTAAGTTTTCAAACATCTTTGAGCATTTATTCCGAAGTTGGTTGTCGGCCTGGTTTTCTACAAAAAGCATAGTAACAGCTACGAAAATTCACAAATGATCAATTTTGAAGATCACCGTTATAATAGGGTAGGGTAGGGTAAAGTAGAGTAATGTAGGGATAAGTAGGATAGGGTTGGATCGAGTTAGCTTAGGTTTAGGGGAGTTTTTGCTCATTTTCTTCAAATTAATACTGTAATTTCTAGTCTCTACGTAATGATACCAAATGGAGCGTCTCTGTACACCTGCAGCAATGTTCAGAATACAAATGCTTGTTACTTTCCCAAATCCAACAATGCGGTGACCTTGCGCGAAGTAGTTCTTTCCGCTTACCAAATAGTTGCATGTTTATAACAGCTTATAAAAAATAAACACAACTTCTGCTCTCTTTACATATTATCATGCACAAGAACGAGCAAATTAAGTATCCATTTCTTCCTGGTAAATTTCCAAAATTTTGCTATAAACGGACGACCAACTTTGGAACTTAACCCCATCTTCTATGACCTAGTTCAATAAAAACTGTAACTAGTCCTAAAATCCAACCCAAAATTACAATCAGGAAGTAAGCCTTTACTTCTTGCAGTGAGATTGATATATCTTCTGTGCCAGATAACAAGCTACACTTGTTTGATTTAATTGACTCTATGAGTTCATGGAACCATCTTCGAATAAGCCCAGCCTCTTGCATTCTTCCTATAACAATGTTGAAACGCGAGAGAAATGGAGAACCTTTATTTAGTCCAATGGATACGGGAATTAAAGAAATAGTTTCCCTAATTGTGTGGTATGGGCGCGAACTACTGGAACAAGCTCTAACTAAATATGCATTGTATTCTAACATTTCTTTTGCACTAACAACCCCACTCTTTCCGTATGTGATGGCGTCTTCAATTGTTCTCTTGATATCTGGATTAACTTTGTATCTATTATACAATGTCCACATAACAGTATCTGAAGGATTGTCAAAATTTTTTCTCCAGGCTCTGAAACCGGTAATTTTTACGCCTGAATTAACAAGGCCTTCCAGGGTGTTTATATCAGAATAAAAGCTAGGCACTGAAAACATAGTGACAATTGCACTTTGGAAAAGAGACGATATAATTAAACTAAAATATATCCAACTGAAAAATATAATTCTTGTTGACGTAATTGCTGGTTGTTTGGTGGACATTTGGAGAAGAATTGAATACATTTTCAGAAAATAATCAAGGAGGTATTCTCTATCACTCTCACCTGAAGGACAAAATTGAAAGAGTTTTACTATTAATGTTACAATAAGTAATGTTACTAAAGTACCACACCATACTAGAGGACTAAAATGTAGCATTAAAGCTATTGTGGGTGGCATACGTCTTCCTTTTGCGACCAGAACCGAAATTGTTAATAGTGATACGTAATTAGTTAAGTCTATAACTTCGACCCTCTGAAGGTTTGCTACTAAACCAGCCATTCCGAAGTCTGCATTCTGTTTCACGAGATCTCCTATCATTCCTACCCATGAATTGTTATTTGTCCTATGGCCAAAATTGTTGAGTGAATGTGTTGCAATAGATTCAGTTGTATAATTGAGGTAATGTTTAAGGGCTCCGTAAACCTTAGCAAGGTACCCGTTAGATGTGAACGAATTAGTACCGTTATTGCTCTTTGTGTAGGAGTAAAGAGGCAAAGCTGCCGTTTCAACGTTCGTGGTAAGTAACTTATATCCACGCAGATTTGCTGTTCTGTCTGATAAATAGGTATCACCAAACACTTCTCGAGTCGATTTCAACAATTGTATAAACGATGTGTTGGTTGTATAATGTTTATTTGAGAATGGATTATAAGATGATACCGAGACATCTATTTCTGACGTATGCACTTGATAAATTGTCTGATTTTTGTATGTAGCAAAGCAAATCAGGACAATTTTCAGAATCTTCAATGTCTGCCAGATGATTTCCATGGAAGGTCTGAAATCAGGACATCCATTTTCACTGAAACTTACAAATATAATAAGAAATTTAGCTCTATTGTTCCAGTAAAATTTACTAATATGTTCTTTTAGTTCTAATATAACTTCAAGATCTTCAGTCACAAGGAGTATAAAATCATTTTCACTTAGAACCGGTCTATTCACCAACTGAACACTGTTAAGTTTAAAGCCACCTTGAGACACCACAAGATAAGGAAAGTGTATTGACTTCATAATTTGATCTGCAAGGAATACAGAAATATTTTCTGTTTCACTATAGAGTATTGTAACAACTTTTGCGTTACCGAATAATTCTAGAAAAGCATTCGAGTTCAAGAGAGACATCTGCCATTCATATTGTTGACTGTTCAAAATCACCTTGAGCATATAGTCTTCTTTCTCTAGTGAGAATATAGTTTTCAGCATAATTAATATTATTATGATCATACACTTCATTTCTCTCAGTATATGCATGTATAGAAGACTTTTATAACTTCACATTTCTCTTCATATTTCTAGTATGGTCAGAAGGAAAATGAACCTGGAAAGAAGAGAATAACAATCATTCAACATTTGACACGCAAGATAACAATCATTTGTTTTTAATGTATCTAACAAAGTTTCCGGAGGGAATTGCGTGTACTGAATTTAGTCAAAAGAATGTTTACTCAAAGGTATGTGGTACTTGCCATATTTCAAATGTAAACACCAACAATATACATACAGAATATAATCTCAAATCATGTTTTGCCAGAACATTAGCTTCTCTAATACCAATGGGTAGGTTAAATGGCCTGACCTTTATAATAGTTGTCTTACTAATTTTCATTCGATCAAATCTCAAGAATATTAGCCCTATTTCTAATCGGGATACTTTATAGATCAACATACTGCAATATGTAAAGGATGTGACAACAACAGCAAAAAGTCTTGTGTGATATTAATTTTGTTCTGTTGTTTAGGATCCAAGTATTGTGAAAGTGATATGTCGTTCCGAATTTCTATTGGATTAGCTCTGTCCCATCGTCCCGTGAGAAATCTCAGTCGTGAATTGTTACACGAGTAAATAGAGGCGAAGAGTTTCGAAGCGCAGAGATTCAACCGGGAACATGAACTACTTAACTGAAATTGAGGCCTATTCCGAAAGAAGGGCATATAGGCCTATGTGCCCTTTTTCCGGAAATCATTGAAAACGAACCGCCATGTTATACTGTAGGCGGTGTGAAAATTTCATCTCGATATCTTTATTTTTGGCAGACTGGCGATATTGTTTTTGACTTCAGACCCTCGCAGCAATAGCTTCTTTCTTATTTGACTTTAAAAACGAACCTCAGCAAGTTTCAACTAAGAATAGTAGTATTGTTGTCAGATGCTACAAGTGGACAAAACAAACACTACAATAACAAAATGTTGTTCTTGGTTCGCTAAAGTTTATAAAGTGGAAATAATTTGTTTATATCCTGAGCGTGGACACACGTTTAGCCATTGCAACAGCAAATTCGGGTTTGTTCGAAACAAAATAAAACAAAACTTGGAGCGAATCGGATCTGCTAAGCCATGGTTAGAAGCCATCGTTAAATGTCGACAGAATCCATCTCCTTTTGAACTGACAATGGATAAAGATTTGATTTGGATTGGGACTGAGCTCTTGATCCTTTCTTTCGTTCCAACCCATCACCAAAAACTTCAAACTACACCATTATGTACTATGTAATGATAAAGTACACTATATCAGGCGTTCTGCTGTGTTCTATTACGTACATGCCAACATACCAACATCTTCTTGTCTTTCAAAAACTAATATCGAAGAATTTAGTGATATTGCCCTAAGCCTGTCCCTTTTGTTGGAGTGAGCGAACAGAAATAGAAAGATGTTCGGTCTTTAATGAACTTCTTGTCAGCTGAAGACAGCAACTGGATTGAATATATATTGAATGGGTATGAACAGGACTAAATCCATAATACATCTATTGCCATAGGTAATAGCTTATATTTGCTTTATTTAGAATAAAGACATTATTGTGATGCATTAATAACGTGCTATTTCTTCAACCAACTAAGATTTTCGAAAAAAGGGCACATAACATTTTATACAAATACGTTTATAAATATATAAAATAGAATATTTTTTCATTTAATACAAGCTATTTATTAGTCAAATAGATCTTTTATATTAAGAAAGCCTGTAATAGGTATTTGCAAGCTTATGTTATTGTTATATACTCTGATAAAATTTTTAAGGCTCTTTTTCTCCATTCACGAAAACGGTCTATGTGCCCTTCTTCCGGAATAGGCCTCAATTATGAATAGGCTCTAATTGTAACTGAGACAACAAAATCGTTAAGAAAATTCACCACTAGAATCGTTGGAGTATTTGAGAGATATGGGTTGCATATTTATAAGCTCTGTTTTATTTATTCTGAATTAGTCTATCAGCACTTTTAGACAAAAATGAAGGACACAAGTGAAAGAAACAATAGAATCAATTCTGGCAAAGTTTTAGGAACTCAAGTTGGCATACTGCTCCTTATAAGTATTTTTCACGTCATAACTTGGGCAATAATTATTTCTTCCCAGTGTTGAAATTATACGTTAAAACGGCTAAATGAGAAGTACGGTATGCATTGATATCAGTGTATAGTTAGTCGTAAGTCAACAGTTGAAGGACACGAAAAAAAATCTAGCAGAGTCCATATATATGTGGACTCTGGTCGATTTTTCTCTCGTGCACTTTAAATGTTGACTTTTACGATTTATACTTCTATAGCATGCATGATATGATGACTTCATGTTTAACACAATATATGATTTTCTTCTAATTTCCAATACGACATTAAAGTGAAGCCAAAATTGATTGGTCGGTTTAGAGTTTAATGCCCTATTCAGTTCAAGGTGATATGAGGTGTGGATCTACAGTTTTACGTATGATTCAAGCAACACGAACTCAATGAACCCGGCTCTCCCGTGTCGAAGGGCCATACAGTAACCATATAGCACATAGGATCTATGAAATCAATATAGAACTATGTGGTATTTTTTCTTTCTTCATAAATACAAATTATGAATTTTGAAACATTGTAAAGAACATTTTTTTAGAAGAAATTGGCATATTGAGTCTATTGACAAAAACTATTACACATTTCCCAATTATTACAGAAATATGAATTCAAATTACCAGGTTGTCTGGAAAGCCAGAATGTCATGCAACAAATGTAATCGCTGGAAGGCCAACAATAATGCATATTAAACTGGTCTTACTTATTTCATTACAATTTTTATTTCCTTGACTCTCCAACTTAAGATGAACATCTTGCCAAAGCCACAAGTGTACTGTTCTTTTTATTGCCATTTAACTTGCTTCCGTTATTCTACAAGTTCAGAACTAGATTACAAATATGTAAGGTATTCAACATCCCAGGGTTATGCCACATAGTGTAAAGTATATGTATTAGAAATTAAAGTTAGCGGTGAATAAAAAAAACATTGGTATTCACATCTATGAAAATGGATGCAAATTCTCCTTCCAGCATCTTGGTATCATACAAAAATCTAATTAAATATCTTTGTTGTTTTTAATATCTTTAATTCGAATAATACCTCGTCATAGAATATGACACCAAATTCCATCTGATTTCCGCATTTCACCGCAAAAGAATTGTGGCATATCACAATTGCATATCACAATCACAATTTCCTTTCCCAACGTTGGTTCTCACGTTGGACACGATGCAGCCACTGTAAATCGATGGTTCCAGACAATAGCCTTCAAGATCACGACGAAAGCATAGTACTGCAGACCGAGAAGATAGATCTCTTTTGCACATTTCTATTGTAGATCAGATATTAATATTTGAATACTGATGCACGAATTTAGCGTTGTTACCTAGGAATAATTATCCCATAAGGAGTTCAATATAGTCTCATGCGGCTGATTTCCGCGGTGTCCGTTTCTGGGAACCTGTCTCACTGCATAACATTGTGCGGTTACAATGATGCCATAAGCGCGCATACAGAGCCAAATGGAAGGATATTCTGTTTACAGACAAGTCCCGATTCAGTCTGCAGTGATGGCCGCGTAACTGACTGGCTGTAGAGTGGCAAGGGGATAGACGATGCCTGCATTTTCCATCGAAACACCGTATAGGTAATTACGGTGGGGATTTCCATTGGATTCCGTGGCTCTTCGCACTTAATATACATTTACGGCTCTTCTGTCAGCCAATGGTACATCGATCAAGTGTTATGGTCGGTTGTGGAACTGGATGGAGCCCCATTCCACAGATGATGAGTGACAACATTTTCCACGCGAAGTTCCATACTTTACAGAAAAATACTATAGTCCGTGTTACACGAATTGGCGTGCAGCATCAGCCAATAAACTCGCAATGCGCTGTTAGTAAACCTTCAGGGAGGAATCTAATTATTCATAATTGATTTTGTTCGTACTTGTGGACAATTATGAATGATGAGATTCCTCTCTGAAGGTTTAGTAACAGCGCACTGCTAGCTTATTGGCTGATGCCACACGCAATTCGGTTGACGCGGACTATAGTGCTCTTTGGCTGGCATGACTACCTGATCTCTCTTTGTTTGAACAGATCGGACCTATGTTTGCGAACATCTTGCGCAACAGAAACCTTTCCCATGCTAAAAATAAAGTTTGGGAAAGTGCTTCAGATGGATAGCTTCAGGAGGAAATCCAGCGTCTCATTTACTCTATATGTTGCAGCCTTTCTAGACGCACCTGGTGGAATTTGCAACAGTGACTTCTATATTTTCTGCTAGATTCTCGCGGCGATGTCAACTTTGTAAACAGCTTTAACTGTAATAATTCTATTACTCAAGGTATCTGTTTCCTATATTTAGAACTGTACTTTTGCTCCTTTTTTAGTGTTGCGTTTTCAATGTTTAGTATTGTACAGTACTCTCACCTCGTATTCAGAGAAACTTTTCCAAAGTTCCGTTTTCCTTCATAACAATATTGAAGCTTGAAATAAGATCTTACGTGTCTCATGCACAACAACAGTATGTACACTATCAAATCTTTTCTTTACGTATATGGCAAACATATCCCGAAATGTCATTTAATATGTATTTGTACCGAAATCATTCTCATATATAGTTTTGAGAAGGAGTCTATTCAACTATTCAGTCTAATGGCGTGTCAAAGAAAATCATTTTCTACAAGAAAAAAAAAGTGATCAATCATCCTCATTCTGCTATAATCCAATAACGTTTTTTTTTAATCATTTCGATTGAAGGCAAAATTGTTCTGTTAACAATTCCTTTATTCTTCCAAGAATATTGATTCGATTTTTATCTTTTCTTGATTCCCTTACACAATTCTTTGGAAAATAAATTCAACTCAGTCAAAAAATAATGATCAATCATGTTCTAAGAAACATAACTAGAGCATATAGCACACATTATTAAAATCATGATTTTGTAGAGAATAAAATATGTCTTTTCTAGTTATGTCACACAAAATTATCAACACTACTCAACATTCACAACTTTTCTGAAGCGTTTCTTTCAATTAACAAAGCTACATGTCCACATCTCATAGCTTTGATACTGAAAGGGACGCTACATCTCAAATCAACCTATCAAGTAGGAGTAGCTACAGAGATAGTTATATTGTAGATAATGATAGAATTTTCCTCCTGGTGTTCAGCTTCAATGTGAAGCAAACATGATATAAGGAAGGTAAGGTTGAATCATTGGACATAAAATTTACACACTTTTCTATTATGTTAATTTATTTTATCGAATTTTTAAAGTTCAATTTCGAAAGAGTAAGTGGAAGGGGAAGAGGGAGGGGAAAATTTGAACTACTGTTATATATGTCTTCTGAAGATATATAGTAGCATTTTGACACAGAACATAATATGTAATTCTTTTACATCAATATTGGAATTATCACACACAAGGTGTCGTAGAAGGAGATGTATTCAACACGATTGAAGCAGAGGAAGAGAAGGGATATTCTTGAAGTGTTTGAGACACGTCAGTTTAAAATACAATCTTTTGATTCTCGCTATACAAATATCAAATTCATTAGCATAAAATATTCGATATTGCACCAAAGAGCTAGTAAAGAGACAGTTGTACCATTATTACATATAACATCAGAATAATTGAATGTAAAAGGACAAAAATTTTGTATAGTCTATTAGATCTTATAGTTAGGAAGGCAGCTACTTGAACTACATTTTACATTGTGTCATGCAAATATATTTAAAGTTGTAGTCATTGACACTTCTTTTAAATGGATAGTATGGTTACATGGAAATACAAACAGAATAAAATTTTATTTAGTTTTGGACTTTTTTGTCCTTAAAATTTCAAGATATTTTTACGATTGCTACTATTTATATTAGAAATTATTATTTTGAAATACTTAACAACAACTTCTGATTTTATTTATTTTCCATTTGAAGTATTTGCAAAGTTTTTTTTCACTGCAACTGTAGGATATTTCATCTACTACATTTCATATTTTATCCATACTGGTAATAATTACATGACGCTTTACCATAATTCAAATTAACAATGACTTTATCTTCCATCTGTAATAAAATATAAAATTTGGGATCGAAGTATACAACCCTAGAATATAGCTCCTAAAATTGTCACTTAGTTTTAAAGTAGCAGAGGATTTATGGCATAATTATCAGCTTTTTAAAACACCAATATCCTGAGAAGTTTTTTTTTTTATTGTCTGGGCAGTGAAATTACTACATCTTTATTTAGATTCACTTGTATATTATACAGGGTGGCTCAACAGTAGATATACACCCCTGCATTGATCAAGTATGAATTCCTAATTTATGAGTTTATTTGTTTCGGCTCTTCCGAGCTTAAGATTGGTCTATATGTAAAAACACATTAAGAACAAATAGTAAAGAAACTAAGTCTACCTGATATACAATAATAAGAAATGATATAAAATGAAATGAGCTGATCAGTACGGTACTGCATACCTACTTTTGGGCCACCTTAAGAATAATTGCCAGGACTCGTCAAACTTTTGGAAATACTGATTGAGCCATCACTGAACAATTTTGAACATATTCGAAGCTAAATGTTCAGCTCCAACATCTGTTCTGCTAATCTTAGGTGGCTTTCCTCACAGAAATACGTTGCCTGTTCTTTATTTATTTTCTCCTCTTTCTTTTCATGCACTAGGTTACCCTACTGTGAATGTAAGCTATTATCACGTAAGTATGGCATCAATTTAGGACAAGGCGAATTAACCAGGCCCGCAACCAGCCACAAAGGTTTGAGGGGGTATAAATATGCTAGGGGGGCAAAGTCGTAACAATTTTAAACCTCCCTATATCAATAATTACTCATAACTGATATCCGTAACTTTCATCCTATCATTTCATTCTAGATCGCTATTGTCTCCCTAACGTTTCCAAGGCACATTCCGATCCATGTATTTATCAGTCTCCGCAAACTTTGAGTACAGCTAAACATCGCAAAAGGGCAAAAATCAATTACAGCTGTTATGCTAATTACCGCAACCAAATATGCAAATTTTACGTTGCGTCAATGCAAACGGTTAGCGAAGTGGATGGGAATTATAATGAATTTATTATAACGGATCTCATAGAAATATTTACAGTTTATTTTTTGTATTAAAGGAACGCAATGATGCACTGTGGTTTGAAGGGGTCAAAAAAAGTTAGTTGCGGGCCTGGAACTAGCCAACAGATGAAGTAAAAATAAGACTCCAATGTACAGAAGATGATGTACATAACACTTCGATTGGGGCACCTTTTCCACCAATTTACAGTAGATAGTCATTTAAGTGAGTTTTCATGAATCCTTAACCTTCTTTGAAACGAGCATAAAATGCGAAATAAATCCTTCCAGGGGCTTTGAATAAATCCCGTCCAATTGTTAGCAGTCGTGTTACTGACTAACCTAAAAATCAGCTATGTATGACTTAATGACTTAAATATTCATGTTATATATGTAATAAATAATATAAGATAGAAATACGAGCTGACAAAAATATACATCATAGGCTATGCCAATGAAAAATCAACAAAAGTGAAACAAATTACCTCAATTAAAACTTCTGTTCACAAGACGAAACAACAAAGAATTTTCGTAACGAAACACGAGACGATATATTCCAATAGAGACATACGAGGTGTGCTCGAAAAGTACGGTGAATGTACCTGTACACTGCAACATATCGACCTTTTATCTATTTGAACTACTAAGCCCTATAACTTGATAGACAGTTAATGTTGTGCTCGAACGAGTTGTTGGCTTCCAGAGGCAGAACAGATAGGACGTTTTAAGAGTGTCTGTCGCACATCATTAACTTGGAACAACGTGTCAACCTTGAGATTTGTTTTGTGCTGCATAAAAGTGCCACAGAAGCTCACATAATGTCAAAATTAGTAAATGGCGATTGAAGATTATTTGCAAAGTGGTGTAAACGATTCAAAAGAGGCAATGATTAAATTAAAAACGAGTAACGATCGGGACATCTTTCAACGTCAAAAGCTGATGAAAAAGTGGTGGAAATGATACACTGAAGCAAGCGAATGACTATTCGAGAGCTTTATGAAGAAATAAACATCTCGTATAGGTTCGTGCAAACCAGAAGTCAGTGTGAAGTTCGTTTCCCGATCCTAGTTTTGAACCCGTGAAATATTGGCCGAAAAAATATTCGTCTGTTCGTATCCGCTGTATTCTCCAGATATACTACGATGCAATTTCTACCATGCTAAAAGAAAGATGTATGGATACCGTTCTCGACATTGGGAGGGTGACGGCCGCGCAGTTGAAGACCCTGAAGAAAGAAAACATCCAGAAATTCTTCCAAACATGAAATTAACGTTGGAATAAGTGCATCGCAAGCCAAAGGGAGTTCTTTGAAGGAAGTTGATTGCAATTTGATGTAAACTTATTACTTTGTTCGTAATGAAATGACTCTCTGTACGTTTTGATTACACCTCATATAAAGTTTACGAGATAAAATATCACTAGAAAATAAATATTGGACTCTTATCTGGCCAATGAAAGAGTTTGAATACATTCATCTCATCCACAGTTTGGTTAATTTTGACCAATGGCTTTATACCCCACAACTCCATAAGTTATGTAGTGTCTAAAGATATTTCAACTGTCTTAAAGAAAGATAGCAACCTTCATTCCATAACATTAATGTTTTTGTACCAGGTACCCATTGAAGAAAACTAGGTTACTATCTACTTTCTAAATTGCAAGTCACGTCTTGGAACTTACATCGCAGTATTTGAACATACTTTTGGTGTAATTATGGTGAATCGTAATATATCGATCGCTTCCAGACTCCTTGATGACTTTTGTGAGGGAACTACTAAAACATGATTTTTCATTGAAGAATGCAACATGATTTCAAATGTGTTGTGGCTTATAACATATGGCGGTTTCCGTATCATTTGTGGCTATGTAGTCTTGTTTTTGACGACGCGACGCATCGGTACGTTTGTGCACTTTGCAGAAATAGCTGGACAGTTCGTGCTGATTTGTCAACGTCAACTGCGATGTCTGCTATGTTTTGTTTCGTATTAGACCGAGGCAAATATCTGAGATTTCGAATTACTAAACTTGCAGATTTATATTATAAATTTGTTTAAAATAATTTTTGATAATGTTAACAATATTATAATTTATGAAATTCATTTAGTTTGTAAAAACCTTGTACGTCCTTGTTAATCAGTGATGATTGCAGATGATTTTCCGCGGAGAATTCGCAATATACGGGGATGATACTGGTAATCATGTTGAACAAGAATGGAGGTAGGGCACAGGAAAATTTAGTACTTTCGCGCGAGATATCAATCCTAGGGGTGCCTCTGAAATCATCACCGTTAATATTGCTAACAAATTACCTGATAACTTTATTTTATATTTCACTTCCTCTAAAATGTTTTACAGCTTCATTTCGACGTTACGTAATAGGACGTGGTTGACTTCAAACTTACCTGTAAACAATCAACTCCCACATTATCACGAAATATGTTTCAAGTTAATGCTTCTGTTAAAAGCTTTTCAGGAAATAGTAAGCGTCATAAAATGTACTAAAAACTATCCATTAACTTGTCAATCAATATCAGTCAATAGTATACATATGAATCAGTGTAGGTACAAACAAAATGGCATTACAGCGTTTTATAGAAGATAATATCAAAAAAATCAGTACTAACGTGATTCAGCATTAAACAAAATATGCCGCAAATGGAAATACGCAATGGATAAAGCACATTATTTCCATTGGCGTATTTGCTTCTACGATAAGAAAACAAAGAATACTCATGGCTATTTCTATGACAAACATGAAATATTCTCTTTTGTTTTGTTTTCTTTTCTTTTCAATACTAACTACAGTTCCTCGGCTCGTTACAACAACACCTAGATTACAAGGTCTTCGCACTAGTGTGTGTCGTCACACTAACTAGGCCATGTAAGAATTATTTCAGACAGAGCGTGTATAGGTACCACAAGTGAATAATGACGTTGGGGGAAAATAAACTGATGTTATACCATAATTGAAATATAAATCTATTAGGTTTTAACTATTTGAAATTTATTTGTTGATTGGTTAAGCGATATTAACAAAAATCTCATATAGCCTCTGTCTTTATAGACAGAGTTGTATATATATTTTTACTCCCGAACTGTTTCTGATTTCTTGTTCCCTTATAACTCAATTAACACAAAACAACTTGACGAGTTTCTTGATTGCTACCTTGAGTGGCTTAAGTTATCCAGCGATCCAGTTAAGTAGTAGCTTTTTACGGAAAATTATTCTATGTTTTTAAAAATGGCCATTATTTATAATGATTTTATTTTATTGATTACTTCAATTCTATCTTTTGAAAGTTTAATTCTTGTAAAGTATGAGTTTAATATTTAGAAACTTAATTTAATTAGAAAATTTTAAAGTTTTACATCACAAATATTATATTTAAAAAGAATAGATTTCTATCAATAAATTTGAAGAAGAAATCAGAAAACTCAAGTCCTTAAAAATCCACTTCATTTTACGGGACAATATAAATGAAGGAATCTTTATGCGTCTAATAATACATGACTTGCTAGATTTCTTTTTCCAGCACTTCGCACACTTAAGAAAAGGGCACTTTCTTGTTACTATATCAAAACTTTATAATAGGATTATTTACTCGGAAAATATTACTTTAAAATGTAAACGTAGGGAATCAAATGAATGAAATTTATATATGTTCGTAATAATTATAATCAATATATGTACAGAAAAAGATCTAGAAATTACTTTCTATCAAAGGATTCCAAGTACTAGGTTACAAAGACTTTCTGTTTAAGACTGTTTTAGAGTTAATTTTTTTTCACATTTACGGTATATTTGTTACATTTGTCAGTTACTTCATTGTTTTCGTTTCTGGAATAGGTGTTCAAAAGACAATTTACACTAGTTACCATTATCATTTCAATAACCTTAATACATTCATTCCCATTTTCACATGCGTCCCAGAACCAACAATCTTCACGTTTCAAATTCATCAAAGGTTTTGTAAAGCAACATGTTTCTGGTTTGTTGTCTGCAGCAATAAATTTGCTTCCATTGCGGACGAAGTTAATTGTTCACAACTACATATGCATAGATGACTGCTCTAACAACACACTGTTCTGGATATAACAATCCACCCCTATCAAGACGTTTAATTAATCCGCACAATACAGCATTATCCATTGGAGCATCTCAGCCGAGATAGTGCTTGCAGGAAAAACACTTTAGTTTTTTTTTTTTAACACAGCACTTACACAGTATCCTCCTACGTACAACACTATTGGCATTTCATCGTTAACACTCGAAATGTCGTCTATAATCACCGTTACCTCCAAAGAAGTGTCAATATTCTTATAAATTTGTGCATCAGGCACATTCAACATTGCAATCCGTTGCAACTACAAGATTCGATTGCTTCTTTTTGCAGTACTGAGGATATTCTCAATTTATTTTCCACTTCAAATAATTGTCTCCTAGGTATACTCATGTCCAAAATAATTGTCACATATCTACAACTGTCTTGTAAGAATATAATTTGATAATGATTTTGCAGGTACTATTAATACTGATACTATGTGTATAATCAGGAAATGTATGTTTGTGATAAATATCATAGGAAAAAAATTATAAATACGAAAACTAGGATGAGTAAAACAAAACGTTGCTAAATGGACAAGAAAGTTTTATTTTCGTTTTATTGTTCTTATTTACTGCTCTTTTGACATGAAATTTGCCACATGCTTGTCGTTGCCGATTATACACATACTAACATTGTAAGAAATGCCGGACAAATTCGTTATCAAATTATATTCCTACAACAACATATTTATAGACATGCGACAATAATTTTGGACATGAGTATACATAGTACTGTGAGCCTGCCAGTTGCCGGTACAATCCAAATTGAACTTCTACTGTAACAGGTTGAAACTTGCCTAGTAATACATATTGCATGTTTAACTCATTGAGGCAGTACGATGTCAATTCCAACAGAACGTAGGTTATGTGGGCCAGTGCAGAATGGGTTTCTTTGCTGAGAATGCCAGATTTCAGTGTTAGTTCTTTCCAACGATCAAACTAACATACGAAAGTGTTAAGATATGAAGACTGTTCATCGTCAGAAGAGGTACTGGTTAATGGAGTTTTCAGAACATTTCGAAGACGTTTGCCTTGAAAGGAGTTTTCGTAGTGACGATTTTCCACCAATTTAAACTTATGTCTATAAATTTCAAAGTACCTTCGTAATGTGGAAGTTATTTTCATGGTCCACTTCCTTCAGACCAGCAACAATTTGTTCACTGAATACCTCTAGAACATATTTTACACTTTGTCTTTCAAGGTTGGAAGGCCACAAAGCTTTAAGTGAAGGCTCATAACCAAATTTTAATACAGTGAAACCTGTCTTTAGCGGAATCGAGCGGGACTTGCAAAAATTTCCGTTAAAGTCAGGTTTCCGCTTAGTGGAGGTAGACCTTTCCTCTTTCTTTTTAATACATGCTTATAAAGGGGCATACTGAGAAACTATATTGCTGTACGTACATTGTTCGTTGTACTTCTTTCTTCTACGAATAAATACAGAAAAAAATTAAAATGAATAAAAAATATACTATGCACACGTTTTCTTTATTTTTCTAATAGACAAGCAGTGTTTTCTGTGTACATTGCTACTTAGCTGCTTGACTTTCCGCATACACTTTAGCCTGAGAAATTATACCAAGTGAATCAGAATCATTTTTCCGTAAGACAAATTTTTCAATCCCTTTAAACTTCTGAGAGGATCTTGATATGTGTTTATTCTATACTCTTCTTCGAACTCGTTATCGTATTCCTCTTCTTCCTCTATCTCGTTTTCTTCTTTCCGACATTCCGTATGACTTTTGATTAAGTTGCGGGAATAAAGGACAGTTTGTGAGGGTGAATATGAGTAGTGGTTGGGGAAGGTAAACACTGTCCAGAAATATTTAACAAAAGAACTAACATTTTATCGCAGACAGTGTAATGTATATGTCTCACAAAATGTCTAAACATCTTCTAAACGCTGTAGTCCGGAACTCAGAATTTTCCGTTAAATGTTTATTTTTCTTTCCGTTGTCCGCGTAACACAGTTTCCGCTTAATGAAGGGGCTTTTTACACTTTTTGTTCTCCAAAATTCATGGGACCGTGAAATATTTCCGTTTAAGACAGTTTTCCGTTTAATAAAGGGTCCGTTGAAGACAGGTTTTACTGTAATAAGACTCATAACACCCTTTTTATTTTTTAACCATACCGTGTACGTGTTATGATGATTGAACAAAAAGTGTCAAAAGTTTCATAGTTGTATCTTTTGAGGAATGGCACAATTTGTAAAAAAAATGCTTTGTGCGCCCATTAATATTTGACAGTGTAACCTTTTGCAAGTTTTTTTTTAGAATCTGCTAAAAGAGCAAAAATTAAACTTTCATTTGATATCTGGATTAGCCCAATAACTTGAAAAATAAGGAAATTATGGTAATTCTATTTCCATGATGCTGAGTACGGGAAAGTGAAATTTGAGCCAACTTCACATTTTTTCAAAAATGTCTCTCCGGCCCATTTCTCATCCAAAAAATCGAAAAAAAAAATAATTTAGCATAATATCATTGGTACTTTTAAAGCACGGTCATGTTTTAAAATTAGGTGATTTGACATGGAATGACCCATTGGTGAAAGGGGAAAATACTACCTAAATGCCATGGTAATATAACAAGTATATTCTTCTAGTGTCACTACATTGACCTTCTATTGAATCATATGTTAAAAAAATCCTTCAGTCCAAAATACTTCATGTTAGTCCTGCCGATACTAACATTTACGTTAAAGCGCATTCCTTCTGGGCCCTCTTCAGATTCACACAAACATTAGGATTATACAAAATTTTAAAAATTTTCATATGTTTAGAATATCATCTTTCGTTGCAGCATAAAGACATGTTTGACTTCAAAAATTTAGTTATTTTTCTAATTACATATTAAGTATTCATGCTACTTATTACGCCCATGTACGGAACCATATCATTAAACAATTAACGAATTGTATTCACGAGCCTTTTTGTATCCATGTACGAAGCTTCGTCCATAAACAGATGATAATTTCGTATTCACGCATTTTCTCGCCCAAGTACCAAACTTCGCATTTGTAAAGAAATAGTACATGGTACATCCGCGTCTTCTCGCGTCATCTACGGAATTTTAAAATATAAAATTACGGAACTCGTACATGTTAACCTTTTTTATTAGTATCAAGCACGCATAGAATAGATAGACAAATAAAATAAAACATTTAGTGCAGATTTACAATAGGTAGGTATAAAGTTGGTAATCTCGAGGTTGGAATGAAGAAGTGTATAGGAAAGAGAATATTCCGACTTTCGGAGAATTTTTGCCTCATGTAGGAAATCCGAAATTTAACTTAGAAGTTCAACCTTCCATGTATGAATGCATAAGAAGTGTTGTAGGAATTGAGTTTTTTTTGTGCTATAGAAAATCGTAATTTGTCGTTTTTCCCCCTTCCTGCACTACTTCATATCACTTCAATTTATTTCGCATCTCGCGATCATTAGAACACTTTCTAAGGCATTGTTAATATATTACATGAATGTAAGTGTGCTACCCTAAAATAAAATAGTGCCCAATATTTCCCTTAAGAAACACTTTGTAAGTTAGTGAGACTGCATTTGGTGCTTAGAGAAGTTAATATTTTATAGAATGGAGATCTATACACAGAAAATAGATTTTTATGGTACATCAAATTGCATGCATGTTATCAATCAGTGCGCGATAATTTGGGCATGGACCTGTAAAATAAGAATACAGAATGTATTAGGGAATTATTTGAAGCGAAAAAAGTGCATAAAGATATTTCTATTAATTTGCTGACCTCTTGCATACCTGCACACGACTTCCCATAGCGAATAAAAATGTCACTTAGTACATTATTTCTTTTACTTCAAGTACGAAACCTGAAATTTCACTCAGAAGTTCAACGTTGCACAACTAATAAGTCTACACTTCTCTTTTATGTGCAGTCCCTGATTTTAACCTTTTAATTAGCATTTCTATGGCTACCTATTCTACGTCTGCACCCTATTAAGCCTATGAGAGATATTTCTTATATGGAGTGTATCTTTAATGATGGGTCAAAGTTCAAGGGATGATGGAGAATGACAGAAGAAGTGATTTAAGATAAGAAGTTGTAATGCGAAAATGCGTCAGTTCTGAGCAATAGCTCACCAAAAATGTAGCAAAATAGAACAAAAATGAATGGAACTAGAGAACGAATTGTCGAAGAAAGGTTAAGTCAAAGGAATAGTGCATTATTTGACCTGGAGATTCGATTCATGTACAAATCGATGAGGAACAGTGGCGGCGCAAAGGAAGCTTATACGACAACTCTGGTTGGGATGGGAAACATTGGGTGAAACTTACCGGGACGATGGAAAAGGACACAGAAAGCAATTCGAGAAACGCTATTTGGGAAATGCAGCATTCCTGAGCTACATTCCCCTGAAACTGCGATTGATATATAAACGTGCGATAATGAGAGAACGAATTGTCGGAGAAAGACCGGGTCAAAGAAAATAGTGCGTTATTTGACCTGGAGATTCGATTCACGTACAAATCGTTGAGGAACAGTTGCGACGTAAGAGTATTTTATAGGAAATGAACATATTCTTCGTGCCGGAAGCAAATATCCGACGTGGAAGCAGTTGTAATTCTTGTACATAGAACCGTTCGAAATATTGAGAGCGAACAACATAAATACAGAATGTACATAGTGGTATTTGCTTGGAAAAGTAATGGCTGAGCTAATATCGAAGTAGGTTGCACTAGCTACCGATAGTACAAATGGAAATGAGTTATCATCATAATCATCATCATCATCATCATAATCAGTGGTCTACTAGACTTGGCGATCACTAGCCACAAGAGAGCTCCTATATCCCACTGCTCGAACATTGTTGTATGTAAACATTGTCTTTTAATATCATCCATGGTGCATCGTGGTTGCATGGTAAAGCACTCAGATCTGAATCCAGGAGTCCTGAAGTCAATCCAAAATCATGTAAGGTTTTGTGTCCTACGACATCCTTGTACTAGTGTTTCCGGATTTCTCCTTGTTCCTTATTTCACCAATTGTTGTAAAGATCAGCAGACCTGACTTTCAATAGTCTCAAGTTGCGTCTTATTCCCCTTTCACGACGTGTGGCAAGTAGAATGCTCCACAAGCAAGCTTATATAAATATTTTCTTGAAAGCTCTATTTAGTAAACCACAACGAATCACGTTTCATATTGTTCAAAGCGTCATTCGACACCTGTCCTTGCTTGAATATCATACGTTACCTACGTTGTTTGCTGCACACCAACAGAGGAAACAGCAAGAGTCTCTGTAGCTGTATGCACGTTGTATTATAATACTTGGAGTACCTGGACGTTATCGTTTGGCAGGAGAAATCTTTCATTCATTAAACTGAAGAAGGTGTGTTTCTATTTCGTGAGTAGTCTCTCAGTATCTGTACCTGTGTGTTGTATGAGCTCTTGGTCAGTAGTGGGTTTTAGTGCGGAGGTGAAATGAAGTACACGTTTGAAGAACTTGCAGATATGGTGTTTGTGTATGTGCTAGCTAATGAAAACAGTCGTGCAGCTGCAAGGTTGTATCACAAGATATATCCAGACAGGCGACATCCAAAGAACTCCATGCTTCCGAGGCTATTTCGGCGTTTACGGGAAATGTTACACTTGTGCCCATTACGTCACGACCGCGGAAGGAGACAAACAACCAGGACTCCAGACCTTGAAGAAGAAGTTCTTGATCGTGTAACAGAGCAACCTTCGAGAAGCACTACAGCATTAGCACATGAAGTGGGGGTTGATCCCAGTACTGTTTAGAGAGTACTCAGTGAATAACAACTACATCCCTATCATCCACAGTAAGTTCAACATCTGCATCCTACAGACTTCGCACCCCGTGTGGTGTTTAGTGAATGACTAGTGCAGCGCTGTTTGCACGACCCTCAGTTTCATGCCGCGATACTCTTCACAAATGAAGCCTGTTTTACGAGAGAGGGTGTATTCAATAGCCGGAATAGCCATGTGTGGGCCGATGAAATCCCTATGGTACCATTGTGCAAGCTTATAGGACCATATCTCTTACCACCTCGATTAACTGCACCTGTGTACCCATTGTTCGTGCAAGAAACACTCCCTGAATTATTAGAAGATGTACCTTTTGATGTTCGTCAACCTATGTGGGTTCCTTATGACGGGGCACCAGCACACTTTGGAGTAGCTGCTCGTCAGTGCCTTAACTATTCCTTCCAGCATGGGTGGATCGGAAGGAGAGGTCCTATTTCTTGTCGGCACGATTCCTGATCTGCACCCAATTGATTTCTTCTTGTGAGGTTATGTAAAATCTCTCGTCTACGACACACCTGTACAGAACGAAGAAACCCTCCTTGCACGAATCCTTGCTGCCTGTGATATCATTAGCACAAAACCAGGCATCATTGGGAGGATGAGAGAAAACTTATTATTGCGATGACATGTCTGCATCGAAACCAGGGGACACCATTTTTACCATCTGCTGTGAATGTAAATACATTTGCTCATCTTACCAGTATAATTTTCGTCTTGTCTACCATTAATATGTGTCGTTCTCCATTACCATACACACACTGTACGATTATTTCACCCGACCTTCTACGTCAGTCCGTTTGTTGATTATGCTGAACGTATTTTTTGCTCCAAGGATCCTGCTTCCTAATATCGTTCTCAACCTTCGGTGATATCCGGGATTTGAGATCCCACATTCTGCCACACCCCTGTCAACTGCCTCAATTTGTACCGCTTTCCTGACAAGGGTAAATTGCCTCCTGAATCGCCGTTAATTCTCCCTGGCCCTTTTCCCAACGCTCCCATAATAATAAAGAACATTTCTTGATTCTTCTCTTGCGCCACTACTGTTTCTTATCGATTTGTACCTGAATCGAATCTCCAGGTCAAATAATGCACTATTTCCTTTGACCCAACCTTTCTCCGACAATTCGTTCTGTAGTTCTATTCATTTTTGTTCTATTTTGGTACCTTTTCAGCGGACTATAGCTCAGAACTGACGCATTTTCGGGTGAAAACTTCTTATTTTGAATCATTTCTTTTGTCATCTCCATCACCCCTTGAACTTTGACCCATCATTAAAGACATACCCTGTATATCTAAAAATGACAAGAACTAATAAAAATTAGTTCCTAGCTCTTATCTTAGATATTTTATTTGGAACATAATTATTTCTTAATTGCATGTGTCCACTTTTTCTTCCTTTCTTCATCAACGGGAAACTGAAATACATATACTTTAATTTTTTCATTGTAGTTGTATCCCATACTGATGTCGCTCCAGATTGTTTTCTGTTTTGCCTTCTACTAAAAGGATCTTGATAAAACTGTTAAATTTGATCTTGTCGTTGTAGTTGCGGGATATCTTGCCCTAAGAGTTCGACAACTTTAACTAAAGAATGTATTTCTTCATAAAGTTTTGAAATAACCCCCCTTGAAATTGATAGCTCACGGTGTTAATTGTCATTTGTTTTTTCACAGCTACTACACGACATGCAAGACCAGCTTAAAATATTGCAATTTTTGTCAATTGCATTGTATTTGCGGATACGAAAATATTCCACGCATCTTTCACACTTAATGTCATTTTTCACTACTCTTTTACATTTACCATATTTTATATTAACTGTAAAATTACCTGATGTATGGGAACCATTCACATTATCCAACACACTATCTGCCATCTTGAAAGCCATCCGCCATGATATCTAATAATAATAATAATAATAATAATAATAATAATAATAATAATAATAATAATAATAATAATAATAATAATAATAATAATAATAAATTTTATTGCAGAAACATCTGAGAACATCATATGTATTACAATCGTCAGAAATAGGTAGAAGTTTAAAATTTTAGGGTTACATATATAGGTTAGGGTTACATACCATAATAAAACAAAGATCACTGGATAACAGACGCAAATATTTTAACTATCAATTTTAAGTTCAAAAAATTCTTCAACAGTATATATACAATTATCAATAAGTAATTTCTGTACTTGTTTTTTAAAAGCCAGAAATGGAAGTTCTCTTAAAAATATAGGAAGCAAATTATAAAATTTAACTGATATATAGTAAAAGGTCTTTTGTGTCTTACTATATTCACATCTAAATAATAGTAAACGGCTCCTGTTTCTAGTTTGATAAGTATGCAAGTACCCTAATTCATTCTAAATATGATTGTTTTCCTTGATGTAAAACAAACATTGGTATATGAAAATTGCAGGTACTGTCATAATTCCTAATTTAACGAAGCTAGACGTACAATGTGCACGACTAGGGAGACCGAGCATTAATCTTAATATATTTTGTATTTCCAATAGACTTTTGATGGAGGACTGATGACCCCAAAGTATCGTGCCATAACTTAAATGACTGTGAATTTGCGCATAATAGACAGTTTTAAGTGCCTTTAAACTTACACACGAGTATGTTTCAGTGTTTGTATTATTCATTTTTATGTCACTCAAATATTAAAATCAATAATAAGTGAAATTCTGAATTTTTTATACTATTACAAGTACAATACACAAAAGAGAAAGATAAAATGTAAATTGCGGATTATACAGGTAAAGCATATTATCAAAAGATATTCATGTCATTGTCTGATGAAGAGAATAATCTTAGTGAAAATTCTTACTTTATTTCAAGTGCAAAATATAAATACAGAGTTACCAATTACTTCCATGATCCAACGCGCTTTCAGGTAAAGTCTACTTATACAGTCCTTCCAAACGAAAGCAATTTCTGTTATTTACCTTTTGCTTCTGACCATTAGACCTTTCTCTTTCCTGGTACGCCATGATATAGTTTGCATTCTATAAAATTTGTAATTTATACCATGCAATTTTGTATAACATGTTTTAGTTATTAATAGGCTTCACTTATTTTTATCTCGATCCTTTCTACCCCCAAAAATTCAATGACATACTTTGTTATGATTTCTTATATCTTTGGGAAACTCCTGATTAATGTACAAGTATATTCAGTACAGTATTTTTGTCCCTTGCCATTTCTTTATGGAAGTTGTCAACTCAAATACACCTAGCGACATGTATGGCAATACGGTAAAAATCTGGTGAATGTTCATATTGAGTGATGTTTATTGTCATGTCGTCAAAATGTCTTGATCTGGCGCACTTGCATGTAATTATCCATATCGTAATATGATAAACTTTTATTTTTCTATCATATCTTGTAGAAGGGAGAGGGTTAAAAGTCAATACTCCCCTTTGTGATTACTAAACAAGAAGAATTAATGAAGCAAAACACCATCTTGAAATTTGGTTCTAGAATATCCATCATTTTGTACTAAATTGACTCTGTGTCGTAAAGACTTTTGTCTTCAGAGGAATGACCATGTGTCCCGTTTCGAAACTGTGTTTCAGAAGCCAAAATTCATCGCCGATTATTTTGGATTTTTTTTATCAAGTAGAAGTTTCCGGTTTAGCAAACAAAATTCACTCGTAAACAAATCTAGTATTTAAAGCTCTCATTTAACTAGAGGATCTCATTAGTTACTTAATTTACTTAAATTTTAAGATGAAACTTAAAATCATTATTTTAAACAATAAATAATCTCACTAACTTCAAATTTAACATTAACTTTATTCCACCTCCGCTCGCTTGATTGAATATTCAGACAGACTGCCACCATATGAGAAGTTCAGAGCATAAGAGATTGAAGTCCAATTGTCAAAGTTGTGGCAAAAAGAAACATAAAGTTAACACATTATAAATGTTATTTACAATATCTGGACATGAATCTTCAGATAAAAATTAAGAGAAGGACATTCAGGTAGATATCTTATAGGTGAAATATGTCCAAATTGGGCAAAATTGGAATTCATTCCCTTCTGGACTGAACGACCATATGCAGAAGGCAAATACTTTACTTAACTCTGAACACTCTGCTCCATCATAATGATACAATATATTTAAATCGAAACTATTGTTTGTCTGACAGCTTGAACAATTTTCTGTGAATAATTCCTTTCCGCGTGCATGAATAGAGTGCGTGCAATATAGTGATTCTATATTAACATAGTAGCGCTGCCCGTCACCATCCTATGTCGTTAATAGCATAGGCTGTGCTGTTCCATTGTTCAGAATGGAATTTTAAATCCAGTTGATTCAGCATCGACTTATAAAGTATATTCGCCTACATTTTAGAGTACATCTATAATCATTTGCAGTAGGGCGGAGGCTGTAACAGAAAATCAGCTTTGTGGGCAAGTTAATGATTAAAGCATGCAATTTGCGACATTCGATTACTTTCATCTTCCTGATGAACAATTATGATGGCGTCACTCTTTCCAGCCCTAAGACGCGTGTAGTGATGTCGTTTATATGGCCACTACTTTAAACTACTTACACACATTATTTTGAGAACCACTCAACCTATTTTTACTCTGTTTCTGTCAAATGGTAGTTCTAATCTCAATCTAAAAAATGTGTTATTATTGTGGTCAGTAACATTTTCTTTTTCATATAATAGATAATTAAAAGATTTTGACAAACTTTAAATATTTTCCTACATTTTAATTTGTAAGCTTTGTCAAATTAGAACAAATCTATCAAATATATGAAAATATGTCTCAGACCATACATTTTACAGCAAGTTAAAGGTCTTGAATTACACAAAAAAATCTAAATTGGCCTATTCGTTCTCGAGGTATGAACACGTTGCAGATGACACGAAGGAGACTTTATGTTGAAGATAGTCATATCCCTTGGATACCTAAAATAAAGATAGGAGATGGTAGTAAAATATTGCCACTAATTTGTATATATATACTGTTTATTTTTAACGCTGTGACTCATGCTACCCGCTTGCCATTGCCACAAAGCGATCAAAATCCTAAGTTCCGGCCAATGTCCCACGATAATCCTACTTTATTAACAGGCTTCCAGAAGGCGAGCACCTTAAACTGAACACCCGACTGCAACTTAAACATGGAATCGAAAATCTAATTTAGATGCCGCAACCGATGGATTTTTTATGTTGAAGCCTTTGAATACAGCACCAAATGCGAAGTACGTCTGTTCTAGGTATCATACAAAACACGAACTGCTGAATTTTGAATATTTTTACTTAAAACATCTGTTGGATAATAGCACATAAATTAATAACAAATCCAGTTTAAATAAAGCTATATTAATTTGGCTTCAGCCCTTCGTACAAACAATCAATGAAGTCACAAAAGCAGTGTATTTGTGCCTTGAGGTACCCCTTTTCACAGAAATAATTTTTATTTTTCTTAATCTCTGCTAATGCGACACCTTCCTATATTTGAAGAAACACCACCACTCAATAATGTAACTATTAGACACGCTGAACATGTTAACCTTAAGGTCCCCCTTTTGTATTTAGTGATCAAAAATATCGTCGCTATCATAATCTAGATATGAGGATTAACTTTTTAAATTTATTATCATACAATAATTAACTTGCACTGCACTCATACAGTTTGGAACAGTGAACTTTATTTGCTGAACATTTCCGCAGACAATAGCACTTTTAAATTTATATTATAGTGCACAAGTAGCGTAGTAACTTTAAATTAGAAACTAGCGCACAAGGCCATTCACAATACACAGGAGTATACATCTATATCTATCTATCTATCTATCTATCTATCTATCTATAGATATATATATATACCTAGGTATATCTCCATTTGCTTCACACCAGCCATCCAGCCATAACGAACTGAGGAAAGTACACTAGACCTAACTTTATTATCTTGATTGCGTACAAACATTTGGTAGTTTATTCTCTTGAGAGCGGGTGTAAGTGAGTTTCGATTTGGAGGTAGGTTCCCCAGTTTGTTTTCGCTGAACATATTCTAGCAAAGTTCTTCGAGAGAAGTTATTAGTTGATTAACTTGACACACGAATGTTAAAGCTGATCTTTTATTGCAGCAGAAAGCACTTGCCTTCCGAAATTCTATAATACAAAGGGTGTATTTTTATTGAAGTTTTCAAAATGTTTCACCTTTGCCGAATAGACATCCATTACTGTAACATCCAGAGAGAGCGTATAACACTGGAAGTGCAGATGAATCTATAGTACATTGGATATGATACATAGCTGACAAAGCTACACAATTTTGTGGAGACAGTACAGAACAGAAGTTTGTACGAAGTCTTCTGTAACACCTTAATACTAAAACTGATATATCGGTATGTTGAGCAAATATATAAAGCGTTGTAGTGCCTTTCTGCTGCATCTATAGAATGAAGAATTACCTTGCTATCTGTTTCCTCTTGAATGTTTCTTACGTGCTCCAAATTGCAATGAGTTGCAACTACGTTTGTACGCCATGCAGTTACAGGGTTTCTCTGAGAGCATTTAGCACATGAAATTATTTTCTGTGATAAATAACATGGTAACTTATCCTCCGTGCTTTTGTGCGAAAGAAGTTTCTTCAAGAGGATGTTTGTTATCATCGTACTGCATACAGTCCTATATTGGACTATAGTATTACCTTGAAGTGTCCTTGTCTCACTTGATTCTTAATGTAGTTTTGTTGATATGTATTAAACATCAGATGAATTTTCTCGAACAGAAAATATTTTCTAAAATTAATTTTGTGAATTCTTTTGCCAAATCCTGAGTTGTCTTAAAGTTTGACCCTTTACTTTAGTACCTCTGTCATTCCATTAACTGAAACAAATGAGAAACCTCTTTCGCATCAGAGAGTTTCTATGTCTTTTTGAAGGTAACTTTCTTAAATTCACCTTCTGATCTCTGTTTACAATCATTGTACTTGCCTCTGGAAGAAGTCTTCCCGATTCAGGAACTATAAGGAAGTACCCAGAAAGTGTTTACAAATTTTATGTAATTCCCACGATTTTACCGTTCAGTTTTAAACCTCTGTTCTTAAGATTCGAGATGATTTGTGAGAAAGAAAGACGGGAAAGCGATTCCATGTAAACAGCAAATATATCTGCTTACCAGGTTTTTAATAAGGTTCACCAGCAGTAAATTGTACTTTTGTTGGTTTCCTTGTCAAAATAGAGTACTTGGTATGTCTAGTCTTACCTTTAGCTATCCAAGACTACTACAATTATGTATTTTATGCAGTTACGAATCTATGCCCTTTTACATGAAAATTAGATTTTTGCAAGGATTCTTCTAGCAAGCAAAACCCAGCATTATCTCTATTCAAAAATTCCGCGGAGCGGAAGGGACAATGATTTTCAATATTTTCTCTTAGGTACGACATTGGTAAAAGAACGTCTGTCAACAATATTCACAAACTGAAAACATACAATATTTCAATACACTAGTATATGTGGATAACACTTTAATTTACAGTTACCCATAGTTACTGAATTATTGAATCACGACGATATGTTCATCACATAAGATTAACTTTTTTCTTTTGTTTAAAAGTAATAATGTTGACATTACTTTCAATCCTTTCCCAATTGTAATTATCTCAAATGAAGGTATGCTAAAAGTTATCATATACACGTGTAGAATGTCTATTTTTACATTCTTGTTTCCTTTGGTTTGGGTGCAACAATATTGCCTTATTTTCTTAGTTAATATTGTTCATTCAGCCCTACATTAATTTAAGATAACAAAACATGGTAATGATGTAGTTATTTGCACCTGGAGGAAATGTTACAAGTTTAGCACTTAAGGATCAACAAGTTTAACACGTAGTTCCTGTGCTGTAAAAGAATATTGTTTTACTAATTATAATTCTTCAAGGCCTTCTTCAAATTGACATTTGCATAAGCTAATTCAAGAAAAATTGTAATTAACCCTAAAAGCCAACCCGTAATTATAATAATGAAGTAAGCCTTCAGTTGTTGCAATTTGATGGATATATCTTTCGCACTACACGATGAGCTACATTTGTTTGATGATTCTATGACATCACGCAACCATCTTTCAATAAGTCCAGCTTGTTGCATTCTTCCAATGACATTACTAAAGCGTGAAAGAAATGGAGAACCTTTATGTAGTCCAATTGATAAGGGAACCAAAGCAACAGTTTCCTTAATTACGTGGTATGGAAGTAAACAACTGGAACAAACTCCAACTAAGTATGCGTTGAATTCCGATACCTCCTTTGCACCAACAACCCCACTCTCTCCGTATGTGATCAAATCCTTAATTGTTTTCTTGATGTCTGAATTCGCTTCATATTTATTGTACAATGACCACATAACAGTGTCTGAGGGATTGTCAAAATTCTTCTTCCAGGTTCTTAAACCAGTGATTACCAGTCCTGAGTTATCAAGGTCTTCTAGAGTGTTAATATCCGGATAAAAACTTGGGAAAGTAAAAATACTGAAGATTGCACTTTGAAAAACAGTTGATATGATCAAACTAAAATATACCCAACTGAAGAATATAGTTCTTGTTGATGTAATTGTTGGTTGTTTGATCGACATTTGAAGAAGAATGGAAAACATATTCAGAAGACAATGAAGAAGGTCTTCCTTGCTAGTTTTGGATGAGGAATTAAATTGAAAGAGTTTTACTATTGAAGTTACAATGAGAAGTGCTACTAAAACACCACACCATACTAGGGGACTAAAATGTAGTATTAAGGCAAGAGTGGGTGGTATCTGCTTTCCTTTTGGTACAAGAACCGTAATTGTTAAAAGCGAAACGTAATTCGTTAAATCTATTACTGCGATCCTTTGAGGGGTTAGCACTAAGCCAGACATTCCGAAATCTGCTTCCTGTTTCACAAGATCTCCTATTAGCCCTACCCATGAGTTGTTGCGTGTTTTAAAACCAAAATTGTTAAGAGAATGTGTTGTAGTCGATTCAGTTGAATAATTGAGGTAATGTTTAAGGGCTTCGTAGACTTTAGCAAGGTACCCGTCAGATGTGAACGAATTAGTACCACTATCACTCTTTGTGTAAGAGTAAAGAGGCAAAGCTACCGTTTCAACGTTCGTGGTGAGTAACTTGTATCCACGTAGATCAGCTGTTCGGTCTGCTGAATAGGTATCACCAAATACAACTTTTGTTGATTTTAAAAATTGTATCCATGACCTACTGGTTGCATAATAACTCTTTGTGAATGGATTAAAAGTGGACACCGATACCTCTATTTCTGATGAAACTTGATAACTTGTCTGTTGTACCTGTACTGCAAGGCAAAGTAAGGCAATTTTTAGAATCTTCGATCTCTGCCAGATAGTTTCCATGAAATTCCTAAAATCAGGACATCCATTTTTACTGTTATTTAGAAATATAACAAGAAATTTAGCTCTGTTATTCCAGTAAAATTGTCTAATATGTACTTTAAATTCTAATATATCTCCAATATCTTCAGTAACCACAAATATCAAATCATTTTCACTAAGAACTGGTTCAGTTAACAAATCGTCATTATTAATCCTTGAATCTGTGGATACTGCAAGGTAAGGAAAAGGTACTGACTTCATAATTTGATTTGCAAAAAGTATACAGATATCTTCTGATTTGCTGAAGAGTATAGTAACAACTTTCACATTATCGAATAAATCTAAAAATACATTTGAGGGAAATAGATACATTAGATATTCATATTGTCGACTGATAAAAGGATTATTCGACATTGTTTCTGTTTTGTAAAGCAAGGATACACTTTTCAGCATAATTATTATTACAGCGACATTACACTTCATACTTCTCAATGTATGTTCTTATCTGATACTTTCATGGCTTTAAATATATTCGTCGTAGTATGCATATTACAAAAATGGAACATAAGAACTCGAGATTATCGAACTTTTATTCAACATTTCACAATCCACTTCGTCTCTTGTAGTCTAAATTCTAGGCACCTGGAATGAATTGCGTGTGCTGGATTTTTAAGATACTTAGAAGGTACTCTAATGGTACTTCAGAATAGACATGAGCACTGGCTACTTAATGGCTGTGTCTTCCTGTGACGAAAACGACGCCTATATTTCAAATCTTTTCTTATATTCTGAGAAAAAGAAGGCTACATTTTAAGATCGTATCCCCAGAAACCCCGTAAACTGTCATTATAGAGACAAATATCAAACTGAAGCATAACATAGCAGCAAACAATGAAAATATATATGTGACGAATGAATCAAGATTAATCCGTAGAGAGTTTATATCCATTATCACGCAACATTATGACAATACAATAAATTCTTTTGTGTAAAACTAAGTTCTCTTCTCTTAATGGCTATTGCGCCAAACGCCAGTCTTTCCTTAAGTAAATAGCAAATATATCTCAGTAGATTATCTAAAGTGTGTGTCTAAATCGTTTTATATGTACTGTTCAGAAAAAGATTAAACCAATTGTTCACCAGCCTTAATGAATGATCAAAGTAAATCATTTGACAAAAAGAGAAAAGCTATTAATATGTCTCATTCTGTTGTAATATCAGCAAAATTGTATTGTTATTGAAAACTGATGTATTCTTTCCAATAACAATTAGGCTACTTAGATTTTAGCTTTCCGATTGCTAAAGATTAACAAAATAAAATGAAGTTTGAGTGTCACTCAAATATATACTCATAAACTAAATTGACATCTAGGACATTAGTACAGTAGAACAACGCTTATGTAAGAGAATAAAGCATTGTTTTTTGCCTTTCACACTCATATTTATCAGTGATTTATCTGATACACTGAGAAAAATAAGCGGTAACCTAGTCGAGGTTAATGGACAATTTGGCTGCTAGATCCAGTTAATAATTTGCAACAACCTTTCTGAGACAAAAAGGTTAATTTTACGAGATTACCCTAATCAATCGAATAAAGTTACAGGAAATGGCGTAGAAACAGTAAGATTCTCAGTGTTTGGTTGTTATTAACCTTTAAAGTAGGTTAGAAGAAGGTAACCTATTCAAGAAGGTTAATTTAATTTAAAACACTCTGTTATCGACCGATTTTTACCCAAGGTAAAACCGCGCTCAGAGCTTATGGAAATCCGGTTTGCGTTAAATTGGCTGGTATTACAGTATGTTGTGTATTTTGGTCCCCTGATAAAAAATCTCAATGAGCACGAAGCCCGAAAACCCCACGTATTTGAGATATCCATTGATTATTATCGTCACTTAAAGGCATACCCTCCCTCATAAACTGAAAATAATAATTAAGTCGATATTTTATTTATGAAGTGTGAACTAGTCTCACTAGGATATACTAGGGTTTATGGGGTCACTGATTCCTAAGCCGAGGTCGGTTAGGTTCTATCACGTCAGGTTCAAGGTCATTTGAAGGTCAAATAGGAAGAGGACGTTAAAAGAATCTGAGTAAAAAGTAAATGTTTTTTGAGTCGCTGAATCGATTATGTCAGTTTCTTGACCTAACAAGATCATGTCAAGGTCATTCGAGGATCATTTCAAGGTCAAACTTGAAAAGCCGTTGGAAAAATCTGAAATAATAATAGATAGGTTTTTAGGGTAGCTTATTCCGAATCCGAAGTCAGTATTAATGGAATTTACCAGTAATATTGTCCATTTATTTTTCGAGTCAGTCATTTGCAGTGCCGTCTCCTCTGATGAAGATTTGCCCTGCATTTCACATCTCACCATTCTTGAACTTCAACCTCCAGTATTCCACCTTCATTTCCATCGTCGTTCACATTACGATTACCAGCATCTTGTATGTTTTCCAGCAAAACTCGCCTAGGGTATTTGAATTGTTGTTAATGTCGATCCTTTCCTAAAAACCATTGGACACTGCTATATGTGTACAACAACCTAATGTCCAAGCACCGGACTTACAAGTGCAATAATACCCTAATATCGGACCTTCTATTTCTATGGCCGGTAATTTGTCATCCTTCGCTGCACAGCGTATTTAAAGCTGATATCGAGGAGCGTTTCAAAATCTTGGAAAGGTTCTAAACTTAACAACTCCTGGCTCGAACTTATTTCTATCTAATTGAAAAATATCAGTACTGTCATGGTCTAAATATTTTGAGGTACTCTAAAACCCTATCTATGATTTTTCATATTTTTTCGATGGTTTTTCAGGTTTTAGGGGTACTCTCCAATGACTTTGGCATGACCTTGTTGGGTCAAGAAAATAACATAATAGGCCCCAGCGACTAAGAAAACATTTACGTACTTTTTGTTGAGATTCTGCAACGTTCCCTCTCGATTTTATCTTCAAATTACCTTGAACCTGACGTTATGGAGGTTAACCGACCTGGAATTCAGAATCCGCAACCTTAAAAATCCTGGTATTCCTATTGAGACTTGTTCATACTTCATAGATAAAAGGTTAACCTAATTATTATTTTCAGTTTACGAAAGAGCTTATGCCTTTAAGTTGGGGTGATTAAGATAATCATAGCGGATATCTCAAAAACGTGGAGTTTTCCGCCTTCGTGCCCATTCAGAGTTTTCATCAGGGGACCACAATGCATAACATCCTACAATAAAAACAATTTAACGGAAACCGGATTTCCATAAGCTCTGAGCAGGGTCCTGTAACCCTCCAGAACTTGTTTACTGGTAACATTGCATTGGTGTTAATTTAACAAATCAACGAGTAAACTTAAGTTCAAGATAACTCAAGAAAGCTACGGATATTTCCCAGGACGATCAAAAGAAAAACAAACTGAGAACGATGAAGCAGTGAACAAGTACGATGAAGTGAAAAGTTTGTTATTAGCATGGAGATTACAAGACTTCATATTATTATTTGAAGATCAGTACACATGAATATTTAATTGTTGTGTAAACCTAAGTTCGTCCTTTGTAAATAATTTTTAAGCCTATTAATATTTTACAACGCTGGTCTGGCTATTCTAACATACGTAGAGATCTTATATCTGTGTGGTACGAGTATATGTTTTATCGTTACCTTAAGAAAAAGTGGTAACATTACATGTTGGCAACCAACAATGTACCAAGTCACCCACTCTCCTCAAACTAAATAAAGAGTCACGAAATTAATGCATGCAGAAATTAACATGGAGGACTTACAACTTTCATGTATGTACGCGATAAGAACTATTGTGCGAAAGACATTAACAGTAAATAGGTTATCGTAACTAGTTATAACTGATCTACTCAGTTATATATTTGTCTTACCCTATCACTTTAACCGAATAAATGGGTAATTTTAACAAATTGAGTATATTATATTAACCAAAATACTCGGTTACTACAGTTAACGCACCCTGTTTCATTATCGGAACAGTCCGTTGTTCTAACATGCTAACTAGGTTGCCGGTTACAGGCTATGATTGGTAGTAGTAACTATGTAATCGATTAGTGTATCCGTGTGAGTTGTTACACTGTAACCTACCAATATTAACCCGTAACGCAAGGTTGCAATCACCTTCTCCCGTTAACCTTTTTGGCTTGGTTGCTGGGACACATGACTTTGTTGTCCCTATATTGAAGAATTAACTTGGTTGCTGGGACACATAACTTTGTTGTCCCTATATTGAAGAATTAACTTGGTTGCTGTCCACTTTTCTTGTTTACTAGTAACCTTTCTTTCTTTGCGCGTGCTTTCTAACGGAACCAATAATTTAAATTCTTATATTTTATATGATATTATAGCATCTCATAATACGCACTGGGTATGTATTCTATAACCATTGATACAATTCCAGCAATTCTCATTCTGTTTCGATATGTACTTTTTTGTTTTGAAAAACTTCAATTCCGCAGAAAAATATTTCTTATATATAACGATGTAATTCGTAAATTTACAGCTTCTCAAGGAATAAAATTCATTTGTCTTTAATGCAGACTTCTTCAAACGTGTTGTTCAAGTGGAGCATCCACTAATAAGGGTTATTGATATAATGTTGACATAGTGCTCCAACGTACTTCGTAATCTTAAGTATAGGGATGACAATAGATCGTACGCACGAAAAAGCATGTTTTTCTTCTCAAATACTCGCGCATCTGGTCATCTCAGAGTGAATCATTCATCTTAAAGTGTTTTAAAGTTCGATGTTTCTTGTGGTAGAGGTCTGCACGAGCTCAGGCCTACAAAGCGTGAATCACTTCGGGTTCGGGCAGTAAAATTTTAAATATACAACCATATTTCTCGTGCCTTTTCGGGCCCAACTTTGTAAATATACTGTACAACGATATTTATCAATCCGTTCTTTCTAGAGAACTTTTAAAATACATCTAAATTTGTAACTTGAGACGCCTACATTTATCATTGTGTAATTGAGAGTGAAGTTAACTGTGTAGTGGAGAGAAAAACTAACGGAAATAAACATGCTTTACTAGTTTATGTCTGAATGAAAGTTTGAAAGACCAATGAGTGTTGATTCCACTCTTTTTCTTCACAACAATCGACAATGACTGCTTGAGGATTATCTGGGTGAGTTCAGTACACATCCATTTGGATAAGAATTTGCCCACTTTGAGGTTTTGGTTTAAAGTTTTGGAGTATACATTTCAAGTTGGGAATTTCATGAGTATTTATATAAATGAAATAAAATTACATATTTCGTTTAATGTTCCACGATTAAGCACCATGGCTAAGGGAGACGGAATTTATAGAAATGACCACTTTCTTTAGGGAATTCATATATAAAAAAGATATTTAAATAAGTTTTTGCCGTTTGTGATGGCCTTGTTGTTCGAGGGTCACAAACATGCTATGACGTTAGTCACGTGCACACGACGCGATAAGGAGGTAGGCAGAGTACTGACCGACATCAGTAGATGCTCGTTGGGCACACTACAGAGACCTAGCTCGTCAAATGGCACAGTGAAATGGAGGTGTTGAAGCAATCATTAAGGGGTGTTTGCTGTATGACTTCAAGGTAGGCCTATCAGCGGCCTCATCATGTCGCCGCATATGCCAGGCGTTCGGGGAGAATGCCGTGAATGAACGGACCGTCCGACTTTGGTTTCAAAAATTCCGGACCGGCAATTTGGGTTTGAGTGATGAGCCCCGCAGTGGACGACCACATGTGTTGGATGACGACGTCCTGAAGACAGCCATCGAGGAGGACAGTAGTCTTACATGTCAAAAACTTCCTGAAAGGTTTAATGTATCGATGGAAACAGTCAGACTGCACCTGCATCGCATAGAGAAGACATATAAGTTGAGAAAGTGGGTACCACACACATTGTCAGCGACCAACAAACGTCAGCGAGTTGCACCCAGTTTATCCTTGCTCTCCAAGCCCCAGAACACATCGATATTTGGTCGATTGATCACTACTGACGAAAAGTGGGTCCTATACAAAACACCCAAGCATACTCGACAGTGGTTGTCGTCACGTGACGGAGTTCCACACACCTCAAGACCACCTCTGCATCCCAAGAAAGTTATTCTGTGCGTATGGTGGAATTATCGCCATGTTATTCATTATGAGCTCCTACCACAAGGCCAAATCATCAATTCGGATGTTTAGTCCCAGCAGTTGTTACGAGTGCACCGTGCATTGCAGGAAAAGGAGCCGGCTTTGGTTAATCGCAAAGGTGTGCTGGTCGTTCACGATAATGCAAAACCACACGTAGCAAAAAGGACCCGGGAAACCATTCTACAACTTGGTTGGGAAACTTTATGTCATCCAACATATTCTCCTGACCTTTCCCCTACAGATTGCCACCTGTTTCATTCCCTGGACAATTACTTTCGCAGGAGACAATTTGAAAATGAGAGAGACCTGCGGACCGCACTCATGAACTTGTTTGCTTCGAAGACCGCTGACTTTTACCACCATGACATTGTACAGTTGCAGGAACGTTGGCAGAAGGTGCTGGATGCAGATGGCGATTACTTCGAGAGTATTGTGTGCTACAACGTAGACTCTGTGCGAACTCAGAAATTGACAAGAGCTTTTTTTTTTTTTGGATACCTTTAGTTAGTAAGTGTAAACGATAACCTTTATTTCGTTAGTCTCCCTGAATCATGTAAGGTTTTAAACTGCAAAATTAAGCATCTAATTGTTGACAATAAAAATAAAATTTTCCGTTAATTATTAAGTTCCTGTAATTCGGGCTTATTTCGGGCTCATTTCATTATCACATGGGCTCGGGCCTAAAAACTAAAACATGTTTCGGACCCGGGTTGGGACTCACATCATAAATTAACATGCCGGGCCCAGGCTAAAAAGTCAAGCCCGTACAGACCTCTATCTTGTGGGAAACACGTGCAAATTAGGTATTATTGATAACTTCAGGACGTTCTTCTATAATCATCATCTCCATCATACATACAAAATAGCGGTCGATTGAGAAACCGCCTGTCTTATACACTTCAGAGTACACTCGTATACATTAACGAATAAGATATTAAAGTGACATGTTGAATCAATGCCTATTATGCATCGTTGTTATTCTAAAAAAGAAACAATTTTTTGTTGCTTTTGCATTTAAAAAATTGAAAATTGAATACGGTTTATACTTTTGGATTATTAACAGCGTTGTTTTTACGGATCCGTATAGGTTTTAGGAGATCAGTGTTCCTAAAATATTGTCAATTCTCATTTTAGTATCACTGTATATACTCATATAGTAATCAAACAGACAACTCGGAAATCCGTCTTCGATTAAATCAAATTCTCTCGTGATTTCAACGTGATATCGAAAGAAAAGTGGAAAACATAAAAGCAAATTTGACAGACACTTTCTCAAAACCAGATGCTATAAATTGTGTTTGGAAAGGAATTTTAGGTTAATATATTATAAGCAATTCAGGTGTTTATTGTATATAACACCTGAATACAAATATTCTTCCTTTATAATCTAATGAAATTCACCATTTTTTCTACAATAAACTAAAATAAGAATGGAAACACAATGAAAGAAACAGAAATCTTCACATTACGTAATAAGTCGACTAGCCTCTCGAATGATACAATCAATGGAAACACTTAATAGAGGAAAGTAAGTGTTTCAAACCCTCATATTTATATTACAATTGTATTAGATCTTCCTTGCTTCACCCAGCTGGAATTACTTATGATATTAATCGAAATGCAGGAAGCTCTTAATTTGGTATTAAAACCGGTATTTTTGGATTTACTTGGTTAGAAATTTAGCATTCCTTTCAGCTCCAGCACGTGGACCCAAAGATTAATTTAGGATCCGAAAGATATGAGCTTCCAATGGGAAGCAAATTCGGGTCTTTCCCGATAAAGGCTCCTATGCTAACCTTATAGCTAAGAGGAAGTTCAGGAGAAGTTAAGATTGCAATGCCATTGACCCTTTTGGAACCAGGTCATTTTTGGTGTTTTCCTACATTTTTTAGTTAGTAGTCACTTATTGCTCAAAAACTACTTATCTGATTGATATGGATAAATCCTTATGTTTCAGAAGAAAGATGTAGCAATTTTTTGGTGTAAGTTACATTGCGGTGTTGTCAATGGTAGGGAAATTATTGAGGAAAATGAAGGGGTGAAAAATTACAAAAAGAGAAAAAGTCCGTAACTGAATTTTAAGATTTTTTTGTAGCTCGCACCACTGTAGCCACATGGGTCCAAGTTACCTAAAAAAATCTTTGGTTTGTTGACAAGGTATAGTGAAAACACGAGAAGTTGCTGGCTGCCATACAAAGAGAGAAAAAATCTCTGCCATCATACACATCAAATTTGGACACTTTTTATGCCTTCAAAGCAAAAATCAACAGATATGCCAGGGCTACAGCTTCTCTAATTATTCTATTGAAACTTTTCATGGTGAGTTCTATAGGCCAAAGAGGAGGCTTTCAGATAGTGGTACGTTTGTTCTAAAGTAACCAGTAAGAGGGAAATAATAGAGGGCGAAAAATGGGAATTTTCAGAATTTTTCACCTAAAATCGGGATTTTTTTGGCTAGAAAGACTGCCAGAAAACAGGCGAAAATTATCTAAAAATAAACCTTAGTATCCTACTAATATGCCCTACAAGTACCATAGCGATATCTAACAAGGTAAGAATGAAATTAAAAACAAATCTCATTCTACTTCAGACATTCACCATTTTCTTACCATTTACAGAACATGATTTATTATAAGCCTCAACTGCACTTCCCCTAATTACCCTACTGAAACTTTTTATGGTGCATTGTGTAGGCTAAGGACGAGGCTTTCAGATACTGGTACATTTTTCAATGTAGCCAACAAGAGAGAAATGTAGCTAATAAGGGGGAAAAGGGATTTTTTCGAATTTTCCCTCTAAACAGGGAATTAAAAATTTCCGTGGCTGGAAACACTGCTACCAGACAGACGCAGACTATCTTAAAATAATCTTTCTTACACTACTAATATATCCTACAAGCACCATGTCGATATCTAAGAAACAAAGCTTGGACTTTAAAAAAAATACAAGTAGACGAATAAAAAATAAAAATTACAAAAAATATGGTAAACAAAAAAGAATAAAAAAATCAAGATTTATAACCTAAATTCGAATTTTTCGTGCTTCCTCTAATTACAACATTTTAACTACCTGTACTCGCTTTTGTTCACTAAGGACCAATGTTCGACTGGCGTAAGTTTACTTGCACTCGGACATGTAGGTAGGATTTATAAACAAATTTTCAAAAATTTCTAACTTTTTCCCCAAATTTGGAAAAATTTTAATTTCTCTAGTTGACAACACGGTCCAATTGATGTAAGCAATTAGGTATCTATCCGAGGTATCTAATGGCAAGTCTTAAAGTCTTTCTAGAACGAAGGAAGCTACAAGAAAAAAAGGAAAAATGAAAATTCGAAAATTCTCGAATATTTTACTTTGGTCTGAAATTCGAGAAGGAAATTCGACATCCAGAAGAGAAAGAAACTATGATAAACTATGGTCCAACCATATTATGCCAAAAAATATCCCGATATCTTAATTAGTGTCCACAAAGGACCACCTGGGTTCAAAAGGGTTAATCACTTACGAGGAAGGTCCATAAACCGTGAGAGTTGAATTTTGATGAAAATTTGTGACGAGATTCAATTCAAGTTGCTAAGTAACGTAGTAATAGTCACTCGATGCGCAAATGCTTCGTTGAGCTGCTACACCGACGCCATCTTGAAATCCTGTAGGCAATGTCCAAGAATACCCTTTTAGCACAAAAATGAAAAAAGCTTTTGATATATCTGACTTCAGTATTGTAAGCCAAGGTAAATCATCTATATGCGAGATTACTTCCAGTGCATGACCGCCATCTTGACAGGCGTCATATTGAATCGCCGTCAAATATGATAAATGGCAAGGGGGTCATGTGGAGTATCAAATAGCACTGGAATTTACTCCTGAATTCATTTCCGTAACCAAAATTTAGATATCTGTTTTCACTTCAGAGTTAAGAGCCCTCTTACCCACAGGAACATATAAAAACTGTGCGAATTAAACTTGTGTCATGAAACACGTTCGTGCGAGCACTTGCATGATTTTAACTAATGCAGTAGTTAATGCAGTACAATAGCAACTATACCAATCAGATCTTGAGACTAGTAAGAGAAATCGTTAATTAAATTGAGATTTCTGTAGTGAAAAATGGAATATCAGCATGCTACAAGTTATACCTATTTCAAAGTGCGATGGAATAGATTGTTGGTCGATGAAACACATGCCTAATAGTACTGACAAGCAGAGAATACCAAAGGGATTGTTTGGATATATATTAGAAAAATTATATAAACTGGTACATATTAGTTGAACGACCAAAGTGGTTCGGATTCCACTATAATCAGTAGGTCCACGTCTCCTTTAGTGTAGGAGGCGTGTGGGACGTTGAATTGTATCAAACCAAAAATATCTTTTAGGCAATTTTACGTGGTCCATTATAGTGTGTTAAGTTTTATTCTCCAATCTAGAAACCTTACGCAAAGACCATCATTGTTGCAGAATATTGCGTTCCTTTCCAATACTCATATTTGACGACCTATAATTTACCGTGCATATTACGAAGTTAAAATACTTTAATGTATTTATTCACAGTTTCTCTAAATACAATCGATTTATTGCTGCCACATTGAACAATGAAGGAGATTTAAATTATCAGTTCACAGCCAATTCTTAGAAGATACACCTGGAAACTTAGAATTCACTTTTCGCATGCACAACTGCTAAGAATATGTGGCGGTAAAGATTATTACAAGATTCAATTCCAAGTTGCAATCCATAAAACAAGCCTCTTTCTTCCTTTTCCCTTCAATATAAAATAATTAAATATCTGCATCTTTCCACCTTGAACGATAAAACACTTGCATATACTAAGGGCAAGACTAGTTTTCATATCAAAACTGTGATAAATAACTGATTGTAGCAGGTGTTCACTTGTTCGGTGTACAAGTTATATGGCAGAATTTTCATAAAGAAAATGCACTCTGTTGTGTATCATCAATTTTGTGCGCCAGTCCTAAAGGACATGCTTGCATATGCATGGCAGAAATGTGGGTACGTAACAGGAGCAATAGTTGATTCATTTACAAATGTTCGGAAGACTAGTAGAAAATAGTGTCTGTGGTCATGAAGATTGTGACGAAAGTGCATTTGTTAAGTGTTTGCACTGCTCCATGATGCTGTGTGCTAATCACTACGTTTTGGATCTCCATCATCGCAATTGAAGAGCAAAAGGTTAGTGGGTTAATATTTGCTTATGTGCAATAGTTTATATTATTTTTCTAATATTTTTTTCTATTAATTTTCTAATAACTTCAAGGCAGATTCTTTAAAACCATATGGGCCGTTCCACCTAATTTATATTACAGTATTTAAATGTTATGCATAATCGCAACACACACAGACTCATATAAATATAGCGATTTTGAAATAGGTATAATTTGTTAGTGCTGCTATTCCATTTTTCACTACAGGCATTTCAATTTAATTAACGATATATCTCACTAGTCTCAAGATCTGATTGGTATAGTGGCTATTGTAGATCAAATAACTACTATTGCATTAGTTAAAATCATGCAAGTGTTTACACGACCGCATTTCATATCACAAATTTTACTTGCTCAGTTTTTGTATGTTCCTGTGAGCGAGAGAGCTTTTAACTCTGAAGTGAAAACAGATATCTAAACTTTGGTTACGGAAATGAATTCAAGAGTAAATTCCAGTTCTATTTGATACCCCACATGACCCCCTTGCCATTTATCATATTTGACGACGATTCAATATGGCGCCTTTCAAGATGGCGGTCATGCACTGGAAGTACTCTCACATATAGATGATTTACCTTGGTTTACAATACTGAAGTCAGATATATCAAAAGCTTTTTTCATTTTTGTGCTAAAAGGGTATTCTTGGACATTGCCTACAGGATTTCAAGATGGCGTCGGTGTAGCAGCTCAACGAAGCATTTGCGCATCGAGTGACTATTACTACGTTACTTAGCAACTCGAACTGAATCTAGTCACAAATTTTCATCAAAATTCAACTCTCACGGTTTATGGACCTTCCTCGTTAGTGGCAAAAGGTCTCCATGAATCAAGATTGTTTTATTACAGCTTATTATTACACAATCAAAATTATACAGTATTTACTTTTAAAACGTTTATATCGCAAGGATTCTTAAATAGGATATGTAAAATATTAGAGACGGTTAAGAAAAATACAACACACAATCGTGATTGTTTTTCTCAAATTCACATTGAATAAAGTGAAACCCATAATCATTTTCCACTGAAGTCAATCTAGCAGTGAACCAGTTTATGATCTGAGAGAAATTAGGATCAATGTCTATACATATCAATAAAATGTATAAAAAGTTCAAGAAAAAGTAAGAAAATAAACAAAATAGACCAAAGACAAATCTACGAATGAATATGTGAGTACACAGATGTTTTATACAGGGTAGGAAAATATGAGGAAATGCGCAAGAAGAAACAAATCGAAAAGAAAATACCAAAGTGAAAAGAAATACAAAAACGTATGAAAATCTTTCAGAGTAACGTGCTAAAAAATTGAAAACCATAAACAAGCAAAATGAAGTTGTTAGTAGACATGCATTACGATCATTACCAAAAATATTGTACCACCAAAAAGTAGAATCCTTCACGCTCTACGATCCATTGCTGATCTCTTCTTTCTGACGTATTAACTGCCCTGGTTTTGGTATCATCCATAAATTATACTAGTTATATACCATCACTTTCTCTTACCTTCTATCATACTAATAATTAAATTACATTTCTAGCTAATCGAGTCATTCTAACTTGCGATGAAAACGATTACAAATCCTTAATTGTTTCGCTCGTGGCGACAACATTGAGCACAGATAAGAAGTATCGAAGGGTACAGATGTATGATACCAGTACTTCTGCTTACATTCTCCGTCAAACTTTGAATTTTGTCGGCAGCCAATCAGGTTCCGATATGATCGAGATAGAATGGTGCTGTAATCAGAAATCACTGTTTCTCTTGACGTCGCATGCGAAGAAGGGAGAAAATCGGCTGTTTATTAGGGTTAGGAGCTTTAGACGGAAGAAAAGCGAACTAAAAACTAGAAAAGTGTAATAAATACATTGAGTTAAGTTAATAAATTTCCATCCTCAGTAGAAAAGATATATTACCTATGACCCGTTTCTCTAATTTAATTCAAAAGTTTACCATAACAAGTTTCTTCTGCACATCAAATGTAATCCTAAACCTTTTTGTGCGCATATGAAAACATTTGTATGGTTGTCAATCCTTCCCAACTTCTTCTAATCGAAATCTACTAGTCTTTCCGAGTGATTTCAAGTTCTCTTAAGAGTTTATTGTATCTTAATCTAAAACTCAATCAGTTTGAGTTTTTGGTAACTATAGATTTATGTTTATGTTTTCGACTTACTGCATTGTATTTAGTTGCATCTTCATGATTTTACCTGGAATTTGTAGTGAGTATATAAAATCAAGTATTGTATGTGGTTGTAGGTACCTCAAATTATCCAGTGCTGTTCACGGGAAATAATATTAATGGTAGTGAAGATATAATATATTTGGTACTCGTAAAGGGATGTGAAAGAGCCAGAATTCCCGAACACTTTCCAATTATATAAATACTATCTAAAATACCCATTCTTAGCACGAGGACGATAAGATTTATACAATAGATCCCATTTGAAAGTAAAGAAATAAGTGAAATAAATAAACAACTTATAACAATCCCATTTGGCGTTATCCGTAATTAGCTTCTGGGCCAGTTGACATATTTCTTTTTGCTTTAACTTGGACTTAAATGTCATCAGAACAGGACAGACACCAATGAACTCGACGATTCCTAAAGCTATGGATTTAACACTAATATCGGTCTTTTTGAACGTGTCTTTTTCTACCCACTCCTTAATGACCAAGGGGGCTAAATTTGCCCTTGAACGACGTCGGGAGTGTTACTTTTCATCTTAGTAACCCCGAAAACTATGAATTTGACACAACTATCGATCATTTGGGAGCTGTTATTTAACCTATCCCTCCGCCCGATGACGATGAGGGGCTAAAGTAGCCTTGCACAGCGTCTGGTGTGTCACTATTCATATCAGCAATCCCCAAAACTATGAATTTGATTACTACAGTAATATCCGTTGTCTTGAACATTTATCGCCTTCTTTTATGCATACACTTTGACTACCCGAACTCTCTCCAAGCCGAAAATTGAAAGAGCCGTAAAGAAATGAGTGCAATAGCTAAGAATAACGAATTTGGCATTGTCCCTGTCAATGTGAGTGAAGTAAATGTTAAAGGAAGAGCAACACCTTTGGCGTTATCCTGTTAATTTCCGGGCTAGCTGGCATATCCCTTCTTACCTAAATTTGGGCTTAATTAAAACTGTCACCAAACAGCTTATCGATCCCGAAAACTATGGATTCGACACTAATATGGCCTTTTCGGACTTGTTATTTTTGACCCACACGCCACATCCATGGGAACTAAACTTGGACTTGAATGGCGTCGGAAGTATCACTATTTGTTCCAGTGACCCCGAGAACTATGGATTTCACAACTAATATTCATCATTGGAAGCTCCTTTGTCGCTATATGGTCAGCGTACGTCTTTGGAGCGGAAAGCCCGAAATCAGTTTCAGACGGCAGTTCATGTGTTTCGGATCCATCGTTAACTTGTAGGTCCATGTCTCATATAGCCTTGCTACAGAAAGGGACGCTAAACTTCAATCCACCACCAATAATATCCATCGTCCTGGATATTTATCTTCTTCCTTTATGCATATATTTTAAACCGCTACAATGCTTCCTTCAACCTGAAAATAATAATAAAAAAAATAGCTTCGTACATGATTATATGCGGTAAATATCTACATGTGTACCAAATTTTGTAACTCTAGGTAACTCCTTTCTATGCGAAAATTTCATAATATCAAATACACAGACACCCACGCACATAGACACACTCATTACTTTATATTAAGTATAGATGCTTATTCAGAGTGAACCATTTGTCCTGAAGCGTTCTTCATATTTCAAACCAATACATGAAAAACACTGAGACCTTCTATGATGCAAATGTCGACAGGGAGACATTCTTTGGCATAATCTGCAGTATTACCAATTTAACAATTTTGTGAACCTCATTTAAAAATATATACTTTGTATTATTTTCAAATGACATTGCGTCTAATTATTACAGAAATTTGCAGTACCACATAAATTATACAGGGTAGCCCATTTGAATCTTTCGACGGAAATAACTCGAAAACAGTTGAACATAAATGAACTAAACAAAAACTCAAATAGGAAATGCCATGGGACATCGAACGGTATTATTGCGGTGCCCCCCAGGGCCTTCCTTCATGGAGGCCCAGGGCCCAACTTTAAAATTTCAATGAAAACATGGGTCAAGTGATACCTCGTTTGATAGACCTTCAAACATTAAAAACGTTGTGGCAAAAGATTTTTCATATTGATCCCGTATACAAAATGGCCGCCAAGACATGATGTCAGTATCAGGTGAAACGACAATTTCTACTAACATGAAAACGGTTGGAGATAAATGAACAGAACAAAAAGTAAAACAAGAAAATGCCATTTTGTACGTCGAGTGACGTCGTTGTGACCTCACAAAGCCGCCTTACATGGAGACTCAGGGCCCAACTTAAAAATTGTCAATGGAAACATGGGTCTCGTGATATCTCGTTCGATAAATCTTTAAAAACTAAACAGCGTTTTGGTAAGATATTTTGCATATCGGTCAAGAGGATATTCAAAATGGCCGCTGAGATATTGTGTCTGTGTCAGATAAAACGTACAGTACCATTAATAGGAAAACGGTTGATCACAAATGAACGGTTGATCTCAAATAAGAAATGCCATGGAGCACATCGAATGGTATTGTCGCGGTGCCCCATTGCCGCCCTTCATGGATCTTAGGACCAAAGTTCAAAATTATAAATGGAAACATGGGGCGAGTGGTACTTCTGTCGATAGATCTTTAACAACTAAAGAGCTTTGTGGCAAAATAATGTTCATATGGGTCACCGTTTTCAAAATGACCACCAAGACATTGTACCTGTATCAGATAAAACGTCAACGGGTAAAGATAAATGAACAGAACAAAAATTCGAATAGGAAATCACAGAGGGTATTTATCATTCCACGGTTCGAGAATGTTGCAACTGCTCCAATCTCCCTCCGTAAGTAAGTGAAACTTGAAGCAACGGTGAAATTTCAAATGAGAACCTTAGGTTTTGCTAATTGAATCTGCGCAATAAAATTATCTAAAATAAGTCTTTAAAAGACATAGATGTTTCTCTAAGTTGGGCCCTAGACCATCAAGAAAGGCGTCCCTGGAGGTCATCGCGATAAAATCATTCAAAGTGTCTCATTCCATTTTTCGGTTTTATTTCTTTTCTGTCCATTTATCTCCATCAGTTTTCATATTAGTGATACTGGACATCTTATCAGATATAGGCACCATGTCTTGGCGGTCATTTTGAATACGGTGACCGTTATGAAATATCTTTTGCCATAGTGTTTTTTAGTGTTTGAAGACCCATCGAACGAGGTATTACTCGCCCCATGTTTCCATTTAAAATTTTGAAGTTGAGCCCTGGGCCCCCATGAAGGGTGGCCCTGTGGGTACCGTGATAACACCATTTGATGTGCCCCATAGCATTTCCTATTTGATTTTTTGTTCGGTTCATTTATGCTCAACCGTTTTCGAGATACTTTCATGGAAAGATTAAAATGGGCCATCCTTGTATAGTGTTACAAACCAAGGATGCTGCAATATCACATATATCGAACGTTTTGAATGACTTTACAGCAGTAATAATGCAAGTGAGACGTGCAGTGCAATACACATCCGAAGTAGACTCGAATGGTATTACTTTGATATTACATGTTTCGAGTAAATAGGAACAAAGTTACACGCAATTGAATTTTCGATTTTTATCGAAAGGATATGCTCCGAAATACCCTTAGGTAAGTATGTATCTAAATGATATCCATATATTAAAAGTTAGGTTTACATGCTTGTACTCAAGAAAAGTTCATATGTTTGTTGCCAATCCTGTCGACAGTAAGTTCTCGGGAACCATAGGCTCTACAAAGATGCCGCTTTCACTGATCAATGGCAAGTTTCGTGTAGATAGTTCAGTTCTAATTGAATATTTTAGAAAGTAAGCCTTATTTGTTTATCATATTTTTACGAGTACACTGGAAGTATTGAAATTTTAAAAAGTAAAGCATCATATATTATGAGTTATATATTCCAACATCACACACATGTTCACTGGGTTAGTATATCTCTCCGGTGTTTGTTTCATGGTCAAATGATAATGAGAAACGAAGGATAACCATTTCTCCAATCTAAGATGAATCGTTATTGTTTGGGGCGCTTTGCCCAATATATATCATATATCACTGACATTATAATTAATTGTGTGTGTAATGTGTTTGCCTATTACATACTCCATGCAAGAAGAAATAAAACACTGATCATAGATGAATTAGAAACTCCAACCGGAAGTAGGCTCAAATCTTGCAAACGGTGCAAGATATTGAAAAAATAATCGAGAATATATCCCCTTTATGATATCCCTTGCCGACTTATCAAGACGTCCTTCATTTGTGTCTGTAAAGGGACATGTATAGATGTTGTGAGGAATGACAAGGTTATTCATGCTGACATGTGAATGATGCGCTGTGTAGAGAGCGCAGGTTCAGCTAGTACTACTTAAAATAACACTTTGCGGGATTTTACTATACTATGTAGTGATTTCTTCTTTCTTTTGCTTCTATAATATTATAGTAACTGTTTATAATAGTTATTACAACAACCTCTCGCAATTGCATGATTGTAAGGAATGTTGCAAATTTTAGCAATGTTTATCATATCTATGTGTTAGACCTTTTACTACATTTATTATAAGTAATTTTTGCTAAATTATTTCATTTAAAAGCAGCACAATAGATATATTCGAATTCACTAGCTTCCATATATCTCAACTCTGTTTTCTCTCTCAAATACCTTTATTCACTTACAGTTCGTAACACATTTTAATCACAATGTCGTAATATCCCAATAAGCTAAATAACATCAACCTCTGTTAGTTATTTACACATAACTCACTTGACATTTTCCTTAATTTGGGTCCCATAATCCAATCTCAAATTGCATAACCCAATTTCGATAAACAACAACAATCCAGGGGCTGCTAAATATACGATTCAACCTGGCGTGGGTCGCTGAAAGTTTGACGTCACGCGGAAGAGAGAAATCGCGTCTTCTGTTTTTAGCATATACTTTTTGTATGCTCCGAGTGTATTCTAATTTCATTTGTTTTTTAAACTATACAGAAACTAAAATATTACTAATTCTAACACTATAAGTACGCAGAGTAAATTGCTATATTATAATAAATACATATTAATGTTAAAATTCACTCATTTTTATAATTTTTTGAATATTGATAGGAAATGTTAGTGTTAGTTCTACTTGCAGCCCTCAAAAGAAATCACAGAACCGTGAATGCATTGTTTGTTTTGCTTTGCATTGTGTTTCTTCATTGTTTGGGCTTTATATTTTAGGTTGAGATTGCTTACAGAAATAAATATTCTTGTTTTGAGATATGTTGCTACTATATTTTGGGTTTAGTTCGTGTGAATACAATTGTAGTTAGTATGGTCAAGCTCCAATGAGGGGTAATAACCCCGGACTCAAATGAAAATGTGCCCGAACAAAATTAGTAAAAGTAAGAGCCAGGAGGCTAATGACTGCAAGTCTCATTAAAGGATCTGAGAAGAGCCCAAGGACGTAACCAGACCAACGTAAGCACGAGCCTGAATGCAGGATGTGAGCCCAAGCACAAATGAGTACAAGCCCCACTAATGCCAGTGAGCTCGAATGCTACTGAGTGTAGAACTCTGAGCCCAAGTAAGCGCGCGCCCGAAAGAGATCACAGAACGCGAGCTCCGAGGAACCTAGTTAGTGCTAGCCTCATTGAAGGATATGAGCCTGGTGCCAAATAAGCACGAAGCACGAACTTCAACGAGAATAAATAGCGCGAGCCCCACTAAAAGTAATGAACCCGAGTCCGCATAAGCTCACACTAGTGTCAGTGAGTCTTTGGCTTGACCCTCTCTTAGCTTGCTTGGATCTTTGAGAGATTCCTAACCCAACCCAAGCCTTCTAGCTTACCTGGAGCTCTAAGGTCTCCTGTCCACTTAGCTTGCGTGGAGCTATGTGGGATTCCTAACCGCAACCACCTAAATTGCGTGGAGTTCAGTGGTTTTCTAACTACTCTTTGCTTGTGTGGGGCACTGAGATTCCTAAATCCACCCATTTAGGTTGCCTGAATCTCTGAGGGGATCCTTTCTTAGACTGCCTGGGCCTTCGGACACCCGCTTACTCCAAATTATTAGTGAATTTTATACTTGTATGGTGAAATTGTATTATACTGTCATATAACAGGAAGTTTTTGTAATAAAACTGGTTCTGGGAAGAAATCGATTTCCGTATATACTTGCTCTACCTTCCACCTGAATAACAGCATTTTACACTATTGAATATCATCTGTGGTTGCACTGGTACTTAAAAAGGTCAACGTTATAATCCTTTGTAATGGTTTTGGACGACGAGGCTCTGGCCCGCGAAATTTCGGGCAGCGATGTTTCGGCCGCGAGATTTTGTTCGTATCCCCTTTGTAACTGTGTTCCTATTTACTAGAAAGGAGCAACATGATGATCATTATATGAGGGGTTTTATACTTTGGATGTGCATTGCACCGTCCGCCTCATTTTCGTTATTTCTATTTTAGAGGCTTCCAAAACGTGTTTATGATACTGTAACGCCTTTGATTATGATACTGTAACACTGAATAATAGCTATAGTACAGTAAGTTTTCGATTAATATGTCAGGCGGCTCGACTACTTGAGAAAATAAAACTTTGTGTTAGGTTTGGAACACTGCTAATCTGGGATATTGCAGAGTATATGAAACAATGTTCTCCTGTCAATATTGGCATCGCAAAAAATTTCAGTTTTTACTTTTTTATTGGTTTAAGAGTTACAAAGGATTTTCAAGGTAAATGGTTCATCCTATATATAGAGTGATCTATCTTTGAAGTGTAGATGGATGCTGAAAATGTTAAAATAAACCTGGATATATTTCAGAGCACCGTGAACAAGAATTTAAAAATATAAGCTAGCCAATCTCTTTCATAATGTTCATATAAATTCTCTTAAAATGATCAAAACAGGTTGAACAGAGAAACGGAGCGTGATGATTGATTGATAGGAATATATTATCTCTTGGTAGCACTGAATTCATGTGAGATGAGACCTTACTCCTAGAGTAGGGTGAGAAGCAATACTCGGATTTTCATAGGTTGATTCAGTTGTATTGAGCCAAAATCAATATGCAACTGTGCCGCACATGCACTATGAGTCTGCCATGAGGTAAGTCTCGTTAGTCACATAGTAGAACAGTGTGGTCAAGGGTGTCTCATGTCGCCGGAACTGAACAGATTCTGGGAAGAGTTTATTGCTGACCTTTTCGAAGCTACGTTCTCGACATCACACATTGAGAAATGCGTGATTTTCCTGTACGTCGTGGCACTGTGAGTCGTATTAATCGGAAATATGTGGAACAGAGTCCTGGTATCACCACACTGATGCAAGCAGCAAGAACCGTTTCATAAAAAAGAGGTCATGATTGTAGTCGGTTTCTTGTACAGGGGCAAATTGCGTCTCCGAAAAGTGTAGTGAAACCTAAAAAACCAATGCTCCCTACTAGCAGTCTCATGTCCTAATTGAAATGTACTAGCAGGAAATTCTAGTATTTACGGACAAGACGTGAACTAGGTTGAACTGCACAAGGCAAAGTTGAACATCGAAAATATAGCTGAAATGCTATCACCGTATGGCAATGGAAACTGAAGTTTCGGCAATTCCCTTTCCTTGCACCCCTGTCAAGAGAAGAGATTCTCGTCCAATGGACAATGTGCTTTCGAACTCCTCGAGCGGCGCCCGTTCCACTGTGGAATCCACACTATCACCATCCTATGGAAAGCCTGTAAATAGGAGTGGGATACAAAGAGGAGTGGGCACCAGCTGCAACGCAGTCTCCAGCAATAAAAAATCTGATGCCGAGCAATACTCAGTAGAGGTGGTCTGCAGATGGAACACAACCGGTGGTGGAAACACAGTAGTTTCTAGGTAAGTGTACAAATGAAATGAAATGAAAAACTCTGATGCCGAGCAATACTCAGTAGAGGTGGCCTGCAGATGGAAAACAACCGGTAGTGGAAACACAGTAGTTTCTAGGTAAGTGTACAAATGAAATGAAATGAAAAACTCTGATGCCCAGCAATACTCAGTAGAGGTGGCCTGCAGATGGAACACAACCGGTGGTGGAAACACAGTAGTTTCTAGGTAAGTGTACAAATGAAATGAAATGAAAAACTCTGATGCCGAGCAATACTCAGTAGAGGTGGCCTGCAGATGGAAAACAACCGGTGGTGGAAACACAGTAGTTTCTAGGTAAGTGTACAAATGAAATGAAATTAAAAACTCTGATGCCGAGCAATACTCAGTAGAGGTGGCCTGCAGATGGAACACAACCGGTGGTGGAAACACAGTAGTTTCTAGGTAAGTGTACAAATGAAATGAAATGAAAAACTCTGATGCCGAGCAATACTCAGTAGAGGTGGCCTGCAGATGGAAAACAACCGGTGGTGGAAACACAGTAGTTTCTAGGTAAGTGTACAAATGAAATGAAATTAAAAACTCTGATGCCGAGCAATACTCAGTAGAGGTGGCCTGCAGATGGAACACAACCGGTGGTGGAAACACAGTAGTTTCTAGGTAAGTGTACAAATGAAATGAAATGAAAAACTCTGATGCCGAGCAATACTCAGTAGAGGTGGCCTGCAGATGGAACACAACCGGTGGTGGAAACACAGTAGTTTCTAGGTAAGTGTACAAATGAAATGAAATTAAAAACTCTGATGCCGAGCAATACTCAGTAGAGGTGGCCTGCAGATGGAACACAACCGGTGGTGGAAACACAGTAGTTTCTAGGTAAGTGTACAAATGAAATGAAATTAAAAACTCTGATGCCGAGCAATACTCAGTAGAGGTGGCCTGCAGATGGAAAACAACCGGTAGTGGAAACACAGTAGTTTCTAGGTAAGTGTACAAATGAAATGAAATGAAATTTTTGAGTTTTACGTCCCACGTTTATGCCGGTTAGGCTAAAGGAGACGGTGATGTTGAGTAATGAATGAAATGAAGAAAGTGGGAGGAAACGGGAGAACCCCGAGGAAACCCACGCACACGGTGTTTGTCCACCACAAAGTTCACTTGGCGGGGGCTGGGATCGAACCCGGGACCCCAAACACCAGGGATGAACGCTCTACCACTGAGCCACCGCTGCCTCCAAGGTAAGTGGTACATTCAAATTGACTCAATATAGGTGAATCAATCTCTGTATATTTGAGCCAAACACCGTAGTCGTAATACGAACTACGGGTCGCACGTCCGTTAGGAACTCGACCACGACGAGGGACTCTCTTTGCTGTATCTATATTCTTGTTGAAAGAAAAATGTGAAGTTTCTGATTCAATTTACTGTTTGAACTAAGCAGACGTGATTCTTGAGAGAAGTGACCTAAGTTAAAATTTAACTTTTATCGGGCTACAGGTTATTCGAGATGAAAGCTGTTTACAAGAATTAGGATACTAAACTTGCTTCTCTTTGGTTGTAAATTGAAGTTTCACGACGTGACTTCCCTCAAGAGCCTCAATGAAAGTTAACAAATGTTTCCAGGACATGAAATAAGAATAGTACCAAACATTTCCATGCACCGAATTTTCCAAATAAGTTATACTTATTTATTTGCTTATGTCAATATGGCGTGGAATAACGATGTATTATGTCTTGTTGAAAGTGAAACGAACATTATGCATTGACTGACAAATAAACATTCTCACTGTCGCAAATTTTGATATTACACTGCAGATTGTGCACCATGTAAATTACATCGAAAGAAATAGGCCAAACAATTTGAGTCACAAGCGACTTGAAGCACGACGATGAGACCTTTGCTGTAATAATTAATTAAAAAAAAGGAAAGAAAGAAAGACAAAAATATTTTCGCACCTTCATTCATTCAGTTGTTTCGAACCTTTCCTACATTACTGGTAAAAATTTTGTATCTTTTATATCCAACGATTAGGAAAGAAAGTCTACGCGCGTACTCTATATTCAATTTACGTTTGATCCCTTCAGAAAGGAATTTTCAGAGTTCATGAAAGTGAATTAAATAATTGTACTATATGTATTATGGATGGCCAATTCCGGAGTTTTTAGTTTCCGGGATCTGGAAAAATTTCAGATTTCGGAAAAAATCCTGAATTTTTCGGAAATCCGGAAATTGAAATTTCCGATTTCGGAAAATTTTGGCCATCCTTAATATGTATCAACAATTTTTTAAATTTCAAATTTCTTACCTTTATGTTCAACAGTTGAGAGAGAACAGTATATTTCCTCACCTTGTTTACCATCTTTGCTTTTCATCTCAGTGGCAGCACTAAAATTCGTATAAATTAATATGATATTCGTTGACGATGTACCGGAAGACCCAAATGCCATGTTTTATGCCATTCAACGATTCAAGAAATGTCTATCTCTATCCGCCATGTTGAATCGTGGAAGTTCATTACATGCATGAAGGAGTTCTCACGCACCAATTCGTAGTTTTATGACCAACATTTGACAAACGAAATATTTGGCCTCCTTAGTAAATTTCTCTTGTAAACACAATAAGTTTCTTGCACTTGTTTGTCTACTTTCCCCTTCTTTGTAAGTCCCACTGAATGAAAGCGTCACATGAGTAATACAGTTACAACAATAGTTCTATCACAATCCAAGTTGTCTGAATGGTTGATCGCTAACTGCAACGGTAAACATGTGTTTCTGGAGTAGGAACCCGCTAGTTAAGACTACTTGTTACACCAACATAGTAAACCTTTATTTCTGAGTTCTATTCCCTACTCTTTATCACTTTCGATTCTTATTCTCTTTTTGGTTTTCCTTTAGTTCAATCTGAGGGTATTTCAAAACAACACCGACAACGTTTGGGAGGTGATTCCTGACACCAAAATAAGACAAAAACTATAGACCAGCTTGGGTGCACAAATGCTTTCTTTCGGAGTTATATTCTGCTGAAATCATGAAAAATTGAACTTTAGAGGTCCATAGCTTCAAACCTGTAGGACCTACCGAAGTCGGGCGAAGAGTTCCCTTAGGAAGTAATATGTTCACTATCCAAAAATCCATGTTTCAAAATCCTGCGCTACTTCCGCAACACTTTTATAGAGGGAGTTTGGCTACGGGCACATAATTTGAAGTACTCACCAACTACCTCTATAAAAATTATTGCCGAAGTACTGCAGGATTCTGAAGCATGTATTTTTGGATAGAGCACATATTAGTTCCTAACTAAAGTCTTGACCCGACTACGGTCGGTCCCATAGTTTTTGAGCCATGGACCTTTAAAGTTCAATTTTTCATGATTTCGGCAGCCTGTAACTCCGAAAGAAAGCATTTGTGTACCCAAGTTGGTCTATACTTTTTGTCTTGTCTTAGAGTCAGGAATCACCTCCCAAACGTTGTCGGTGTTGTTTTGAAACACCCTGTGTAGTGCTTACGTAAGAACTATGTCTGAATATGTAATGCATAACATTCGGACTGAATTGAAAACTACTTGACTTGCATTAGCGTTAATGAATAAAGAGTACCAGACCATCTAATTGTATGCAAGTAGCGTGTTCAGTGTAACACAAAACATTTCTTTCTATTAGGGTCGGCGGGAGCTCATGTGGTTCGGATTCCACGTTAATCAGTAGGTCCACGTCTCATATAGCCTCGCTGCTGAACGGGACGTTAAACTCAAAATCAACTCAACTCTTTCTATTAGGGTGGGTCGAAACAAATCATTTTCTTTTCTTCGAAATGCTCTAGTGCAAAAAAGTTGCTTATTGTAATAAGAAGAAAACTGGCATAAAGAAAGTTAAAATCAGTTAACATCTTCCGTTCGCGCATCGCACTTAATTGTTTTGAAAATTTTAAAAATTGCGCTTTTTTTCTAAATTTTTAAAATAGCTTTGAACTTTTAACATAAAGACGCTCTACCCTTTTTAACGTTTTCTAAGGTTTAAAGAACCTAAATAAGTTAAATTCTGATCAATAATGTTACATTTTCCGTTCCCGCAAGGTCTGAGAAAAAGCTGAAATTTTAAAATGTTCGGGAATTTTCACTGTGCAACTCTTTGCTCGTTTTTCTAAAACTAAAGAACCCAGAACTCACCACCTGAAAGGCCCACCCGGAGAATGATGCTTAAGGGCTCTGATAAATACCGAGTTGATCTGGAGTCAGGATTGCCCTTTTAGGAATGAACTCTTAGCTGGGGACTTGGATGGCTAAACCCCCGCCCTCGTATATGCGTATCTATAGCCAAGTATTATTTCGCTCTCTTTATTTTCTACAGTCTGAAAATCTTTGCAATGAAACGTACATGTCCCTTCAAAGCAGCAACTGTTTATATTGAAAGAAATCTGAATATGACACGATTCCATCTCCAAAATTATTAGAAATTTAATTTTCATGAATGGTACAGTCAGCGACAGTAGAAAATGGAGGTTGGATACATAAGAAATGATAGCTTTTTCCAGTAACAGAATAGTTTCACTCGATGTCTGATAGTTGGACAACCAACATGACAGCAAATACATGCCCGAAAACATAACATGCCAGGGTATTCCTCCATTTGGAGGAAAAAGTATTACTATCTGAGAGCATCACTTAGAGAAACAACCACGAGATAAATCTGCAGAAATTCCATTCACATTAAATTCAAAGAGAGAGGAATTAATGCAAAGAAAACGAAAAGAATAATACGTTTCATGCAGAAACCGAAAAAGTACGGAAAGCTAAACAAAATGAGAAAAGAAGGAAAGAGCAAAAGACACGGGAATAAATTAAATATTAACACTTAAAGATAAACAGTGTCCGTCTTTCCTCCTGCCCCCGTCTTGGTTTTTCTCCCTTCATAGGATAAATCTCTTTCAGTATCAAACGCGAACATCATTTATAGTGTTGAATTCCTTGAAAAGATTTTAACTCAGTCTAGGCTGAGACTCGAACCCCAGACCCTTAGAATGACAGTCTCACGCGGTATACACTTACCTACACAGGCTCTATCTATAAATAAGCTATTACCCGCGCTGTTCTCAAACGTGTTAAATCAGCCATTGTCGGTGAGCCACCCCAGTTCCATTTGAAGTTTAAATTTTATTTACCTCACTTAGCCATCTATGGGTAGCAGTCCCCTTGCTTTCATAAAAAGCATTTGTTCTGTAGATTAAAATCAAGAATGAATTAATCTGTAC